>NC_091697.1:36381136-36684166 GCF_041296265.1 Equus caballus | reverse complement strand
TCGAGGTGTCCAAGATCCTTTTGTGTGAGGAGCAGTTGGAGGAAGTCTGGGGCATGGCATTTGAACTCTCAGTCAGAGCAGAACGTTGACTCTCTTAAAACAGGGCAGATGCATTGGAGAAAACCTGGGCACCAACAGCTGCTCACTCAAAACTCAGACTTTGTTGCTCTTCAAATATTTATGAATAATTTCCTTTGACATGTTTGCTAACTGTCAAGGATATTAGTTTTTGCTGGTTCTTACTCACTGCCCGTCTGAAGTCACCTGGCCTAACTCTCCTGTGAAGTCATCCCTCTGAACGGGCGCCATTGTGTCAGGGGCATTACTGTAGCATCAGCACACGGGACTGTAAACACAGGCCTTGGTGGATCCCTGGCATTTCAGCTGGAGGAGAGCTGGGCAGTAAGGTGAGAAGGCTCTTTCCTTCCAGCCCAGTTTTCTTTTAAGCAATATGGCAAGTTTAGAGGACACCACACTTGGTACATGACATAGATGAGCAATGTTTTCAAACACTCCTTTGGCATGATTATCTCCTCTCTTAAGCATCGTCTATAGAAGATTAGGTGTATGTGATTGCATGAATGTAGACATGGGCACACATACACAGACATTTTAGTTTTTGAGCATAATGAGAATTGGTAAGGATCAGAAGCTGCCCCAAGTCCCCACGAGTCCTTTCCCTCTGTCTTATTCCAAGTGACTCCTCCTAAACTCTTCTTTTCTCCCACCCCAGCAAGCTCCCCTAAATGGCTCTCATCAATCATGCCACATGGTACAGTTGGCTTTGCACAGAGCACAAATGAGGATGAGGGAAAGACCCCCAAGCTCATTTTTCATGCTCATCTCGAACAGGAACAGATCCTAGGCCTCCAGGGGTGAGCGAGCAGTACACAAATTCACTGTCCCTTTTGCCCTCCCAGATCAAGGCCCTTGGAGATTCTTTATTATTATTTTTAATGGTCTAATATAAAGTATATCCATTCACAAGATACATTGCCTGATGTAAGAATCCATAACTGCATCCTGTTAACAATTCCTGCTGTTTATGGGGTATTGTTTTGACACACTTGTTAAACCTCAATAAATATGTTTTTAATAACCATATGGTATTTAACATATAATAACTGTCTTATTAGGTCTAAATTAGATTCTTGCTCATGAGACTTAATTTAAAGTGTGACCAGGCTTTTCCTGACTAAGAAAGGATTCGAAATAACTATGGTGAGGACACTTCTTTTGGAGAGAAGAGAATGTTTAAAAATCGTGTGTTTTGATAATATGATTAAAGCAAAATTGCATTTTTCAAACTTCATCCATGGGGGATCCAAGTGAAAATAACTTATAGTGGAGTTGTAACAATATAGGATATTGACTAGTTAAAGGGCCACATTTGGAATATAATTATTTCATGCACGAGCACATAGTCTTTAAGGTGTGCTAAGAGAACAGCTGGGGCTACTCTCTCTTTTTGTTCTTATGTCCTTTTTCAGTCCCCAGCCTGAAGTTGGTAGGCAGTGCTGATTCTGGGTGAAATAGTGAAGAACAAAAATTAGGTCACAATATACTCACTTCCTTCATAGGTGACATCTACGCTTTTATTGTTGTTTTTGTCACTTTACTCATTTTGTCCCTTGTTTACTCAGTTTCCCACCTACGTGCCTGAAATATGCTTATATATTCATTCATCCCCCAGTACTTTCTTTGACCCTTTGGTAAGCTCCAATGTGGAGGGGGAATGGTTGGAAAGCGGCTTGCAGAGAGCTGGCTGGGGAGATGCATGCCATGGTGGTGTTTTGGATGATGGAATTTGTTCAGGCAGAGAGATTACCCAAAGTGCTTTGGAGAAGTAAGGGGCAGAAGATGAGTGTAAGTCTGGGCCTGGGAAGCACCAGCTCTGTGGCATTGGGTGAAGTGTGAGGGAGAGAAAGCCCAAGTATGGGTGGAAAAAGAGTGAAAGAGAGAGATTGAGACTGAGGCCAGCTGCTGGAGGAGTATGAGAAGAGCAAGCTGATACCAGGAAAGGCTCTGTGAGGGAGGCGGCACTCAGTCTGAGCCTCTAAAGCTTTAGGATGGGTAACAGGAAGTCCTGATGAAAGCAGAAGTCACCTTAGTCTAGACGATGGTCCTATGGTCCCTGACCAGCAGCTTCGGCATCTCTTAAGAACTTGTTAGAAATGTACATTTTGGGCACCACCCTAGATCTATGAAACTAGAAACTCTGAGAGGGGCCCAGCACTCTGTGTTTTATAAGTCCTTCAAGTGATTTAGCTGCATGTCAAAATTTGAGATCTGCTGCTCTAGAAAAGGCTTTCTCAGCCTCAGCACTACTGACATTTGGGTCTGGATGGTTCTTCGATGTGGGGCACTGTTCAGTGCATTGTAGGATATGCAGCAGTGTCACTGGCCTCAACCCACTAGATGCCAATAGTACTTCCACCCCTCCCCGGTTGTGAAAACCAAAAATGTGTCAGACATTGCCAAATATCCTCAGGGATATTGCTCCCTCTGGTTGAAAATCACTACTCTAGAAGAAAGAGCAGTGTATAAAAAATTATGGCTAAACAAGGTGGGCTAAACAAAGAATCTCAGGGTTTGTTGATGAGTGCTCTAGCATGATGAGCATTCTTGGTATGAATACAGGAGTATTGGAAAATAAGTTACAAAGGGAAGCTAGAGCCTGAGATTGGACACCATTGAATGGTGGGTAAATTTGTTTGGACTTAATTCAGAGGGCACTATGGAGTCACTGAAAGCTTTAGGTAGAGGATTGACATAACTAAATCTCTGCTTTGGAATACATGGGATTCGAGTAGCGACTTTCAAACTATGGTGAGAAACATATTTACACAATGGCTCAAGGCCTACACATACACCTTTAACAAAACTTTTACAAACGATTATTATGTTACTTGTTATGCTGTCTGACTTTTTTCCTATTCTATTCTGTTCTGTTCTGTTCTGCTCTGTTTTGTTTTGTTCTGTTCTGTTCTATTCTATTTTTTAAATGCTGGTCAGGACACAACTAAATGATTTCATAATCTACTAATGGGCATGGTCCACTGCTTGAAAAACACTGGATTAGAAATGAAAGACATTGGAAGTGATGGAGCAGAGATGTTGGGAGAGGAATATTTCTATTGCGCAGGCAGAAGATAACGGAAACCCAGTGGCAGGGTGGGAATGGGGCAGAGAGAAGAGCTTGCAGGGATATTTCAGATATAGAGATGGTAAGGAAGAAGGAGAAGTCAGAAAAAAATTTCATGCCTTTTATCAATTTTTGTAATTATTATTAATTTTTAGTGATACTGACATAAATAGGTGCCTAAATAACAGAATTGGGAGCGGTTGTTTTTTCTTTTTTATTTCTGTATAAATTTTGGCAGGGAAGAGAGAATGTTTCTGGCTATGGGCCTGTAGAGTTCAAGATGCTTAGCATGGTAGAAATGTCCAGCAAACTGCAGGAAAGGTAGGCATGGGTGAGGGTCAGGAGTGGTGTTGTAGATTTATGAGTTATGCCCATGCAAGGCCTGGCGGATGAGGTCACCAGAAGAGGGAGAATGTGGTTTCCGAGACTAATAGCCTCTCCCTGTATATTGATATCTATCTGAGTAATAATATTCATTTCTAGTGTAATAAAGACCCACTCAGCAGATGGTATCACATCATAAATAAGTCAAAGCAAACCCAAGACGTGATCCTTGCCCTTCAAAAGGCTATAATTCATTTAGGCTTCCTGGTTTGAGCTGAATAATATTTTCATATTTATTGAGCACCAACTATCAGCCACATACTATTCTAAGTGCTGAGAATAAAGCAGTAAACAAAATAAATATTCCTGCCAGCAGGGAGCTTATTCTCTAGTAGAGGGATGTAGAGAAGAAACAAATCAAACAAACAGACAAACAAATAAATGAAATACATATTATGTCAGATGGTAGGAAATATTGTGGAGAAAAATAAAGCAGAGAAGCAGAGGGGGTGCCAGATGGAGGAAGTGCAACTTTCAATCAGGGGAGTCTTCTTGAAAAACTGGTAATTGAGCCCCTCGGGAGTCCCTGGTGTCTTGGGATGATTGACATAAGCAGGGATAAAAGCAGAATGAGACCAGTCCTGGTCGTCTCAAGGCAGAACATGATGGAAGCCTGTGAGGGGTGAGGGCAGGAGCCAGGGGATGCGGATCTTACTAGGACCACTGAGCTTGGGGCTCCTCCCATGACCCCTGCTTTCAAGGCCTGGAGGCCAGGAGAGAGCTCCTCCCCACCTTGATTCCTGCCTTCTTCAACTTACTACACTCCCATTTATTAATCTCAGCCTTCCCAAAGCTCTTTCCCATCTCATTTGGAAGTCACAAAACTCTCTGAACCTGGGGGTCTCAGGACTTAATCTCGGGACAGGTGAGAGACACTGGTCCTGTGTTCTAGGTGTGTCTACTCATAGCTGACTATGGGACACCGGTTCTATGGGATGTTAAGAGTTATTACATGAAAATAGGATTTTGTGGTCAAATACGTTTAGGAAATGCTGGGTGGGCTAAACAAATTTAAGGGGCTTCTTGATGGCAAAATCAGTAGCATGCTGTTGGGCATTACAAATATCTAAGAAGGAAGCAGACCATGCATAGTTTCCCAAACTTATTTGGCCATGGAAACCCTTTGCTATGGAAAATCTCTCAGGGGACATTTGTTCTCGGGTACACACTTTGGGAAACAGTCAACTGGCTGTACTGTATGATGACAGACAAATTATTTAGCCCTTCTGAATCTTACTCTCCTCATCCGTAAAATGAGAATGTTGGCCTGCTGCCCAAGGAATGTCAATGGTGCCACAGGGCTCTGTCCTTGGCCTTGAAGTTGTTCAGGATTTTATCGGTGATCTCGGTGAAGAGAAAAGAGATAATTATCACATCAGGAGATGACACAGGGTTGGGAAGGGTGACTAATAGGTCAGATGACAGAATTGAGACTTAAAGTTATCTTGACACGTTAGAAGGATAGGCCAAACTGGTCTATGGAAAATTTAATAAGGGTGAATGTATGGTTCTGCTTTTAGTTTCAGAAAATTGATTTTTAAAGTATAAGATGTGGGAAGAGCAGGTTTGACAGCAGTTTATATATAAAAAAAAAAAAGACCTGAAGATTTTGACTGACCCTAAGCCCAAGATGAGCCATCAGGGGATGTGGCTGCTCTAAAACTGAACCCAAGGAGGCTTTATCAACAGAAATGATTCTATTCTGAGGGAGCTGTTGGGGACCCTTGGGGCTGGCTCTTCTGGCCAGTTGACACCTGGAGTATTAATAGCCAACATTTTTGAGTGCTTCTTAAATTCTTGTCACTGCATCGTGCACGTTGTGTGTGTCATATGATTTGGTCCCCAAAGTAGACTCATGTGTCTGATTTAGTCCCCAAAATAGACTATTATAGCCATTTCCATTCTACAGATGAGGCCACCGAGACTCAGAGATCACGCCAAAAGTGAGCTGTGCAGCTTGGATTTCAAAGCAAGTGGCCTACGTTATTCTGGCTTATTCTGACTTCAGAATCTGGGTTATTCTGACTTCTACCAGGATGACAAGAGATCTGGGAATTGTAAGATTTGAAGATCTGAGGGAATAAGTGATATTGTTTAAAAGGGTGAAAGGGCTAAAGATGAGCACAATCTCCTAACATACAAAAGTTCTTCGGTTGAAGAGGCATCATCTCTTGCTGTGCTAGTTTATTGCATGGTTCTAGGAAGGGCTAGTGGGAGTCACAGGGAGAAAGCTTTCAATTCACTATAAGGAAAGACTTTCTAAGGGTTAGACTAATCCAAAATGAATTAGGAAACCTCATTAAATAGCATTCTCTCTGTCTGTCTCTCTGTTGCTCTCTTTTTCTCAGAGTATGTATGCAGATAACAGCTAAATGATCATGGGTTCCAGTTCCTGGTAAAATGTTGAACTGCAGTAACTGGGCTGGTAATTAATTAATTTAATAACTCAGTCAATATGTTTGTCCATGAGCTTGAAAAACTGTGGGATGCACAAAATAATGTGACACAGTCCCTGCTTTCAAAGAACATCTTAGCAAGTCAGGGAGAGAGACACACAAACAAATTATTGGTGATCCTGGACCTACAATGGCTTAATACACGAGCTTTGCCTTCATGACCCTTTTTAGCCTAAATATCACCCTCTCAGAAACAATCAAAACTTGTGTTTGGGATTGTCCAATGGCTACCAAAGACATAGCCTTTTGCTAGTTAATGGTAGTCCAGGTCTAAGGCAATTCAGAGCACTCTGGTTGAAATAGGAGAGCAAGAGATCATTGAGGAGGAGGAGAGGGAGGAAGCAGAGAGAAATGGAAGCAGAAGCATTAGTCGGAGAAGACTAAGAGTGGAGTCAAGCCACCAAGAAGCTGTTTATCCCTGACACATTCAAGTGCTTTCAGAGGTGTTTGTGCATATTGAAATGTAGGTTTTTTGAGAATAATCACCCTCGTTGTGAATGCCATGCAGATGATGGCAGCAAAGAAGAGCACCGATGCTTCCTCCAAGGACAGGAGCCGGGAAAGAAAGCTTATCCAAGCCAAGCTCATTGGATTCCTGTTTTGAGAAGCCTCATCCAGGCTAACCCATGATGAAACAGTTCCTAAAAAGAACTTTTAGAATGTAGCATCTGTGTTCAGCATTTTCCTTTTATGTAATAAACGCTTTGTAAAATCAGTGTTTTCAACTCACTTGTTTTATATTAGGCTTGGAATTTTTATAGATTTAGGAACTAACTTAGAAAAAGTTTTACTCTCTATATCGAAGAACCGATTGGATGAAAAGGTAGAGGTCATCAAGTGTGAGGCAACTCCTGTAACCCACATGTATGTAGGATACAATGGGGGCCCCAACAAGGGGGTGACCTACTGCCCCAAGGGCTGTTGGGAGGAGGTGAGGGAGGGTTCATGATGAGGTGCTTCTTGAAGTACCAGTAGGAATTATTCAGGCGGACAAAAGAAAAAAACGACCATAATAGCAGAGAAAGTAATGGGAACAACCCCACAAAGGCCCACAATAGTGTGGCTATGGGAAAACCTTCCACTTCTCAAGTTATTTATTCTATGACTAGATCATTCTCTACCAGAATTACAGGAGGTCTATTACCTAAGGCCTCCAGGGAGGTTTTCAGTGGATGGCACAAACTCATGGCATCAAATAAGACTGAATCTCATAACGAAAAAGTTATTCCTTTTAAAATTCTATTTTAATCCTTCTGATTATGTCAAGATTAGATTCACGCTGGTATGCACACTAATACAGCCTTTTAACAAAGAGCGAACAGATCTCAAGTTTATCTTTCTGTGCCTCAGTTGTCTCATTGGCAAAGTAAGGGCGACTATAGGTACCAATTCATTAAATGAAATTTTATATGAAAGCATTCAGAACAAGGTTTGGCACATACTAAGGTCTCAATGAATACCGTATATTATCAGTTTTGTTTTTGTTGCTATTGTCTTCCTAGGTGGGCAACACTTATTTGGCTAGAATTTAATAATATGGCTTTGTTTTTATTAAATTCATTTTTAACATAGTTACTTTCTGTTTATTGTAATGGATACTGGTTTCTTTGAAATTTACGTTTATCAGAGTAAAGAATAATAAAATTGATACATGGAAAAGGCACACGTAACACAGGCAGAACGTGAATGAACGCAGTTTGGGAGATATAGACCTGGATGATCTCTAAGGGTCTTTGCAGTTCTAAAAGTCAAAGACGGTACGGATGAAGGAGGGAAGCCCAGAGAGGATAGAAACTTTAGCCAGGATCACTGGGCTCATTAGTGGCAGTGCTCAGAGGGAATCCAAGACTTCCAGATGTTCAGACTCACGTTCTCTCCTCTGGGTCTTGTTAATGGTCCAAAGCCCTGGGACTTATCAGCTGAGAGAGCCCTATCTTGGCTTTGCCCTGGCAAAAGGGGCACTGACAGGGGTGTAGGCCTGTAGAAAGTTCTGTTCACTCCTTCTGACTGCAGCAAACCCTGAACCATGTCCTAAAACCATCAGTTGCCTGCTGTAATTGTGCTGCATTCTTATTGAGCCCTGACATCGCGTTCAACATTGGGAATTTGGGTGGGCCTAGAGTGCCTTTAGTATTACTGCTATAATTCAAAACATCCAAATTATTATTTTCTGCACAAGATGAAGCCAGGAGAGTGCTGTTAAGGGGAGAGAAAAGTGTTTGTTACGCTAGGCGTTCCAACAAAATGTCCTCCTTTGCCATTAAATCATAGCATTTCTAAATGAAATGATATTTCGCAAACTTTGGCAGTGCCTGAAATTTGGACATTGTGCAGATTTTTTTTCCCTCTTTCCCATTTTGTGCTTTTTCTCCATGTGATCCAGAGAACTACTATTTGCTGGCTTCACTTTTCTTGTTTGTCTTTCCTTACGACCCAAGTTGTCCAGTTTCCCCAAAGACATCAGATAACTTGATTTTCTGCCCGTAACTTATCCTTTCGATAAATAGTGAGGACGATGAATACAGGCTCAAGAGTACAACCCACTGACTAAATGGGTTGTTTCTCAGGATCCCCATTTCTCGAGGATTGATCATGATGGGCTTCATGGAAAGAGATCTGCTTGTTACCATGACATCCTTAAACAGAAAATGAATGAGAGCGTATCGGCATGGAAATTAAATCTGCAAAGACTGAAGGTGATCAATAAAATCTATGAAAAAGGGCCCCGACCGTATTAAGCCCTCTACTGGACAAATGCAGTCTTCTGTTCTCTGTGTGAACAGTACTAATGCTGCCCACCTGTTCTCTAATCACCTCCATTTCCACGAGGCAGCTCTGAGTGGAATTGACTTCCTCAGGTCCCAGCTTCTCTCTCCTTTCTTGATCTTCACTGATGGAGCCTGTACCATTCAGGAGGGTGTCTTCTGCATCCACAGCTCCACTGTCATAGCTCAAAGACTAGGATTAGCAGCCAAGGAAATCCATTGACAAGCCTGGGGTGTGTCTGGGCCTACAGCTGGGCTGGTCTCCTCCTACAAGACTCAGGGGACACGGAGTAGGACTGAAGTTGCAAGTCGGAAAACTCCCCCAGCAGTCTGTCTTACATTAAGGAAAATTCCCCCTGTGAATTGAGGGGCGGGATTTGACTGTTCCCCTGCTCTCTGGCCCCGGAGCACATCATGCCTCTTCCTCAGCATCCTTGGGCAATGTCTCTCACTAGGCTTGGCTGTATCTCTCTTTGGACCCCCTCTTTCTCCCTTTCTTGCCAGCTGTCCTTCCTTAAACAATTATTTAGGCCTGTAACCTAACTTTGGAATGTTTGGACTCAGAACTTAGGGCACAGAAATGATAAATGAGAGCAACTATGTTCGCTAGCTTGGCCTGGAAATGGGAGATTCTCATGAATCAAGTATCTGGGTATTCATTCATTCACTCATTCATTCATTCAACAAATATTTATTAAGAACAGTGCCAAACACCATTCTAGGGACTGTCTGTGAACAAAACAGAAAAGAAACTTCAGCTTACATTGGATCTTACATTCTTGGGATCAGGACTAGCTTTATAATTTGCAGGGTCCAGTGCAAATGGAAATACAGAGCTCTTTGTTCAGAAATTGTTAAGGATTTCAAGACAGCAATAGCAGAGTATTAAACAAAATGTAGGGCTTTCTAAGTATGGGGCCCAGTGGGACTTGCATGGGTTGCACAGCCATGAAGCCAGCCCTGGTAGGAATAAGCGGAAAGCTAATGTGTGCACCATCAGTGGATGGACAATGCGAAGGATGGGACACAATAAATTTACCTCCTACAGAAGAGGCAATATTTGGATTCTTTTTTGATGATTTGGGGGTCAAGATAGAATTTTTTTGGGTCTCAGGTCATCATTAGCTTATCATTTGTCATTGCACAGTTAAAGTACTGGCTTCATGAGCTCTGAGGAGCAGAATGATGGCTTATGGAGAAACAGTGTGCTTGGAGATTCTAAAAGGAATCAAAAGCCCACAAAAATAATACTTTTTAAGATTAAACCTAGTAGAGTTATTTCTCGTGATTGCTTCCCACAACCTCCTGAACATCCTCTTGATATCCAAACAAATAAAAGTAAGCATGTCATATGAATACCAAAATTGTTACAGCTGCAGATATCAATTATTCTGGTAACAGAGGACAAACTTTTTAAATGGGACCCCAGTGGAGCACCAGTGTAATAAATGGGTTCAGGGGTTAATTTCTCAGGTGATCTATATAGATCCTCAATGTGATTTTGAATCCATTGACTGCAGATATCTATGAATGGCTATTCCATCATTTCCTGAATTTCAGGCTCCAAGCTTATGCCAGTCCCTTCCTTTACCCCTGTTCAAATGTCTCTCTTCCATCCAAAAGTAATGAAAAGGGAGCCAAGGCTCTGACAGTCAGATTCTGTTAACTTCATTTCTGGAAAAAATACCAAGAACATGATTCCCAATTCCAAGCCCAACTGACAAGGAGAGAAACTTGAGTGACTGCGCTGGCATACACATCCCGGAGTTTTATGAAAATAAAAGAAATAATGTAGTCTTTGGAAATGAAAACCAATTGAGTAATAGCACGGTGCAGGAAAGGTTTTGTTCTCAAGGTGACTATTTCACAACTTGGACTATTTGGGGGCTAATATGTTTAACATGCGATGTGGCTCGTTCTCATTGCCTAGTCTAATGTATTGAAAGATCACTGAATGAGGAGTCAGAATAACTGGTTTTGAGTCTCTTCTCTGCCATTAGGTCAAGTTTCCAGCTCTCCGAGCCTCTGTTTCTTATCTGTAAAATAGGGGATGTAATAATCCTTTACTGAGTGTTATTGCGAGGTTCAGATGAGCAATACAGGTGAAAGTACTTATGACCTGCAGAGTGCCTTGCAAATGTAGGGTTGATTATTACTGTTATTGTTATGATTGTTAGTTTCTATTTTCCAAGATGAGCCCTTTAGGTGGCAAATGCAAAGATGGGAAGAAAGAGACATTGCAGGTGGAGCCCTCTGATTATTCACTTTTTGGGGGAAGTGGATAAAGTACAAGATTTTGCCTGGCAGTGATGGTTGAGGGCAGCTGAATCCTGTCACAGAAAATTTAAAGGCCCTCCCCTTTTTCATTTCCCTCCATGCACTTCTGCCTGTAGTAATAAAAACTCCTGTGTTCGTGCCTGTGTCGCTTCATTTTAGGAGCCTGACTCTTTTATGAATCTTTGTCCCTGTGTGGGGCTGCTGAGTATTATTTCTGCCTCATCTTACCAATGAAGAAAGGGAAGTGTGTGACATTAAATGATTTGCCCAGGTCACCCAGAAAGTCAGTGATGGAGTCTATGAAAGAAAGAAGCAATTGTTATTCTTCATTCTCCTCCCTAGTCACCAGAGGAAATCCTTGCAAAGTGTCCAGGATGGTCTGATATTCAGCCCTGCTTCCTTGCTGGGACCAGAATCCAGTTACCTCAATATGGACACACGTTTGACCTCCTCCCCGGCACACTTGACTGGTAGGGCTTGTTTTCCTGTAAGACCAATACATTATTAGCACATAGGGATTATAAGCAATATTCACTGTGTGCCCGGCTAGTGCCAGGCAGACACTATGAGAGGACCTAACACATTGACAGCATAAGCACAAGCCTATGGGATGGGATTGGAGGAATCTAGAAAGATCTGCTCTGGAGAACCTTTACACCGGGCTTCGAATCTCAGGGTAGACACTTACTATCTGTGTAACTTTGAACAAGTTACAAGACCTCTCTGGGCCCCCATTTATTCACTTTTAAAATGGTGAAAAAGCAGCTACCTCAGGAGGATTATTGTGAGAATTCAATGAGCCGACACGTGTATCTGTAAACGTGGGCGTACATGGAGAATGAGATTGAGAGAAAGAAGGGGAGGGGAGAAGGGAGGCCAGCACGTGCTAGTGGTACAAGAAATGTCATTTCCATCTTTCTTTTCTCAAATTGGCCTGACATTAATCCTGACATTCTTGACTACACTTCTCAAGGGCTATCATAAAGCATTACAGTTCCATTTGAATTAAGCACTACACCGTATTTGCAAGAATTGTTTGTTTGTTACTTCTTAGAGAGAATAGTTATTTCATGACTTCTTAAAAGAGGATAGGCCCCAGAGCAGGTTAGGCCTCAGCCTTATGTTCCAGTAGTTCCCCGAACCCCCTTTATAACCCTCATGGGGGTTAGTTGCTATTACTTGTTTCAGTTGCTGTCTTCCCTGCCAGGCTGTCAGCCCCTTGAGGGCAGGGACAGTGTCCTGTTCATCATTGTTCCTCCATCCACACCTAGCCTAATTCCTGCGCATTCTAGCAAATCCATAAATATTGCTGATGAAAGATTGTAGGAAAGTCTACCAGGAGCTGGGTTCACGGTGCCAGGTTTAAAATGGGCTGTTAAGAAGATAAGTACATTTAAGGTCCATTTCCATCTTTTTGCTATTGGTGTGCATCGGACAAACTAGCTCTCAACACAAGTTCCTTATAAAAGCAAGAACATCAGGACCACGTGCTCATTCATTCATCCACTCAAAAATTGCATTTAGCATCAACTACACGCCAAGGATTGTTCTAGGTGTTGGCATACATGTAGAAGTGACCTGCAGAAACCGAAGTCCCTGCATCCTAGGAGAGCACATTCTAGCGGGAGGAAAGAGACAAACAAATAGATACACACTGTGTCAAGTGGTGCTGAGTGCTGTAAAGGAAAACAATCCAGACAGTGGGAGGGGTGCTGTTTCACACAGGATAACCAGAGGGGCGGCAAATAAAGGGAAATTTGCACAGAGGTGTGAGGAAGTCAGGGGCTTAGCGAGACTGTAGGAATCAGAGGAAGCATGTTTGAGAGATAACAACCACCCAAAGTTGACTCTCATGATTGGCTTTTCCTCTCATGAAGGTTGGAAGCCGCAGGAGTGAGGGGAAGCTATCGGAGCCAGCGTGGTGATTGCAAAGAAAGCATTATCCTTCCCAGAGCTTGCTCAGGGCAGTCCTGGCTCCTCTTGCAGGCAAATGCAGGTGACCATTCTAGTCTTTGGGCTAGAGAAACAATTGTGGCTTTGTTTTATATCTTGGCCAATATTCTCAAGAAGTTTTTAACGATGGAAAATGCAAATCTGCAGGAATGATTCCCACACCACCTGAAGGCCAAACACCTCTTGACGTTACCAGGGTTGCTGTAGGGCCTGGCTGTGACTCTGTGGCTCTGGGAGGGCACTGGCCAGGAAAATAGCTTTTGAGAGCCAACCAAGGCAGATGCCAGCCCTCTATTCTCCCGCACTCCCAAATCCTTCCCTGATGAATAACAGAAGAGCTAGGGCAGGAAAGAGGGACAAGCCACTCGACAGAACATGCACTACAGCAGTGAGATAGTTAATCTTCCATCTAAAGAAATTGTCAGGCAGCTTAGAGAGAGGACATATTTCCAATTTCTCCTGAGAGGAGAAACTGATGGGAAAGTCGCACCTCCCAGTCGGTCCCCAGTTCACAGTGAAGAGCCTGAAAAATCACACACGAGGAGATGCGAAACAGATAAACGGAGCTGAGCGCTCCTCTGAGAAACTCTGAAGCACAGTGGCAGCTGGAAAACCCTGTTTTCCTCAGGTTTCCAAACTTCCCTCAACGAACTCCACTGTTGGTCTCCGTCTGGTGTGAAATGATTAATTCTTTTAAATGATGCAGGCAGTCGTAGAGACCCAGGGCTTCTTTTCTCTGTTCTGAAACTAGCAAGAAACAGATTTCATCACTAGCTTCTAGTTGTTTTGTTCTATCTGACCGTCTCCCCCATAAATATTTATACTGGCAATTTAAAATGGCCAAGCGATGCTGTATTTACCAGGGGCAAGCTTACCCTCATTCATCCCTTTTCTGTTACACCCGATCTGTTTTGGCCACAGGACACTCCTGTCTGCTGATTGAAGAGTTGATATTTACTTATTCCCTAGTCCCAGAAGTGACGCAGTGTTTGGTAAAGGCAGGGGGTGGTGGGGTGGGTGTCAGGGGGCTGCCCTGGACTAGAGGGTTATCAGAAGGTCAAGCTGGTTGAATGGCTGCTCAGTTTTGAAATTATCTCACAGTGTCTTGAAAATTTTTCATTGATCCAAAATTATTTTTATTAAGTGCTAATGTGTGCTGGGTGTTGGGGTTACAGAAATGATTAAAATGCGACCCTCAATCTCAAAGAGATCACAGATTGGTAGCATAGTATGAAAATAGAAGACCAATATGACAGTGGTGTTGGTGGTAGTGGCCTGCCCAGAAGTTTGTCCTCCCTTCCTTCTTTTCCTCCTTCCCTCCTCCCGCTCCATTACACATTACTGAGTGTTTAACCTGTAGCACTTAACAGTTAACAAACAACATGTAAGACCAAGTTGTTGCCCTCAGCACACTGACTTTTTAGTATTATCCAATGTTTTAGTGAACAGTGCTCCACTTTGGAGGACCAGTGGCTCCCAAACAGGTGGTCCTTCATGTTTCACCCCTTCAGCCACAATCTCTAGAAACATCTCAGTAGACTCCATGCAGTTCCTGAGGGCAAGAACTCAGTTTTTCCAATTCTGCTCTACTTCCTGTTTACCTGGCACAGCCTAAGGGCTCAATAAGTGTTGAATGAGTGAGTGAATGAATCAATAAAATATTCAAATTACCACAAAGTGGTGGGAGACGACAATCCACCGGAAAACTGGATCTTCCTAGGTGGCCAAACCAGATAACTCAAGCCACAGCTGGAAAATTTACTTTGGGGTTAGAGTTGTATGCCATAGACATAACTCACTAAAAATATGTGGCTTTCCTGCCCAGGAAGTTTCTAGACCCATCTAGGAATGACACTCACTCAAAGTATTCTGGCAGCTCTTCTGGCAATGTCTTCCACTGCTTGAAAGCTGGGTTTTAGTAGCAAGAATATTTGACCAACTCGTAACCTGGAAGGTCCTGGTTACTCCCAGAGGGAGACCAAAGATGACTTCGGTGGTGTCTACTCTGCCTGTCGCCCGTGCTGAACCGATGGCCCGTTGCTATGATGCTGGACCTTCAGATTCGGGCTTGCTGTGTGTCATGCGCCTGGTGTGGTGGAAATGGTAGAAGAAGACTGAATTTGAAGAGATACATATGTCTTATATATTTATGAGGAAACATTTACATTGCGTTCTACATCAGTCTTGTGCTGTGAATACTATTAAAACACACAGTTTGTCATTTTTGTTGTTGCTGTTGTCATTACTACCATTCCACTGAAGATACTTGAACGCCACCCTATTTGCCAGTCAAGGCAAGTTCGTGGTCTTCAAACGGGACTATTTTAGTGAATTTCCCCATCCCCACCCACGCCCCAATAAACTGTGAAACAGCAAAATTTGTTTGTGACATTTCTTAAGGTGCAGCTTAAATTCAGTAAAGTGTACAAATCTTAGGTACAGCTCAATGAATTATTATATGTGTTTACCCATGAGTAAGCAGATCCAGATCCAGATCTAGAAGATTCCCACCACCTTAATAAGGTTCCTCTGCCTCCTGCCAGTCATTTTCCCCAGGAAATTACTCTCCAATCTGGATGCCGTCATTCCATATTATGTCCTTGAGATTCCTCTAGCTTTTTGCCAGTACCAGAAGTGCCTTATCTTTCCATTGCTGTAGTAGTGTTTCACTGTGTGAATATGCCACCATTTATTTACCCGTTCTATAGTTGATAGATATTTGGGTTATTTACAATTCGGGGCTATCACAAACAAAGCTGTTATGAATATTCTTGTGCATGTCTTTCAGTGGACGTAAGCAGTCGTTTCCAACAATCAAAAAGTCCATCATAAAGGAGAAAAATATGGAAATACAAAGCCAATTTCACCTTTAAATACAATGTAAAAGATGATAAATTCCATTCAGATCCAGATGTGGAGTTTTATAAACACAAAACATGAGGAAATGTTCTCATCCAAGTTAAGGAGGTCAGCTCAAATCCAATGGAAGAATGTCAATTTCACGGCTGTGCTTCTATGTCTGGGGAGAGAACTTTAGTCCTATCCAATGCACTAGCTGACCCGCATCGGTTAGGATAGAAAGCTCTGGCAGGAATTGATTCAAACTCTGGCATGTGTCTTTGTAAAAGGTGAGTGGGTAGGTGGTGGAGGGCACAATTCAAAGACAACCAGGGAAGATTGTGGTTGAAGAGAAAGAAGGAGGAGTCATTGGCAGTTTAAGGCTATGGAAATGTTGAAACAATCCATGTCAGTTTATTTTATGATCATTCCTCAGAGTTTCCATCTCACATTGGATTTTTCTGGAGCAGATTAAGAAGGGGAATCAATTAATGTGAATCTCATGTTACAGCAAACAGTTGGAGGTCTTAATTGGGCCAAGAGTGAGCAGGTGGTCCTTCCCCAGTCAGCTATCCTTTCACCTGTCAGTCAAATGAGGAGAGGGCTTCCATCGCTCATTAGCAACCATTTGTCACCTAGAACAGAGCTTTAAAAGGATTTCTTTGAACTTTGTTTAGGATTGATTTTCTGCATATGCTGAGCTGTTACTGACAAACTCTGGGCAACTGCTTCACTGTAACAAATGCATTAAAAGAAGGGGTGAGAGGACTTTGATAGCCTCCAAATTACAGAGCCTGACAGGGTGGGATTCTTTCCCCTGCCCCCAATTCCCTTCACAAACCCTTCACTTTCTGGCATTGCATTATAATAAATAACAAGAACTTTATCCTTCTTAAGAGAATTGTCTTGAATTTTTTACCTATTTTTTAACGGCCACCGGCTCCAGACTAAAAGTGGTTCATATTGATACATAACTAAGAATGGACTTGGTACCTTGACTTTGTCTCTTACTTTTGAAGGAACATTCAGAGGATGGATAGTCCTTTGCATTGTCAAGGGCTGGTTTAGAGCATTGCCCAGATGATTTCAGCTTTTCAGCCTCTTTCTTCCATTCTGACCCTCTTAAGATTAGAGGCTATTGCTGGTTTGCTCAATATTGTATCTCAAGTACGCTCGACTATGCCTAGCACAGAGGTGATGCTCAATAATATTTATTGAGTTAATTAATTGATTCAAAAAAGTAATTATCACTTTTGCCTTATGGTTTAAGGATAAAGACACATTGTAACTCACCAAGGAGAGTAGTAATAGTTCATCAGCCAAATAAACTGTTGGGAGGACCACTTTTATATATTGATTTATTTGTTTTACTGAGTATAAGAGTAAAAGTTGTGCCTTATGAAAAGTTTGGAAAACTTACATAATTCTTATGAAGTTGTGATTGCCTTCCCACAGAGCAGGGTCAGAGTTAAAGAAGCATGAGTGGTCCAGCCAGAAGTAACCATCTTCACCCACATTTCTGTCAAAGATACGAAAATGTTGAAGAACCTAAAACATGAACTCTTATTTCAATCTGTTATTCTCCTCATTTCTTCTCTAGTACAGAAAACCTCCAGGGGCTTTCTCTCTCTCTCTCCTTCTCCCTCTCTCTCTCTCCCTCCACAACAGAACATTCTCATCCCACTGCTCTGCTCCAGCCGTTGGTTTTCCAGTCCCCCTGCTTCTCCCGCCATGGGAAGGCAGTTCTTCTGCTGTGGCTCTGAGTACATTTTCTAGAGAGAATCTGTCTAAGCAGCTTCAATTTTTTCTCAGAGAGCAGGGGAGAAGGCAGGGATGGGTTCCCTTGCCATGCACACATTAATAATCATTCCATCTCATGTAAAAAGTATTAGAAAATTAAATTTAAAATTAAACCTCACCGTAAACACATTACCATCTTGCACATTTTTTGTAACTATACTATAAATTATAATTTTGCATCCTATTTTCTAACTCAGGATTTTGAGCATTTGCCCATGTAATTAAATAATATCCCCAAACATGATGTATCGGGCTGCCAATACTCAGTCTTAGGGAGGCCACATTGCTTTAGATAATTCTATTGTTGGGCATTTGGATTGATGTGGGGTTTTGATATCAGCTCTAAAAAGTGGACTTTGCCAAAAGACAGGAACTAGAGTAATGAGAGGGGGGCAGCTTCGTTACGGACTGAGGTGTCAACATTTACTATACACATTTTCCTCTTGCTGGTTTGGCCTCCTGGGGGTCAGAAACTGAAGCTATAATCAGTGGAAGCCAAGTGTACGGGCTGCCAACTTGACTCACATTAGGAGGTTCCCAAATCTCCTGGGCTGTATCTTTCTTTAGAACCTGACAGATCCAGGCATAGTGCAAATTAAATAGGATGAGCCAAGCCAAATATCCCCATCTTTCAAATTTCTGAGCATAGGTCTGGAGCAGCAAGGGGACTTTTAACACTGACCTCTGGTAAAAAATGATAGCACACTTATACTAACAGACCTGGAAACCCCCCAACTGCTAGGATCAGTGTAAAGGAGGGGGTGATATTTTGCACTCTCAATTTTATTCGTTTGGTTCACTCTACCAGATTTTTATACTCTGTTCCTTAGGAACGATGGAATGCCTATTAACTCTGAAAATTGCACTGAACTTTGAGAATTGATTCAGCTTCTGGTTGCTAAAGAGATAAAAAATGGAAAAAGCAGAGCTTGTCATAAGACAAGCTTCATTTCAGTGCTTGACATTCCTCATGTGCGCAGCCCTGGGACCATTTCTGCCTTAGCTTATTTGTAGGGGAGATAAACAAACAATTGACTTGGAGGGCATCTGCCATGTACTATTCATATCTCACTGCTGAATAATCATGTGCTGGCTGACACAGGCTTTCAGTAAGCAGAGATCTTCAGGAGTCAACGCAGATCCATATGGAGAGCCAAGCTCTCCCACGAGAGGTCTTCAGTGTTGGGTCTTGGCCAGCATCATGTTTTTAGGTCACCAGAGAACACATTGCTTTTTGGTGCATTTTCTTCTACTCTGGCTTACATTACACAATTTGGGTTAGGGAAAGGATGTAATGCGTCACCTCCCTGGTTTGCTTACAAAAGTGGCCATTCTGGCATTACATGAAAAAAGAAATGAATGTGAACAATGTGACCAAAACTGGGATGGTGACATTAATATCTGATCGAGTTGGGTTGTATGTGAGACAGGTGTGAATGGGACACGGGTGTCTAATGGATGTCTCTTCGTGCCTGTGTCATAATTTCTTGACATTAAACATGGACAAACCAGAGGTGGTGTTAACTGGAAATGACAGCCTACATCCTGCCTGTGCTTGTGTTTTGTTGAGGTTGACAAAAGTTGACTAAACCAAGTACCTTGTACTGGGACTCGGGCATTGTTTTTGACACTGACCTGTCCTTTTCTACTAATATTAGCTCTTTAATGAGGTCATGCTGATATCAATTTTTAATATATAAAAAATTTGTAAATACCTGACCTTTTGGTTGCTGAGGAGGGCTTCATAATCTTGTCATCATCTGCACGGATTCCTGTTCTGTATGTTTTCCTCATATCTTCTTTTATCTCCATGCTTTTTCCTTTTTTTTTTTTTAATTCAAAAATGCCAGAATCACTTTTCTTGTTGGAATTACATATCATTCCGTTGTTTTAAGAGCCACCCTATTGGTCAGTTACCTCAAGGAGTGGGACCTACATTCTTCCCATCTCTCTGTTAATATACTGACATTGTTCTCTCTTTAGTGTTATGGCAACTTTGGAGACCTATAGAAACCACAGGATGTTCTCATGACACAGTCTTTCCAGATCACTCACTCAATGAAGATAAGCACAGAAAACACACTTCTAAAGATTTAATTCAATATGGTGCTATGGCAAATCTTTCAACCTTCTGCATTGAAGCCAATGTTGACAGCAACCATTTAAGTTACCATATATTAGATATAAAGTATCTGTACCTAGCTTGCTATTTATGATTCTAGCACATTCATGGTGTTAGATAAACAGAGTAGCTCTCTTTCAAAATCCTCAGCATTCTCTGGAAATGCCTTCATTTGCCTCTTTGTGCTCCTCTCCAGTTTTGCAGTGTGATGTTGATATTACGGTTAAACTATGAAAGTCTTGATTAGGTTAGATATCACCAAAGAGTTAAATAATGGAATCCATAGCTTAGATTGTCCCTTCTGTTCTTTGGGAATACTACTTAAACACACAGCACCAGGCAATGGCAAAACTATAAGTTAAAATTGACTGGCAAACAGGATATTGGTTGTTCTGATGAGAGCAGGAATTGAAGAGGTGGGGTAGGTAGCTTCATAAGACAATTTGGAGCGAGAGCGGAAACTGAGGCAAAATTAACAATGACTGAAAGGTTGACTCTTCTGAGAATATTTCTATTTAATAAATTGGAAAACCTTTAAGAACCAAAGAATTGACTCTGTAATGATAGAATGTCAGACCAAATGACAAGTTGTGAGGATAATTTGGGGGCAGGGGTCTTGGCACAGAGCCCTTACGTCCCTGTGAAGAAGCCTCTTTAAACTGAGTTTTACTAGTCAATGCCCCTGGGCTCTAAATCTCTGAAATAAGGCAATTTCTCAGAAAGAGTAATTAGTGCCTTTCTGTAGCACTGCCCCTGGGGCCTATGCTTTGGGACCACTTTATAACTGAGGCTGCCGTGTCACAAAGTGCTTCAGGTGATTGTCAGAAACAAATCCTCCTTAAGCATCCGTTTTCTTTCCAGCTGATGGTTTTAATCTGGTGAAATCTGGAAACCTGACAAGAGTATGGTGCAAGGGCAGCTTTGAGCAATGGAATCTGCACTAAGGTTTAGATGGAAGTGGGTTAGATCAGAGCATGCACAGCACAGGCTCCGGACGAGACTCACAAGGATGTGGACAGAGATGCTGAGACGTCTCAGTACCAAGCTGTTGTTACTGGACATATCTGATCCAAGGTGCTATTAAGTAGATACTTTGGGAGATGGCTGGTGGTAGTACCTGGAAGTCTGGCAGTAGGAAATGAGCAAAATTTCCAGGTAGATAGGCAGACACCATTCTTACCATATGCTAGTAACTTCCCTGATGTGCCTCTCGCTTGCCTTTCCACCCTGTCTCTCACTATCCTTCCCTCGTTCACTGTACTCCAGTCTTAATGATTTTGGAACAGTCAAGTTGGTTTCTGCCTCAGGACATTTGGACTTACTGTGCCAGATGTCCCACCTTCCTGTGTTTGGCTCCTTTTCATCCTTCAGGTTGTATCTTCAATATGACCTCCTAAGATTATGCTCCGTTAATCACTCTACCTAAATTACCTTATTATTACCCCAGTCACATAAATTATCTTATAAATTTGCCTGTGTTATCTTGCTTCTAGAATATAAATTCCTTTGAGAACAGGGGGTAGATCTGTTCTGCCCAGCACTCCCTTCTGGGCACCTAGAACAGTAGCTGGCACAAAGTAACTTCTGAGTAAATATTTCTTGCATGGATAAATGAGTAAGTGGACAAAGGTGAGACCCAAGAGAGGAACTGAGGGGTAGGTGAAAAAATTGAAAGCTTTGGGATACAAAACCATGATCTAATTACGAAGAATTAAGCAAGTAAAAAGCTACTCGGACCAAATAAAATGTCAAGCTGGGCTTAGCAGTAAATAGTTACTTGAAAAAAAGCCACTGACCTAAGTGTTGCTAGATTTTCTATAGTTAGTGGTCACTTTTATTATTCGTTTAAAATTTTTCCTTTTCTTCTTTTGAGGGAGAGTCACCCTGAGCTAACATCCATTGCCAATCCTCCTCTTTTTTTGCGTGAGGAAGATTAGCCCTGAGCTAACATCTATGCCCATCTTCCTCTACTTTGTATGTGGGATGCTTCCACAGCACGGCTGAGGAGTGGAGTAGGTCTGTGCCCAGGATCCGAACCCCCCAACCCTGGGCCACCAAAGCAGAGCACATGGAACTTTAACCACTCAGCCATGGGGCCAGCTCCTAATGGTCACTTTTAGACTTATAGCCTGGAGCATGGCTGAGCTTGTAGCACTGGTAAAGTCATTTCTAGAGACAAATGGCTTGAGCTAGAAAGTTAAGTGGACGTTATAAACAAACTCTAACACCAGAATGGCAAATCATGGGCTCGCATTGATGCTGCCATACCCTTCCTGCACCCATAGCAGACATTGCTAATAGATCACAGAATTGTTATTGTTAATCCAGCAACCACCAATCACTAGAATGTCAACTCCATTAGGGCAGGACTTTTGTCCTTTTGTCTGTTTTGATCACTGTTTTATTCCCTGCATCTAGAAGAGTGTCATTTGCTTGTAGGTATGCAATAAATATTTGTTGAATTAAATATTTGATGAGTAACACAATCATATTTGGCATATGAGATGTATTTTATTTGCCATCCCTGAGCTAAAGCAGAAAGATAAGGAATTAAAATTGGATTCAAGGAATTGTTATCACAAAAGAGTAACAAGTGATCTGATGGTCCTAAGAAGTATTTCCAGACTGAGAACCGGCAGCTGCCTCACAATCACCTAAAGTACAAAGCCTGGGGCTGTTCCTTCGGTTTGCTGCACACTTGGAGCAAGTCAGCGAAGGTCCAAGATGTATTCTCTTTGGACCGAATTATACTACTTAGTCAAAAACACTACTGCGATATATTGGGTAATTGTCATACGCTGTGAGGATGTTAATTCAACCCATTAGCTGACTCCTATATACCTATACTATCCTCCATGATGAGATTTTGAGCCTGAATTTCTACTTCCAAAGAGATTTCTCCAGCAGTCATTTCTCAAACAGTGACTGTTCAAAGAGCGATTTCTCTGACAGTCATTTTATGTATTAACATACTGTTTATCCATGAAAGGGCATATAGCTGGGATTGGACATGCATTTCATTTAAAAGAACACTATCTCTTTTTACTCATTCATTTATACAATCAATATTTTTTGGGAACCTACTCTGTGTCAGCCCTGTGCTGGAGATACAGTTACAATGTGTAATGTTCAGTAATGAATAAAACCAAGTCCTTTTCATGGAGGTTACATTTTATTGAGAATTAACAAATCAAAACATAAATATATAATATAATCTCGTAATCACAAATTTTTTTGTTTTAGTAGAGTAGTGGAGACAGGAACTTGATCAGAACGGGTTCAAGAAAGAGTGAGATGGTAGCAAACAAAATAGCAATATAAGATAATTTTTAAAAATAGGCTTTGTTTTACAGGGAAACCAAAAAAAAATTGGTTGTAGGTGTCAGAGTATTGGGTCAAGGATTTTATTAAGGTGAGAGATGTTGTCAGAGCTGATGGAAATGATTCGCTGGATGGGGAAACATTGCAAAAGAGAGAGGGGATAATCGCAGGAGCAACATTGTGGAGGAGGCCTGGGCGCGTGGGATGTCATAAACACTTGTACCTCTGCCAGGACATAACTTCTCTTTTGAGGAAGATGAAGACACTGTGTGCATGAGTGAGGCCTGTCCAGGAAGAGGTAGGATGTACTTATTCTTGTTCCCATCTAGGTTTTTTCATACCAGCCTATTTCCAGCCACATTGGGAAGACTGAGGCAGTTCAATAGCCGGCTCACGATGGAGCCCTGGGATGCCAAGAGAAGGGAGGCAGAAATCTTGCCCTCAAGGACATCTCACTCTAGTAGACTCCTGGAAAAATCCATCCCTCTTCTCACATTAATGAAAGGTTTCTCTTGATGTAGTTGGATCATTTAAAATCCGGATTTTTATCAACCTTTCTTTCTTTCACACCCATTCTTGAGCATATTGCCCTGAATTCACAAACTCCAATTAAGTATGCTGGGCTAATAACTTCACCATGAAAATATCTCAAACTATTAAAGTATTGAATAAAGTATTCTGCTTTTGACACTCCCCAGAAACCTCACAGGATTTGAAAAACTTGAACTCTGCAGAGGGAAATCAGACTAAATGCTCACATATATTTTATTAGAAACATTTCTTTAAAAACGTGAAGACAAGGGGGAAAAAAGACCAAATTTAATTTTTGAGCCTGGCACTTCAACTTCTCTACACATTGCTCTATTCTAAACAGAAAAATAAAATCAGCTTTGTTCCTGAGCATATGCTTTTGACATTTTTTTTCCTTGAAGTCTGTGAATTATTAATAAACTAATTTCTCTTTATAGTTCAATCTTTGGAGATTTAAAGTGTTCACTCAAATGCACAGTAAAGAGAGAGCGCTTCAGTTCCAGTCGGCTCCAATCCTCTCCGGAGATGCTGGCCTTGAGGTATCGCTGAGTCTTTGATATCAATCTTTGATTCGACTGGGAATTTCTGATCATTTCTAGAACTAGTCCGTTAATACCACTTAATGCCCTGTTTAAGTTGGGCCATTTCTGCCAGCTGATTTTATGCTTTCACTTTGCTCCTGAAATATTTTATGTGCTTGTTTATAGCATATATATGTGCATATATCTCTCTATATCCTTATACTTGATGGATCATTTCTTGGCCAGTTGTATTAGAAGGCAGGGCTTTTGATAACAGAGGATGTCCAGTAAATTGGTGGCTTTTGTAATAAACCATGTTGGATCTAAGTACCACCACAAGTGTTTCCTCCCTCCTCCGTGGAGCTTACAGGAGAGAGCTTCTGGCTCTATAGAGAAAATAAGTTTGCAAAAACCAGAGCTTTACAGCAGTAGATGGATGAGCTTTGGATTAAGTTCCTTCCCTCATCCGGCCCCAATGAGGGTCTTAAAAGGAGCATCCGGTGACCTCTGATCTGGTCAAAGGTGAGGGAGAAAGGATTCCTCCATTAGCTGGGAATCCATATAATTGAGCTGAAGTGATTTCCAACATTGTAATTCTATTGTCTCCTGCGGCTCAATGTATGAATATTATCATTCCTTTTTTTTTTTCCTTTTTGCAGAGGGAGAAACTGAGACACTGAATTTAATAGACTTGCCTGATATCCTGCATACTGTGTTAAAGGACGGAGCATACTTTCCCATCTATTTGATAGACCTTAGGGGGATTCAGATTCTGGATGAGGTCTTCTGTCTCTCTGTTCTCGGTGTATTTATTGATCTAAAAGAAAAAAAAATCTAGGAAACACAGGTCAAGCCTTATGCACCAGCTCCCTGCCCCTCTCTCCCCTGACACTCTCTGAGGGAAGTGGCTTCAACATTGCACTCACCCCTGCCTTTATTTTCCCTCTGCCTCCTCCCTTAACAACCTGCTGGATTACCAGAATACAATGATCAAGCGAGAGAGTCACCAGGCGACCATGTTGAAAGGGATGCTTAGCAGGAGTGCTGAAGAATTGAGATTCTGCACCAGTAACAGAATCTTTCCCAACACTGCCATCTCATGCAGACAGCAAACTTGCCTCTCTCCTGAGGAGGCCTGGATCAGAACCTGAGCCACGGAATGGACGGGGGGAGGGGGAGGGAGGAAGGCAAGGCAGAAGAAAAGAAAGCTTTTCCTTTTTTATTTTTAAAGCCAGCTCTATTCTGGGACTTTATTTACATTTTTGTTTGGCTCCAGGGGTTAAAGGGCTCACAGTCATGGAAACTGGAAGCTGTGGATTTATTGCTCTTCCTCTGGACGCTCTGGGCCGATTTGCTTGGTGATGAGTATTGGCTTCCTCAGCCTTTCTCACCCAGGACCTCAGCCTCACTGAGCCCTAAGAATGCCCATTCTCCAGGACCTGGGAAAACTCAGCTCAGCTATGACTGATGCTGGGCTCCAGTAATCGGAAGCTCAGCTGGTTGTCCGTATGAAGCAGCATCTACTTTCACCGATGTTTACCCTTCTCTTTAAGGACCTGGAAAGCTTTGGGATGGAAGGAACTGTTTGTCAAAGAAAAGCTTTTTTCTTATTTTGTAAGATTTCAGCCTTTCCAGATTTCCTTTTCCTTAAAGGGTTTGGTTTTCCCTCTCCCCTCAATCAAACTCCTGGGCTTCTTTAAAAGACATATTTTCTTGTCCCACCATTATCCATTATCCACCATTACACATGAGCACGGTACATTTCTCCATAGACGTGGATTTGGGGTAATTTGTATCTTATCTTTCTCCAGAAATAACGAGAATGTCTCAAGAATGGTGCAGAGCATCGCTGATAGGCATTGTATGAGTTGGGGTTCTCCAGAGAAGAACTAGGAATTGGCTCACATGATTGTGGGCCTGGCAAGTCTGAAATCTATAAAGCAGGCCACCAGGCTGGAAACTCAGGCAGGAGTTGATGGTACAGTCTTAAGGCAGAATTTTTTCTTCTCTGGGAAATCTCAATTTTTTCTCTTAAGATCTCCAACTGATTTGGTGGGACCCAAGTGCATTATCGAAAGTAATCTCCTTTACTTAAAGTCAAGTGATTGCAGGTGCTAACCATATCTACAAAATAGCTTCACAGCAACAACCAAATTCCTGCTTGATTATGTTGCTGGGTTCTACAGACTAGCAAAGTTGACACATAAAATTAACTATCACATGCACCACCAAGTCCTCTCACTTATATTTACTCTTTCTTGAATTCATTCACTTCACTCTGTAACTCCACTCACCACCCTAATCCAAGCTGTCGTCATCTTTCCTGGACCAATGCAATTGCTTCCTAATTTATCTCCCTGCCTATACTTTTCCCACACTATTCTCCACCCTAGAGCCAGAATGATCTTTTCAAAATGTGGGCTCGATCCTGTATTCTTCTGCTTAAAGTCGCTCTATTGCATTTGCCTGGATCTAGGATCAGTCATAACCCCTTAATACTACCTAGGATGCCTGCAGAGTCTGGCCCCTGCCCGCTTCTGCAGCCTCCTCCATGCTTTCTGCATTCCTGCCACACTAGCCTTTCAGTATCTTGTGTTCATCATGTTCCTTTCTGCCACAAGGTCTTTGCAAGGGCTGTTCCCTCTGCCTGACAGCTGGTTCCTTTCCCCTGGGCCTGGGTAACTCCTACTAGTCCTGGCTATCACAGGTCAACTTTAATCTCTTTCTCCCCGACTCTGACCAGATCAAATCCTCTAATTATGTATTACCACAACCCACACCTCTCCTTTGGAAGACGTATTGCAATGGACAGTTTACATTCATTTGTACAATTATGTGACTGATGTCTGCGTCCCCTACAGACATTGCTCTGTGAAGACAGCAGTGGTGACTAACTTGTTCACCCCCACAGATCTAACGTCCGGTGTGCTGATCCATGGAGGGTACTCAGTAAATATTATCATCAGAATACACAAACGAATCATCCAGGTTAGGATGGAGATTGTGAAAAGGATGCTGGTTACATTCTGCCCCTTCCCTCTACCTGTGTCCCACTCGTCTCCCACATCTTGAACACAATCGCAGTTTCCTCTGACTTCATATCAAATATCAAATTTATACCACAGGTTAGCACTGAAACTAGGAGTTTTGGAAACGGCCAGGAAATTGACAGCGTTGACTGCATTTCCACTCGTTTGGCTGCTCCATTGAGCTTGTTCGGCCCCTAGAAGAGGCATAACCCCTCCTACATATCTAGTGCCGTTAGTTCACCATACAGTTTTATAGTTTTGAAGATATCCCCAAGATTTTAAATCAGGAGATTTCATCTAAAAATATAATTTATGACATTTAAAAAAAAAAAGATCTGTCTACCTTGGGCATGTCATCCCATATGGCAAAAATCAGCTTGAGTTGAGCAGCTACTGTCCAGATAAGAAAGGGCAGGTGGTGCCCTCCAGTCCAGCACATTCCCACAGGCCCCCGTCGCTCATTTAGATTATCTGCCTGGTCCCTGCAGACTTTGGAGTCTGAGGCCCCTGCTATAACTTACAGTAAATCACCAACAGGCTTACTTCTTCTCCTTCTTCTCCTCTTCTCTGTGGTAAACTCTAACAGACATGTTCTAAGAAGAAAAAAATGCAATAATTTAAAAACTATTAAAGAGCAATCTGATATTGTCTCTATTGATGCTCTCTTCTATAGGCTGCGGCTGACCGCAGCAAGATCAGCAGACTCTACGATTCGCTAAACCCTCTTAATTTGGGTGGGCCAAGGACAAAGTGAGGCTGTGAGTTTACAGGCAGTTTCTCTACAAAAACGAAAACAATCGCTGTATCCGTACATCAGTTGCTTTTGTCTGTAGAATGGGAGTCAAAATACTTAGCAGAACTGACAGCCAAAATGGCACAGCATGAAGGCCATGCACACAAATCTTTTATGGCCTGACTTCTCCCGGGAACTTAAGAAAATTTCCTGAGCTTGTGACCTTCCATTGGACACAATACAAAGGGTCGTTATTTGCTTGATTCTCATGCTTAAAGGAAAAAAAAAAAAGGAAGTCCAGATGAAAGTTAAAAATAGGGCATGTGAATTTAACGCAACTTTCTCTGGGATCATAAGTCTGGTGAAGGGAAATAAAGAGGGAAGAAAAAATAGACACCATATTAAGTGAGCTTCCTGGAAGAATGTTATTTGCTCACAAATATTTATCCAGAGATCTCCTCAGACTGATTCCTCATTAACGAAAGTGTCCTGGAATGTAGGTGGAATCCATTCGACCATCCTCACAAGAAACTTGAGAACTAACTGAGAAAAGTCCCAAGCTTAGAGACATTTTTCCCTGCTCTGTGCATCTTTCCCAATTACTTTTCTCCATTGTTATTAAGTATTTTTTCGTAATATCTAGAACAATAGAGTACTCCCACCTTCCTGGAGATCAGAATTTTGTTTTGGGTCATATGGCTGAGTTAGAAAAGAATAGTCACAGCCTTCTCTAATTCTGGCCCCTTCTACTTTGCAGATATGATTCACTTACAGTAAACAAAGACTGTTTGCTACAATTTGGTCTGGGGGGAGAGCTGAATCTAAACTTCCAACTCTGCTTCCGAAGCATTATTCCAATTAGGGAATTATGTCGCAGGTGGAGACATGTCCCTGGGAAACAAAGTGTCGGCTTCCCCACACATGTCATCAGTAATAAAGAGAGATGGGGAAGCCCTGTGATCCACGGATTGGATCGTGTCCATATTAGATCTGCTTTTCACTTGTAAAAACAGTAAGTTACCCTTGATTATCCTCATGCGCTCTGTGAAAACCTTTTCGTAGCTTTACCAGGGTCCAGAAGGAGACCCAAGGACCTGGTGAAGGCTTTAGAAAATGATTGTTTCTGAATTCTGCCTCAAATTCCAAATGCCACTTCCTGGTTCAGAAGCAAGAGGCTTGGGGGAAAATAAATTTAAGCTCATAAAAACACTCAAAGGGCATACTGGTCATCAAACAGCTCTGAGCAAACTGCATTTGCAAATGAATCTGAAAACATGTGGATTCAATTTTCCTTGAAATGCCCAGAGGTTAAAAAATTAGAGGGGAATGTTTGGCAGAACGAGCCTGGGGTTTGGCTATGTGCACAAGTTTCTGAAAAATCAATTGATTGTTTTGCCAGAGAGAAAATATTACCTGGTCCCCCTTCTCAATCACATCTCTAACTTAATTATCAACGGCCCCATTTCTCATTGTGCCTGCAAAGTGAACAGAAGAGTTGAGCACACTCGAAAGAAAGCAAGTTTTATTCGTTTCCGTGGTGGCCCCGCCCTGTGGATGGCCGACCCAGAATCTCAATGCTGTCATGGGTTTCAACTCAGCGACATGGTGGCAAGGAAACCATCTGCCAGCAAAGTCATTTCTCCTCTGCCTCTTGCCTCCCATCTGCCTCGACTGATCAAGTCTCACCCCTCTTTTTCCTTCCGCCAACCCCCTAATAATACCTTTTTTATGACCAAATAAATGCAAGCAAATGTGGAGCTGCTTTAGAGCAAATCCAAACTGTTTTAAAAGATCATGAAAATAGAGCGGGTGGGGGAAAACTACATCTGTGAAAAAGCACTGATTAGCCTTAAAACAATGTGAGGCCAATGGCACAGAGTCCCATTACGAGATGATGTGTGGTGCCTGTAAGTGGCTGCTCCTGGTCTCTGAGGTAGCAAAGTCGTCACATGGTTCTGTTGTTGCCATGGCAATAATCTGCAATTGTGCAGAAAATCCACAGAACTCCTGAGCAACTCCTTAGTGGATTGGGCTGAAAGAAAATCAACCCTGTGAAAGCCCTGAATTGATGTGGTTATGAAAGTGCGTTGGCCAAGCTGGTCCAGTTTAAGCTGACCTGATTTTGTGGATTTCCTTCCCTGGCCCCTCTCTAGCTATGGTGAACTCTCTCACTTATGTATATTTTTCACACTGTTATGTTCATAACTGGCGAGAGGTATAAATCCTAGTCAGCTAGGAGAACGCTTCAGCTCACTCCTTAGAATTCTGAGCACACTGTTCGGAATCTGCAGGGGGGAATTGTAGCTTCTTTGGCTGCCGGAATTTCTAAACCCTAGACAGGCACTGAGGAGCAAGCCCTGTTTTGTACGTGGAGGTGAATCAGCGTTCAAGTATCCACAAGGCCAGGTGGGAATTTTTCCCCCAGAAAAGGTGCCAAGGACACACTGGGCAGGAAAGCCTAGTGCAGCAAGGATGTGTTGTTCCTGGGGAAGCTTGGCAAAAGAGTATATACACATGTACAACACACCCATCTGAAGGCGTGCCAAGAATCGCCCTCTTTAAGGCAAGCTAATGCAAACCATGCCCGAAATATGGTCGGGAAACAGGGTAGGTAGCATTTCTCCCTCTTGCACTAGATGCTGCGTGACGTTTATGCATGTATCAGCTGTCAACCCCAAATGGTTGAGGGCATGAGTGAGTGTGGGGGCCCCTGACAGAAAACTGAGCAGGAAGAGGAGCCAGACAAATCACTCTCATGTTCCAAACTTCAGAATCCCATGGGAATGCAGCTTCCAAGTAGATCCCATGAGAACATCTGGGATGAAGACACTCACGCCAGGCCTTAAACCCAGACTCGTTAGTAATAATGCTTCATTGCTTCTCATCTATTTATTTATCCTCTCATATACCACAAGTATGATTTGCTTTCTTTCTGCACATTTTCCTACTGGGAGCAGGAAAAGGAAGGTGGAGCATCAACATCAAACTGTACATTAGAGAGTTTTCTCTTGGATACCCTCCCATTTGGTGCTACTCAATTGCAGGCAACGGAAACTCACTTCACTTAATTTAAGCAGAAAGGAATGTAGCACAGAAGACTGGAGTGCTCATGGGTGGGGGGAGAGGCTTGAGAATCAGGATAGGAAACAGATAAGAATCTGACAGCTTAGGGGTCTAGGTAGCAAGATAAAAAAATGAACAGTCTGATCATAGTTTGCTACTAGAATATTTGGCTTCAACTATTTTTCTTTTCAGTCATTTTTCTTATGATTCGAAGTCTTGGGAAAAAAGAGTCCAAATGGCCTAATTTGGGTCATGAACCCAGTTCTCTCTTGTGGGGGTGGGCACGATAGGGAAAGATGAGAAAGCACAGCCCTTAACTTAGAGTCTCATCAAATTCCACAGAGTGGGCAAAAGAGAATTTCTCAAAACAAAAACTAAAGTGCATTTACAGAAGGAAGGAGATTGGATATTGTGATGGTCATGGTGTTGGCTTGGTGAAGAGAGAACTCAACAACGAATGTCCAGCATTATAGCTTGGGGAGAAGGTTGAGTTGTGGAAGTGCCAATCAATCGACTTAGCTTAGTATGCCCCAGCAGAGACTTGCTAAAGAAAATTGGAACAGAAAGGTAGGTGGATAGAGAGATAGTGAGGGAGAGTCTAGAAAATATTTTGCCTGGCATCCTCTTCCTGAAAGAATCTAAGAAAAGACAGCAATCTGATTTGACACCAGCCATGCTAATGGGGCAGACTTCCTGCTAGTCAAAGCCCCCAGTTAATGTCCACTTCTCAGCATGTCTGATTACTAGTTGAAGTTGACCGATCAGCAAACTACTCAATTATAAGCCCATCTTCTCCCCGTGGTGCCACTAATTAAAACAGGAACCACGTTGCAGCTCACATACTCCGTGGAGTTCTACCTTCCAAAAGCTGAATTAGTCACAACAATTAGCCGTTTCAGTGGAATTCAGCCTCCTTTTTCCTTTTTCCAACCCCATTCCTGTTTGGTGTGAATTCATCTCTGAAAAACTTTCCCTTGGGATTATCGATCTCTCCCATACTCTTTGCTGTGAGAAAGGAGCACATGTGGCCAAGCTTTGAAATGCAACCTCAAAATGCAGCTATGTGGAAATCTCAGTGTTCTGGAATGCTCTGACCTTTTGTCCTGCCAAGCACCATTTTTTTCTGAAATCACGTCATGAAGGGTATTCCTACATGCACTTAATTTTTAAGAGGAGAGAAAAGAAGACATGGCTCAGTACCCATTCATTTGCAGGAGAGCTGTTCCTCAGACAGCTGGAACAAACTGCAACCTTTTTTTTTTCTGTCTTGATAAACATAATGGGCCACTTTGGTAATTTCAGCTGTAAATGCACTTCTCTATAACAGGACGATGCTTCCATGAGCAAGAGTGGAAAGAGAAAAGATGTTGAGAAGCACCAATGTGACAGGCTAGCAGAACAGGGGCTTGCTACACAACCACCAAGCATATCCCAAACTCTCTGGAATGCCAAGTCCATGGCTTCCTGACCAGACAGGGGAACTGTTGTAAACTGCTCAAGATCCAGTTCAAACCTCCATTAGTATTAAAATCAATACCCCTGGCTGGAAGCAAGATGACGCTTCTGACACCCTCCCAGAGAGAGTGCCACTCAACCTCCAGCAGAATGCTCCCTGCCTACCCTTCTCTTAATGCCCCTTCTCCCTTGAAAAGAGGCAAGTCTAGATGCCCTTGCCTTTTAACACAAACCTTTCCATTTGGCATTTGATGACTCCATTTTTTTTTCCACAAAAGAAATTCCTAAGTTTCTCTATCAAAATGTTTTCTTCTCAAAACAGCTGTGTATATTTAAAAGTTTCTGAGAAAATCACTTTGCACCCAATTGTAGAGGGGCAGATCAACCTTAGAGCCATTGCACAAATTCAGTATCATAAATGAGAAAAGAATGTAACTAAATGCTCCATGTAACACAATGGTTAAGTGCCTTGACTCTGGAGTCAAAAAGACTTTGGTTTCAGTTCTGAAATTACTGGTTAATTTGCCTCTTTGGGTCTCAGCTTCCAAATCTGTAAAATGAAAAGAATAATAAAGCCTACCTCATGGGGTTATTGGGAGGATTTGATGAAATAATGCACATAAAGCTCTGAGTTATTATTATGTCATATAGAAAGTACTCAATAAATGGCAAGAGTTATTAACAATTTGCATCTTGGGCAGAACTCCTGAGCATGTGACCAGTCAAAATGGGTGAGCAGGAAGGAGTGCCTGAAGCTCTGGAACTCTTAGGACGTGCTTAGAGTGCACCACACTGGCCTCCTCATGATCTGTGTGTCTCCATCTTACCCAGATCTCGTGGCCACTTTGTTCCCACCTCTTACATCTTTGATACCATCATGGCTTCTGTCCTGTATCTCCTATCTTGGGCAGTTGTCCACGATGGGATATACGAGAGCTACAGATGACTCATAAAGTCTTCCTTATTGATCAAGCTTCTTTATCTCGCATGGCTTCAAGGTACCAGTTGGATGACAAAAGTGGAACAGGAAACACACATACACACATACACACACACACTAAACCAGTGTCATCTTGTTACACATCCACAGACAGACAAGTGCTCTTAAAGTTAAGTACTCAGTGACTCTCCACTTATTATTCCTTGATGAAATATGCTGGAAATGGAGATCATTTTGTATATTCCACATGTTATGGGTTAATTCAGGGTAGGATGACAAATTCATATCAGCCAAACCTCAGGTCAGTTCAGAGATGGAGAGATGGAGTGTATCAGTGGTCAGTTTCTTCTAACCCAATGCTTTTCTGACAGTCCACATTCCAAGCAGGGATCAGGGGCCAGGCTAACAAGGATTTTAAAAGGCAGGACAGAGTGATGTTAGGGCGATGGTGGGTGGAGAGCAGGAAATAGCATGGCTAGCTCTCACACAGGCTCAGGTTGCTCACTGTCATATACAATAAATCTGCTGAAAATGTTAAGGCAATTAAATAAAATAAAAAGAATACAAATGTGGAAAAAAGCTATTGTAATTGGATATTCCAGAACTCGAGACCAGGCATAATGTTTTTATAATAGTGTATATAAGAGAGTGTTCCATTCAATAGCATAACAAGGATTAAGTAATTGAACAACATTATTTCAAAATATTTTCTGGGTTGGATCTCATGTCCCAGAATCTCAAATACACACAGTTCTAGTTGTGGGAATCTGCAGTGTTAGGACAGCGAGCTCCAGCCCACAGAACATCTGGCTTCAACCAATGTTCCCAATCTCATTTTTACAAGCAATAAAATTGGAGGGCAAGGTTTGCATGCTCGGGTCACTTGATTCACTTGATGCACAGACAATTTTGGCCACTTGTTACGGCTAGTTGTCCGAGGTACCTGACCTCAATCCCTACGAGTGAAAGTGGTCCTGTTCTTTTCATTTAGTCACCTAAGTATTTTTTAGGTCCCTGGTGCCTACATAGTGCTCTGTGATGGGTCATGATTCAGTCATTTACAAAAATATTTATCAAGAACCAACCGTGAGGCAAGTTGCTCTCACAAACTTACAATCCAGCAGGGGAAACGACCATTAGACAAGTCGACACCTACTTGGTTAGTTGATCACAGTTGTGAAGAAGGATTCAAGGAGATGAGTGGGGTGTCATAAAGGAGGATGCTCACCTGGTCTGGAGGCCAGGCAAGGCCTCTCTGAGAAAAGCAACACGTAAGACATATAAACCAATGGCCTACCTGATCAAGAGAAAAGGAAGAGAAGGGAGTGGTGGAAGGCATTCCAGAGAGAGAGGCCAGTGTGTGCCGAGGCCTAGGGGCAGAAGGGATGAGATATATCGTGGAACTAGAGGAGGGCCAGTATGGCAGGAGTGTAGGGAGCTCCAGGGAGCTTGGCAGGAGATGAGAGTGAGGAGGGAGGCAGGGTCCTTGCTGAGGACAAAGGGAGTAGAGACCTAGACCTTGTTTTCAAAGGTGCCATCTAATAGAGAAGTAACTTCCTCTCAAAGAAAAATTTGGTTGATTAGGCTCTCAAAACATATTTATCTAATGTATAATCACTCTTTGCAATTTGTTCCTTCTGCTAGCAAAAGAAACACGGTTCAAGGTCTGTCCTACTCACGGCGGGTTGGTACAAACATTGGCCAGCTGGAGACACAGGAGGACCAATGTGTAGTTCCAGTCCCAGTCTGAAGGGCTGAGCACCAGGAGAGCAGATGGTGTAATCTCCAGTCTGAAAGCTGACAGGCTCGAGATCCAGGAAGAGTCAATGTTTCAGAGCAAGTCCAAAGTCTGGAAAAGATTGGTGTCCCAGCTCAACAAGTCAGGAAGGAGGAGTTCTCTCTTACTTAATCTTTTTGTTCTATTCAGGTCTTCAACTGCTTGGATGAGGCCCACCCACACTAGGGAGGCAAATCTACTTTCCTAAGTCCACCAATTCAAATGTTAATCTCATCCAGAAACACCATCACAGACACACCCAGAGTAATATTTGATCAAATGTCAGGGCACCCTGTGGCCCAGTCAAGTTGACACATAAAATTCACTATAACACAAATTTAATGGATTTTTGCCACACTCATGTAATACCCATATCCTAGTCCATTTAATATTTTTGTTTAAACAAAATCATCTTTTTCTTAAACAAATTTATTTATAAATAGAACTTTAAATCACCACTGTAAGTGGAATGTCCGTACTACCTGCCACAAATTGAAGATACATGTAAAAGTAAACAGAACATTAATAAAATGATGTTTTACATACTTGATAATCACTGCGGCCTACTGGAGTTCTCAGCCTGGGCCTCCTCTCCATTATATAAAAAGAGAGGTAGAATAAAGAGATACACTAACTCCAAACTGAGACTTTTTCCTTGACTCTGTGGATTGATTTCAAAGAGAACTGAAAAGGAAGCAACTTTCTCACTGTGCAATACAGCGTAAGTGACGCGATGTCAGCGTGCCACATAGAAACATCCACAAACCACTGGTGGCACATAGCCCACACTTTGAGATACAATGTTATTTCCTAGATAAATGTAAGCCAAATGTGTACAGCCTTAATCCACTGAAGGAAGGCAGACCAGCCCTTGCCATGGCAGTGAATGTGAACTGCGCTTTTTGGAAATGTAGTAGACACTTTGATAAATTAGGCAATTTTTCTTAAAGACGTTCTTACAGACAAAAAACCTCAGAGGTTCTTTATCTGGACCAGAACTTGGCTCAGGTGGACCTTGAGACTAAGCTGGCCAGCCAGAGAGAGTGACCTCAGAGAGGACCTTACCACAGTGCTGGGCAGATGGGGTTGGTGTCATGGAGTCTGGGATGGATGGGGTGGTGGATGACTGCTCATAGAGGACAGGTGGAGCCTGGTGGCAGGCATAATAGACTGCTGTCAGTATTCAGTAGGCAGTAACCAGTATTCAATAGGCAGAAGCCTTTACGATTGTTGACGCCGATGTTATCGCCTTTAAATATCAGCGCCAGCCTGTCACTGGCATCAGCAGAGTCAAGCTGTTGGCAGCAGGGACTGGGAAGCAGGGACACCATCCCTGTCCTGGGGAGGACTCAAGACAGCCAAGGAAGATCCACGTCCCAGAGGAAATGGCCCCTTAGGTTGTTATTCAGTCAGAGCCTGAGGCAGGAGGGGAATGAAGAGAAAGATTCTGTCATGAGTCTGTGTGTGGGCATTTGGCCACCAGGAATGAGGTGGAAATTCTGCAACCCCTGAAGCAAAAGATTAGTGCAGAAGGGCGGCTCACCAGGTGTTAGTTTCTGTAAATACAACATAACTGGTCCAGGCCAGCAGTTCTCAGAAGTTCAGTCCAGGGACGAGCAGCAGCAGTATAATCCTGGGACTCGGTAGAGAAGCCAATTCTCTGGCCCCACCCCCTACCTACTGTACCAGAAACTGGCAGTAGGGCTGAGCAATCTGTGTTTTAGTAAGCTTTCCAGAAGATTCTGGTGCATGCTAAAGTTTGAGAACGACTGGTCCAGGGGCAGGGGTCAATCCAACTGTGCATGGCTAAGGGACAGCAGGGTTCCTTCCCTGGCCGGGACACACAGGTGTCAGGACTCGTCAGGACATTGTCCAGCTTCTGTTCTATTTCGCTTCTCTGGGTAGCGGCTTCTCACACTGCAGCAGTCACTTTCTCTGCTCCACTACTCTCTTTGCACACAAATAAACATCACAGTTGCAACAGCTAATTAGAGGACTCTTCATGAATCATTGTCCGTTTTTTATCTTTTTTTTTTTCAGTTAGAGAATTCTGGGAGAACTTGAACACATCTCCTAACTTATCTGATGTAGTGGATAATTTTATGAACATCTCCTAAGATATTTGTTTGTTTTGTTTTGTTTTAAAGGAACGACTCCCCCATCTTACCCCATGTCTAATGAGGCATTCAATGCTTGCCTGGTGTTGGGGAAAGGACTGCCTGCCGCTTCTCCCTCCCCACCCATCATGCAGATTTGGAGCAATTGTGATGAAGAGGGTGATTTTGTAACCAAGCCCCAAGCAGAAGCAGGCAGCATAGGAGTTTGCAGAGAGGTGTCTGAGCAGAAGCACACACTATGGATCCAGACAGACCTGGATTTGAATCTTGGCTGTACTACACGTTCACTGTTAAATCTAGAAGAAATAACCCAATCTCTCTGGGCCTCAGTTTACTAATAGTAGTATAACAATTTCATGAAGTTATTGGGACAATTCAAAGAGAGAATGTGTGCATGTAAAATGCCAAGCTTAAATTAGTTGTTCAATAAATAGATGCGACAAAATTCTATTGTTCCCTAATCTTTTTCCCATGCTTCTTGGGATCCAAAGCAGGGTAGTTTACTGGGTACAGTCTGAGAGATAACAGCCAACATTAACGAAGTTCTTATCAGTTAGATGATTTTACTGCGTGTAACCAAAACCTGACTCAAGCGAGTGTAAATGATAAGAAACTCTATTATCTCATAGACCAGGAAATCCAAAGAAAAGAGGGGTTCCAGGAGTGATGCAATCAGGGCTCCAGCTCCATTTCTGTACTGTTTTCTTGCTTCTGACCTACTCTGTATCTCAGCTTGCTCCTCAGACTGGCTTTCCTCATGGTCACAAGATGATTGCCAGCAATAGCTGTAGTTACGTGCTTCCTTGCTCACATCCAGCAAGGGAGGGAAAAATTTATCTTCTAACCAGTCTGACTGGACTGACAGGGGTCATGTGCTCCCCCCACTCCCGTCCCAGAGAATAATAACATGCACTGATTTGCTGTTTTTCAGAAGTCTGGGTTTTTGATCCAGTCACTGGCATCCCATTACAGTGATCGGTTAGTCAAACCACAACCATCTCTGAATTTGCGGGAGTTCAGAGTTTCTCGGGCTGAGTTTATGAAAGGGTAAATAGCTAGAAATAAAGAAAAGGAGAGCTAGATATGCTCACTACACTTTTCTGCATCACAAGGACTGTTAAGTATTTTACATTTATTTTGTCTTCACAACCACCCTATGAGGTTGCTCTTTTTACAGGTAAGGAAGAAAAAATTGAGAGGTTACACCGCTTACCTGCTCTGTATCACTGGCAAGGTTGACAGAACCAGAGTGCAGACTCAGACCCAAGAGACCCTGAGCCAGGATCTTCACCTCGGTTACCTAGTTGGCTGGCCTCTTTGGGGTGGGGGATCAATCCGGCCTCACAGTACAGGGCGCCCAGGGATCCTGGCACTAGCCCAGTGAGGTGGACTCGTTTTTACCCCATGCTGAGGAATAATGGGAACACTCTGGAAAGAACTTGAGCTCAGCTCTCAGGTTTCCACAGTTATTTGTCTGTTGTTACCAAACACTAAAGACTTTAAAAATTCACTGTGGTCATATAGGCAGGAAAAATGACCTCATGCTTGCAACCACAAATCCAAAATGCTCTGGAATCTGTAAGACGAGCTGCATTTTAATTAGAAGAGAGAAAGAGCAATGAAGACGTTTCTTGGATATTTTTTCAAACCCTCCCTTGGCTTGCCTTCAGGCCAAAATGTGACAAGTGCCCTAAATCTGATAACAAACACACACTTCTGAAATCATTGTTAGCTTTTCTAAAAAGAAAAAAAAAATCACATTAGTTTTCTGTTACCACTAAGAGTTCAAGAATGTGCAGCCTTGAAATACAGCACATGAGAACACACGAAAGCATCCTCCATTAAATATTAAAAAGCAAAAATGGAGCTCTCAACCCATTTTCCTCTCTGCTTACAAGGTTTTTTATGATGTCAGGTCCTCAGAACCTTGAACCAGGCAATATGAAAAAGGCTTGCAGTTTATCCCTAAAATCTAGTCATTGGTAATTGTCCATGTATTATTCTCAACCACTGGGCCAAACCTCCTAGCTGATGATGAAGTTTTCCCAACTGACAGTGGAGAGCAATAATGCAATATCAACGAGCAACTGCACCCCACAGTTTGTAAATAGCAACTCTTGGCCTTTGATACAGTAGCTGCTTAATCAAATGGTGGTGGCAGGGAAATGAGAGGAGAGAACTTTCACATTTTATATGCTGATTATAAGGCATACACTTTCCTGAGAACTTTATATGTATTATCTCAGTCAATATTCACAACAAGCTAACGTGATTTTTTTTCTCAAGGCAGATTAGCCCTAACATCTGCTGCCAATCCTCCTCTTTTTGCTGAGGAAGACTGGCCCTGAGCTAACATCCGTGCCCATCTTCGTCTACTTTATATATGGGACGCTTCTCACAGTATGGCTTGATGAATGGTGTGTAGGTCCACACCCAGGATCCAAACCAGTGAACTCTAGTCCACCAAAGCAGAACGTGCAAACTTAACCACTGCGCCACCAGGGTTGGCCCTCAAGCTAATGTGATTTTTATCCCATTTTATATATGAGCACACTGAGACGTAGAAAAGTTAATTAACTATATATAAGTTAGAATTACTTCAACTGCAGCTGGGAGAATATGCAACCAAGAATGGTTAAAGCAAAGATCTGCAAACTCTTTCTGTAAAAAACCAGATAATAAATATTTTAAACTCTGTAGGCCATAAGATCTCTGTCAGGATCACCTAACTCTGCCATTGTAGGATAGACATATCCATAGATAATACACAAATAAAAGGTGTGGCTGTGTTCCAATAAAACTTCATTTATTAAAACAGGCATTGGGGGGCTGGCCCAGCAGCACAGCAGTTAAGTACACACATTCCGCTTCAGCGGCCCAGGGTTCACCAGTTCAGATCCCGGGTGCAGACATGGCACTGCTTGGCAAGCCCTGCTGTGATAGGCGTCCCACATATAAAGTGGAGGAAGATGGGCACGGATGTTAGCTCAGGGCCAGTCTTCCTCAGCAAAAAGAGGAGGATGGGCAGCAGATGTTAGCTCAGGGCTAATCTTCCTCAAAACAAAAAAAAAAAAGAAGGCATTGGGCTAGATTAGGCCCTCAAGTCATAGTTTGCTGAAACCAGGCTTCACGTAATGTTTCTCAAACTCTCTGTCACAAATAACTGGTTAATTTTTCCTTTAATTTCCAGTATATTATGCATTGATTCTCTTGTAAAATACAATAAAATGAATTAATAGAAACTGGAATAAAATACATATAAAATAGTAAAATATACACGCACAATTTTTTAATTATTAGATTCGATAGACATAAAATGTCTCCATCAAACTGTTGTGAAAGTTTATAAGCACTCTCAATTTCTGTACTTAACGTGGACCAGTAACAAATCGTCCATGGAATGGCACCGTTCTGTGATGGACACTTCAAAGGTAGCCATGCTTTAAGGATTAGGATATTTGTTACTTCACCTAAAAATAAATCCAGAGGTAGGCAGGTCTGACTGCTTTGCCATGTCATCAAGGACTCACACCTTTTTCCATCTCTTCATTTTGTGTGATCCTCAGCATTTGTCCCCCTTCTTGGTTCAAGATGATGGCCACAGTCATCACTGCATCCTCACACAACGGTGTCCAAAGCAGGAAGGGAGAAGGAGAGGCAAGGAGGGCTTTCTCTTGGATCTCCTGTCTCTTTTGTTAGGCAGGATAAACTTGCCCCAAGCAGCAGTCTGCTCCTAAGTTTCAGCGGCTATGGGTCACGTGACTCATACCAACACCATCTCCCGGAGAAGGTGATGGAGAGCCCATGGTTGGCTTAGTCCAATTCTGATTCGTCCCTTCAGGCTGGACCCAGAGCCACCTGATCAAAATTAGTATTTTGTAAACCAAGGAGGATGCCAGCTCCAGAAATGTGTTTAAGGAAACCTGGCTGTTTGTTTAAGACCTGGACCTATGGCCCTGACCTATTCAACTCACAAGCTGTGTTCCTTCCATTCTAGTCATCTATCCCAGTGAAAGAACTCTCTTTCTACTATGCTTCTGGCTTTATGATCCATGTGCATTTAATCATTTGTGTAGAGTTTTAAAACTTATAGTGCGCTTCCATATGTATTATCAAATTTGAATGCAAATGCTTACATGTTTGTACTAATACTACGCCAGAGGATAGAATTTAAGCCCACCAATGATGCTTGAGACCACGAAACAAGAAGAGGCGACATCAGAACGCTGGCCTAGGGCCACTGACACTCTTCAGTGAGTTCTTCTCAAAGTATTTGACCACTTTTTCTGCACTGATAGATCAGCAGCATCAAAACAACAGCCAGCCAATCTAGACAAAAGGTCAACACAGACAACTGTTGGTATGAATTGACTGATTGTGTCACAGAAATGACCCATTTTTGATCCTGTTGATAGATAGTCTCTTGTAAGTTGATCAGCTCTCCAGATTTACCTGTGAGTGAAAAACTTCCCAGGATGTGGGACTTCCAGTTTTAAAACCAAGACAGCTCCAGTCTTCAATTTTAAAACAAGGAGGAAAACTGAGACAAGTTGGTCACCCTACTTCCGGCCTCTATCTACTGTCAAAGGTGCTTTTGTGCATTTTTTCCCATACTAAGCTCACAGACCCCTAATTTTCTTAGCAAATCAATGAACAATGTGTCTAGTTTTGTCTTGCTCATGACATTTTTTTCATCATTAAAACATCGAAATTAAGAGAACCACACATATACCTTAGATTCTTTGCTTCTTGCACTGCTGAGGATTTCCATGGGAAATTTTTGGAAACATTTTTCCTTAATTGTGAAGAAAGGAATGCAGGAAGACCTTGTGAACTTTTGTTTCTGCTTTTCTCTCTGATATCAAGTCCAACATGGGCACAAGGCAGCAGGTCTGAAACCCACTCGTTGAGTTGAATGTATTTAAATGTGCTTCAACCTCTCCACTGGTTATCCCCAGCTGGTCTTGGACTGCCTATTAGAAATCACCTAGGGCCCTTTAAAAAATAAAAATAAATTAAAAGTTCCTGGGTGCTCTCCAAGGCCTATATTGGGAGGTGGAGGGATGGGTTTGGGGCCCAGGGACCTTCACTTTTCACGAAGTTCCCCAGGCTTTCCTGACGTGCTGCCAGTTTCAGAAGCAACTGGCTAGAATATGTCATTCAACCTGTCTGAGTGACAACTAAAATTGTAATTACACGTTAAAAGAGAACCTTATGAAACTGCGAAATTGCTCATCTTTACCTTTCTTCCTTTCTCCCTTTCTTCCTCCTTTCCTTCCTTTTCTTTGATAGTAGCAGTTCATGCTAATGTTGGGGTGATTTCAGGAAATGCTTGTGGAATGAAACTTGTAGATCTTTGAAGTGAATTTAAATATGCCTTCTAAAAATTCAGAAGGCTATGTATTTGCCACTTAATGTCTATAGAGACATTAGCCTTGAACAAAAGCTTGAAAGAAAGAGATCTCAGGTTTATCTCAGGAAGGGACATCCCAGGCTGCTTTATTCTTCCACTGTCATCGTCCCTTCCATTTTTCCTTCTCTTGCCTCCATAGTTTGCACCCACCTGAGAATCAGTGGACAGAGCAGATTTGATTGACATTCCTCTTCAGACCACTGGTCTCTTGGTTGAGCCAGACAACAAAGATGAAAATTACTGACAAATCACAGCTTCCTATAATGTCACAAAAGCAAGCCCCATAGCAGTAAAAGTTCTCATTAGGGCCTCTTTAACAGTTCAGACTGATTCTATAAGCCACCAGAATAGTTAATATAATGTGTAGGACAACGCAATTTCCATTGGGGTGCGATCAAAACAGAAGCTACTTTCTGCACATTTCTTTAATCTCTCTCCTTACATCAACCTGAAGCAGAGCGGAGGTCTCCCTGGGATTCCTGCTCATCGGCCCTGCCTCCTACACAAGGGAGACTTTGCCGAGACAGCTCCAAAGAGTTCCGATTCAAAGGTAAAACAATTAATACACGTTAATCATCACAAGGATGGTACTAAAAGCATAATCCTCTTAGAACTGGAACAAATTAAACTGAAAGTAGCAATATAAAATCAAGCAGAAAAAGACCACACAAATGCAAGGAAAATGAGACAACACTGCTCTGAAGTCTTAGTCTCACTACCAGAGGGCCCCTAAGCACCCTTCGTCTTTGGTCTTGACACAAAAGTTACCCTGTCTTCTTCAGTTGCCTGTAAAAACCAAAAGCTCTCCAGGCTGGGGCCATGTAACCACGTCCTCACAAATCTAGAAGCTTTGTGAACACCTGGGAGCTACAGTTACACAGTCTGATGTCTGACAGATTTTCTGAAGGTGGAATGTTGCCCAAAAAGCCTGGAATCAACCCACCAAGGACTCGTCCAGGAGGAGAAAAAGCATTCCTTTTCTGCAAACAGAGGATCTTTGCTCAAATTTCCAAATGAGGCCCACCCTGGGCCAAAGTTTGATTTAGACAAGAAATGTCTGCCTCCTTCATACCCCACCCTATGGCCCCTTTTTCCTTATTTTCTCTTTTCTGAGCTTCAGCTTGTGAGGTGAGAACTGTCTGGAAAGAAAAACCACGTAATGCAATAAGTAATGCTGCTGTCACACCCTATAACAGCTGGAAAGCATGTAGGATGGGTCCACCAACAGGAAAGATACAATATTACTTACAGCCAATTATAGACGCTTGGAATCCAGAGGAGGGTGCAAAGATATCTTTCCTACTTCTTTCAAATTGCCCTTTGTGGACCCCTTGCTGTTTTCCTTTGATCTCCCTCCCTCTGTCCTCTTTACACTCTCCCAGATTCGCAGCCATATCCCAGTATCCCTTGTCATAGAGACAGTCCCATTTCAGATCACTATCTTTCCTCTTTGAGTCAACAAGCTTCTTTGGCTCTGCATCTTCAGAGCATCAGAGTAACCACTGAGCACCTATAAACTGGTGAACTCCTCTCTTGTTCCCTCATGGCACAACTGGTGCATTATGATGTTAGGAGACTCCTTTCCACCAAAAGTAAGAGAAGGAGGACCAGAGGGAATGGAGAGAACAGAGAACCCATCCTGCCATCAATGGTGTGTGGACCTTGCTATGTTATTTGCACACTAAAAGAGAGTTATAAAAGAGACAACAGTGCTTAAAACAAGGAATTACTAGTGGACTTTCATGCCAGTATGGGGGTAGATGTATCTTCCCAGAGCCCGTATACCCCTGCTTATAAAGTCAGAATCTCTTCCAGATACAATCAGCTTTCTTACTATGACAGAAACCCAATTTACAGATTCAATTCTTCTACTTCATTTTGAAGCTCATGCTACTAGTTAAATGACCAAGAGTTTAAACTATCCACTTTTGTTTTCACCTTTTCTCCCTTTCTTCCTCTCAGTATATTACCACTGGAAACAGATAACACAATGCTAGGAGGAAGGCCAAGGAGTCATTGGCCTCAGTTGAGACTCATGCTTGCAAACTCCCCAGAGTCCTCCTATGTCAGTGCTGTGTGTCTGTAGGACATATTAGGGAGGTGTTGGTTTACCCGCACATGGCAGAGTTTAGGTCATGTGATTATGAACTTTGTGCCATTTCCAAAATGGAAAATATTCAGCTTTTGATGAGATTATTAGCTTTCCTCCTGTCCGGGTCCAACAAATGAAAACCAGATTTGCATGTATAAATAACAATCAAGCGCTGAAATGATTTATTTAGTAAAGTTACTGTTTTGGAAACTAAATCAATGTGTCATGTCAAGATCCAATCTGCCCTTCACTCACATGGCAAAGGAGACTTCTCCAGGGTCTACTAGAAAAAAAGTTAGAATCCTATTAATAGCTTACTCCTGCCACGTGAGAATTACAGTGGAATCCAGCTATGAGAATGAAAGCTCGAAATAATGTTTCCGAGAACATCCTGATAGTAGCGTGTGCTATTTCTCATTGTATTCAAGATACACATGAATAATTCTTCCCCAGAAGGAAAGGAAACAAAGCAAAGGGCAACATATTTTCCCAATGCGTAAATTTCCTTCCTCCAGTAGAAATAGAATTGGAAGGCAAATCCTATGGTCATTACATGTCAGAATACTGACATGATGACAACTTCAAAGGTGTGTCAGACTACACTTGTGCGTGCTCTTTTTTAAAAAGACAATAGGCATTGAAAATTAAGCACTGCATCAAAGCCTTCCAACTCTATTGAGACAAGTCTATGGAAAACTCAAACCAAGATGCAGGGCTGTTTCTGCGTCAGTTACGTGGAGGGTTCAGTGCATGGGAATTGCATTGTCTAGGATGCTCCAGAGACGAAAAACAACTCTGATCTGAGTGGCATATCAGAGCTGAGGACTACAGCTAGTATGGAACCATCTGCAGCTAGTTCTAGTCATCGTCTTGGCATTAAACTAAGGCTCGTAATTTGAATCAACTCTATAAATGCTCAGGGACCTCTGTGATGCTGCTCAATATAAAGTGGGCTTGGATGGTTGATAGTGCTAGCCAGAAGCCTATTCGAGGTCCAAGGAGTAGAGGGCAGTGTGGAGTGGGGGGAAGGGCCGTGCGCTAGACTAAATCCCAGCTCTGTTATTTGCCAGATGAGTGGCTTTAGGTAAATTGTTTACTTTCTTTGAGCTCTATTTTCTTCATTTGCAAGATGGAAGCAGTAATATCTAACTTGCGGGGGTATTGAGAAAATCAGAGACATTACGTTGTATAGTAGAGACTCAATAAATGGTCCACTTATTTGTTTATTTACTTACTTACTGTAGCACCCAATGCTTCTCTTTATAGCAGGGATTTTTAACCCGGAGTCTAAAGACATGTGGGACCTAAACTCATCCCCCTCCACTGACGTTATATGCAAATCTTGTTAAGATGTGCGTTTTTCTGAAGACGAAGGTTCATAACTTTCATATATTCTTAAAGGGGTTTGTGAGCAGAAGAAATGTTAAAGCCACTACTTTCTAATGTGGCTTCACCTATTTGTGGATCTCACAGCATGGAATGAAAGTAAGTTTATAGTTTGTGATTCTTTCCTTGTTATATGTATGCTGTACCCAGCTGTCCTCTAATGTCAAAAAAAGGTCTGTGTGTGTATGAATATGTGGATGTTCACACGGACATGCATGCTTGTGGGTTTAGGGAATGCTAATTTTATAATAAGCCACAAATTTACTGAGAAAAAGAAAAATTGTGAGACCAAAGAAGTTGATGACAGATGAGCACAGGGGAGGAGCCTGGGATGCTATGAGAAGAACGCCAAGGGAGGAAGCAAAGGGGTTGTGGATGACAGAGCTGGGGTGGCGCTAAGGGCTCATTAGGGTCCATTTTGCCAGGGACTTGGCAGACACAGAACCCCAGTGGACAGTGGGAGTGTTGTTCCTAGCATTGTGTGACTGGGTGCCAGATGTGGCCAGGGTATGTGGGAATCAGCGGGAAAGACTCTTTGCTGTCATTAAAGGAAACACCAGGACATGTTCTGGAAGAGAGAAATGAATGCCCAAGGTAGAGGCAAGTTATATAAATCAGATAAAATAAGTGATAATCCAGCAAGCAAAAGACTCACAGACTTTTAGAGGAAGAAGAGAAATTCATGGACATGTTGCTTCCTAGTTTAGTCGGCTTTCCTTGACTCAGACACCAGTGGTTGAACTCACCCTTGGGCCATGCTGTGCCTGGTGCACAGCGGTGAGGCAGGGTAGACATGCCCCGTCACACTGGGTGAGGGATGAAGTCAAGGACTTTAAAAATACATGTATATACACATTCTTATACATATATACATACATACATGTGTGTTGTGTATTACTCAGTCCTTGATCAAACTTCTTGAGCTTCTCCCCTGCAGGATACACCTGTGTCTGGGCATGCATACATATATATAAATACAGCAGCAAACAGGGCTTAATGTTTACTATTGGTTAGGCACTGTGCTAAAAGCTTTAAAATTCATTCCCATTTAATCCTTAAAGCAACCCTGTGAGATAGGCATTACCATGGGTTTCCATTTTATAGATGAAGAAACTGAGGTTTACTAAAGTGAAGTGATTTCCCCAAGATCAAGCTGGGACTGCAGCTGAAACAGTTTGATCCTGGAGACTGAAATAGAAACTGCCACACTATTTTTATTCCTGGGGAAGAGGGAGTCAATTTACAAAGTGCTATGGTGGTAATTTAAGCAGCAGGAGAAGAGCAAGGGACTTAGGTTTGAGGTTTAAGGCTGATTCTGAGTCTCGCGGAACCATTTCACAATACTCCCCGACGCGGTTGTGTGACATCTTAGCCTTGTGCTGCGCTCTGCCGTGTTTTATTACTTCTCTGTACACCAAGCAATAGAACTCTAAACAGAGAGGAGAGGTCAGCTTAAGAAAGGAGCATAAAACTATTGAAAGCCCTTTTATTTTTTCTACACCAGTCCCGCAGGTCTGAGAAAGTCAAGGACTTGATATTTACCATTCATTGGCTTTACACAAATGGAGATCTGCACTCAGAAGCCACAAAAACCGAAGAAAACGAGGTTCACCACCTCGCAGCAGTCCTGGTGATGCAGAAGGACATATTAGAACTGATCTTTGATGGCTGCTGGTTAGCTCTCATGAGCAGTGTCAGGATAGGGACCAGCGGGGAGGAAGGGTCCCTTCTGTTATGAACTTGGAGAGCATCTTGACCTTCACAGATGTCTTGAAAAGGAAGCAAGTATATTGCCTATCTCTGAAGATTAGAATGTTGGTGGAGTTTCTCAAAGGTCACAGACGCTTCCAAATGCCCAATGATTCCTCAAACACTACACACTTCTGTCTCAGTTGCTTACATCACCTTTCTTCTCTCCAACCCCTGCAGTTTGCCCCTCCCTCCCTATTGCTTCTCTCTCTTTCTGTCCCTCTTTTTTACTACTAATGAAAACTGCATCGTAACCATGTTAAGATACAGAGTGAAGGGCACACATCTGGGTTATAATAAGCAACCAGGTTTTTGCTGCCTGAATACAGCTGCTGAGGGACTTGGGGCTTCCTTGAAGAAACAGGGACATTATAACACATTGATTTGGATGGATGTTAGTAGCTGTAGGCATGCAAAGTACTGTCCTCTTCATTGCTAAGGTTTTAGATATGCTCTGAGGGTATCACAGAATTCAGAGAAAATCTATGACAGATTGGATACATAGTAGATATGTGTGTTATGTTTGTTTGTTTGTTTATGTGTATTTTTTCTGGCCAACATATATTCTCCACCGTTCCTAGGTATAGGAGCTTCTGGAAATTACTCATGCCTGATTTTTCATTGCTGTATTTCCAGCTCCTAAAACAATGCCTAAAATGTAGTTGGTACTCCATAAATATTTACTGAAGAAATGAATAGATGGCTAAGTGTGAATTTGTATTCTTTATTCATCTTTGGGCCTCTAGTGCCTATCGCAATGAATGATTGTGACTGATCTAAACAACTAATGTGAGCCACTTCTGCGATTCCTGGGTAGGTGAGCAGTGGTGTGCCGTGAGTCATTAAGAGGAACAGCCCAAGGTTAAGTTTTCCTTTGGGGATCACACTAGGGCAAGGGATGCTGGGAAGGAGTCAGGGAGGTCAGTCATCCCTGCTCTCTAAGGTCCCAGTATTACATTGGCTGACAACTCTGGCCTTTGGTTCAACAGAATCTCCTCACTAGAACCCCCTCAACTTAACCTCTGATGTACAGTGAAATCCTATTCACGCACCCACTTCCACTCTCCATCCTAGGAAATATTTCCATTTGAAGAGGAACTTTACCAACACAGGGCTTTAGTCCAAAGGAGAAGCCCTAGTAATGGGCACTTCAGGGAACAAAATAAGCCAACAGGGGAGACATTTGGAGGCAGATGGTTATTTTCTGTTTAGTCAAATTCCATCACTTTGGCATTGTCTTGCTCTATCTCTATAAAAAGAGAATCACTTCCTCAGTCACTGTGGTGATATTTCCTTTACTGGAGGGAGAAAGAGACTTTCAGGGAAGGAATCAGACCAGTCTTGTTGCAAGAAATAAGACTTTTAAAGAACCACTTAAGACCCTTCCCAACTTTCCCTCCACCAATTTCCAATCAGCATTCTTAGTAACTTCACTTTAGAAGAGTTCCACCTCCCCTGTGATTTTTTATGAGAAAAGCAACTCCACTCAGAAAAAAAGGCATTGCAGCAAGCATATTTGAAGACTATATTTTATTTATTGATTTTAAAAAATACATAACATACATTTTTAACAGAATTTTTGTTGAAGTTATTTTTATGTGGTATCAGCCCTTGGTTAAATGTGTCAATGTGTGCACAGTATAAATGAGAGAAATTCTCCATGTACAGAATGGCAATTAGTAACGTATGAAATTCATTGCATGTATTTTTCCTTTGCATAATACTTATATCTAGAGTGTTACTAGTTTCTTTATGTATATATGATGCCGGGTGTACTCTTACGTGGCTCTGAAAGGAGCTCTGGACCAAGAGTCAGGGGGTCTAGGATTTAATCCTGGCTCTGTCTCAAACTTTCCCTGTGGCATTGAGCAAGTCAATTAAGTTTTCTAAACTTTAGTTTCCTATTTTTTAAAAGGATATTATTATAGTTTATAGAATAAAAGCTCTAGAGTTTGACAGCCTTGCAAGCTACATAATCCTGTGAAACTCATTCAATCTCCCTGATCCCTGTATAAAGTAGAAATAATAACAGCACCTACCTCACAAGTTTACCTATTGAGGACATAATTTATGGACTCTTGCTTTCAAGGTTTGCTGTAATAGAATATGGCAGGCAAAAACTCACATTGTAATAAACAGGAAAAGAGGATAAATTACAAAAATCAACTTTTAAAAACAAAAGAGAGCTATCGAAGCAACTGGAATTAGATAATCTAAAATTCTGGAGAAGGACGATCACTTTATAGGAAATCTAAAGGTCCTTCATAAGCTTTCTTAACTGAGGCATTTGCAAATTCTAGGATTGGACTTAAACCAAATTAAGAGATTTTATGGAGGCCAGATAAATCAGCAGACGTTTTGGCAGTCAAAAGCTAGCATGATAAACTGGAAAATAGAGCAGCCCAAACACAATGGAAACTTGCTGATTTCTAGAAGGCTATGGGAGACTGAGGACCTGGGTAATAAGGGAAAAGTAGGAACTCCCACACTCTTGCAGGGCTTGTAGTATGACCAACTGTCTTAGTCTATCTGGGATTCAGAAGGTTCCCAGAATGTAGACCTTTAAGTTTTAAAGCCAGGAGAGTTGCAGGCAAACCAGAATGAACTGGTCACCCTTAGGTGTTTAGGAGAAAAAGTCCCACGAGAGAGAGGAGGCCTACAAAAAATACACAACCCATCTCTTCCTCATGACATTTGCCAAATATTGAACTTGTATAAGATGTGGAACTAAAGAACTAAATTCAAAACATGCAAAGGTTACACTTTCAGAGTTGAGGAGATTGAGACATCAAGTTTCCCAGTCAAAAGCCTAGGAGGGCCATGCCTGAAGAACCAGAGATGGAATGAGTCCTATGAAAACTGCAATCCAATCACACCCCCAACTAAACCCTGATAGGATTCTAGTGATCAGCTCCTCACTGTCTCTGTCTCACAGAGGAAAAGGGAACCCCTACTGTTAGAAAATATCTCATGGAGACCCTCCAGTTCTTTTAACCCAATGTTCAGCATGGAAGACAAATTACTAGACACAAAAGAGACAGGAAAACATGAGCAATAATTAGAAAAAAACAGCCGATAGAAACAGACATGCAGATAGCTAAGTATTGTAGTTTGCAGATAAGGAATTTAAAATAACTATAATTAATATGCTAAGAAAAACAGAGGGGAAAATGGACAAGACAGATGAAAAGATGCAAAATTTTAGAATTTTAATAAAAAATTATAGTACATAAAAAGAATCAAATGGACATCCTAGAACTGCAAAACACAATATTCGAACAGGAGTCTGGACATAGCAGAAGACATAATTTGTAAATTCAAAGTCTGGTCAACGGGCAATATCCCAAATGAAACATAAAGAGAAAAAAGAATAGAATGAACAAGGGACATAAGGAAAACAATCAAAAGGTATAATATATGTGGTTAACATTCTAGAAGGAGAGAATGCAGTGAAGCAGAAGCAAATATTTGAATAAATAATGGTCAAGAATTTCCAAAACTGCTGAAAACTATTAACCCACAGATTCAAAAAACTCAATGAACTTCAAGTAAGATAAAAGCAAAGCAAACTATGTAGGCACATGTTATTTAAGCTGTTAAAAATCAAAAGACAAAGAAAAAATCTTAAAAAGAGCCTGAAGAAAAAGACACATTGCCATCAAAGAAGAAACAATAAGAGTAATAAATAACTTTTAATGAAATTATTGGAGCCAAAAGATAATGGAATACGTCAAAGTGAGAAGAGGGAAAAGGATGTGCCAATCTATAATTCTATACTCAGCAAAAGTATTCCTCAATAGTGAACAAAAAAGAAAGATCTTTTTAGACAAACAAAATCTGAGAGATTCATTGTGAGCAAATAGACAGTCCAAGAAATACTGTAAGGAATTCTTCAGACCAAAATAAAGTGATCCCTAATGGAAACAGGAAGAAATGAAAACCACTAGAAAAGGTAAATGGTGAGTAAGTATGAATAAACATTAACTGTTTAAAGCAGTAATAAAACTATCTTGTGGAGTTGGTAACTTCATAAAAGTAAAAAGATATGTCAACAATAGCACAAAGGGTGGAAGGGCAAAAAAGGTTCTGAAAGTAATGTTTCTTTTGTTACTCCAAAAGTGGTAAAAAAAAAAAAAAAAGAAAGAAAAAGAAAACTAACTTAGACTGTTAAAGTTGGAGTTGCATATTGAAATCTCTAGGATAATTACTAAAAATAAAATACAAGAATATAGAACTAGAAAGATAATAGAAGAAAACATGTTGAATCAAAAAAATACTTGAGGAATCCAAAAGAAGGCACGAAAGTAGGAATAAAGAACTAATGTATGTTACAATTAGAAAGCTGAAAGCCAGCAAGTGTCAGTAATTGCAATCAAGGTAAATGGATTAAACACTTTTAAAAAAACAATTTTTCAAAAAGACTTAACTATATGCAGTTTATAAGAGATACAAGTTAAATATAAAACCGCAGCTAGGTTGTTAGTAAAAGGATGGAAAAAAGATTCATTATTAAAACACTAGCAAAGCAAAGTTAGTATGGCCATATCTACATTGAATAGAACATCTCACAGGAACATAACAATTGCTCAATAAATTGTTAGCTCAAATTATTAAGAGAGAAGAGTGTTATTTAAAAAATCTAAGATCTAATGATTTGGGATGCTATAATTCTAACTTAGAGATGATCCTTAAAGTCTCATACCATTTTTTTAAAACTACTTTTCACAATCTACCATAAAAATTTGGTTTTATTTCCTCAGGTATATATATTTTTTATGGAGGTAATTCTGGTTTATAACATTATGTAAATTTCACGTGTATATCATTATATTTCAATTTCTGTGTAGACTACATCATGTTCACCACTCAAAGACTAATTACCATCTATTACCATACACATGTGCCCAGTCACACCTTTCACCCTCCTCCCTCCCCACTTCCCCTCTGGTAACCACCAATCTAACCTCCGTATCTATGTGTTTGTTTGCTGTTGTTGTTGTTTTTACCTCCTATTTACCAAAAACGTGAAAGACCTGTACACTGAAAACTATAAAACATTGCTGAAAGAAATTGAAGAAGACACGTGGAAATGGAAAGTTATTCCATGCTCTCGAATTGGGAGAATTAACAGAGTTAAAATGTTCATACTTCCTAAAGCAGTCTGCAGATCCCATGAAATCCGTATCAAAGTTCCAATGACATTTTTCACAGAAATAGAACAAAGAATCCTAAAATTTATATGGAACAACGAAATACCCCGAATAGCCAAAGCAACCCTGAGAAAAAAAGAACAAAGCTGGAGGCATCACACTCCTTGATTTCAAAATATATTCCAAAGCTATAGTAATCAGAACAGCATGGTACTGGGACAAAAATAGACACACAGATCAATGGAACAGAATTGAGAGACCAGAAATAAACCCACATATCTACGGACAGTTAATTTTCAATAGGAGCACCAAGGACGTACAATGGAGAAGGGAAAGTCTCTTCAATAAATGGTGTTGGGAAAATTGGACAGCCACATGCAAAGGAGTGAAAGTGGACCCTTATCTTCATCATACACAAATATTAACTCAAAATGGATCAAAGACTTGAAGGTAAGACCTGAAACCATAAAACTCCTAGAGGATAACATAGGCAGTATGCTCTTTGAAATTGCTCAGGTACATTCTTCAACTGATTATATATTTGTGGACATATCACATATCATAATTAAAACAAGATAATATTTGTACACTAAATGTTTTCAGTTTGAATTCCCTAAAGGGCTATGAGGTACCAGCATGCTTGAAATTCAGGCAGTTGTGAAAAATCAGAATGTGGAGGTCTAATCCTTTCAATTGTTAAATCTTCTATGTCTATAGACATAGAAACTTAAAACGTTGAGGGAGTTTAGATCTCTGCAGGCACCCGCTTATTTTGCAATGAGGGAAAGGTAGCCTACAAAGAGAAGAAGGATAAAGGGTAGATCCCTGGCCTCCTGGATTATTGTCCAATATTCTTTGTACTTCAAAACCATGAAGACCTTTCTAAAACTCACTTAACAAGTATTGGAGCATTCACTCTATGAAAGGTACTGGTCTAATCTTTGGGTATACAACCAAGGCCAAGGCCCTGCCATCAATGGGTTAGCAGTCTAATAAAGAACATAGACCTTAAATTTTGAAAAATTATTATTTCATTAAATGTTTAATGAGTGAAACAGCATGTAATCATCTCTTAATAGAGTGGGATTCAGCCAAGAGTAGTTTTCATGGAAGACTTTGCCAAGGAAGTGGATCAGAGCTAACCAGGGAAAGAAGAAAGGGAAGAATATTCCAGGTGGAGAGGAAGAAGTGTGATGACCTGAGATAGGAAGGAGTTTGGTGTCATAGGACCTGCTGGCAAGGCAGTGCAGCTAGAGTCCAGAGAACGTGTGCATGTGGCAGGGATGTTCAGGTTGGGAGGTACAGAAAGACTTGAGATTATAGGCGTAGAAATCATGGCCAGATCATGGAAAACCTTATAGGGCTTGCTAAGGATTCTGGAACTTATTTGGAAAGCCATTAGCTACCACTAAAGAAAGGGAGTAAAATGTTCAGATTTGCATATACATATATTTTTAAATACTCTGATTTTCAAAACTGTCTATAAGATTCATGAGGACAGAGACAATATTTTTCTTGGTCAACATTGAGCCTTCAAACCCTAAGCACAGTGCCTGGCACATAGACACACAATAAATATTTGATAAAAGACGGAGAATGGGTGGATGGATGGATGAATGGAATAGTATAGAAAATGGGTTGAGCCAGAGTAGCGTGGAAATGGAGGCAGGTTCAGATACAAAGAATGTTCAGGTAAAAGATAATGGTGGCATGGAATAAGTGGAATAGGTGGCGACAGTGAAGATAGGATGAAGCATACAGATTTGAGAAATTTTAAGGAGACAGTATCAACATAACTTGTTAATGAACTGAGTATCATAGCTTGGAAAGAGGTATCAGTAATGATTTCCAGTTGCTGTTAGGAACACCCAGATGGATGGTGGTGCCATTTTCTAAACCAGATAGGAAAAGATCTGAAGAACTATCATGAAAGTCTCTGATGGACTTTCTGCAGAGTGAAGCGAACATAATCCAATCTCTCTTTGAAGGCAGAGGAGTTCAGAGGAGCAAAGCAACCTCATTGGGCTCAGCAGGGAATATTGCCCAGGGCTGTACCTAAAGATGCAAAGCAGTAGGCGCTAAAGCAGAATAATTTACAAAGAAAATTGCAGCACTTATTAAATTTATTTATTTATTTTGGAGTGAGGCGCTTCTCCTTGATATCAATTTGTTTACTTAACAAATCCATCTTTTATTCTCATAAATTACCATATTTCTTGATTATGAGATGCAAATATTTTCACAACTTAACATCTCAGAGATGGGAATGTGTCTTCCTATTCATAGTGCCTGCCTGAGGGTTACCATTTGTGGCATCTGCATGCAGGTAGCTTAATTTGGGAATGGGTTTCCAGGGCCAGCAGTGGGTGAGTGAACAGGGAAGGAGGGAATGTCAACGCTAGGTAGTGTTATTGAATGGCCAGGGCTGTCGGCGACTAGTAATTCAACCTGGACCTTCTGTGGAGAACCTTATAAAATTTGGCTCAGAATCGTCTGCCTGAGGACATTGTCTATGTTGGTTGCAGGTTGCCCCGTGGGGAATGACCTGCACACATCTTTTGTTGCAGGTGTGCAAGTACTAAGACTGCAGGCATCCCACACTGCAGTGTCAGAGACATTCTAGGGCATAAAACAAGACAGAAGTAGGCCAAAGACTGCACAGAACTGTTGCATGTGAGTGGTGCTTAAAAGGCATCTGTAGTTTATGGTCTCATTGCACTTCTTTCTTTCTTAGTGCTGCATACAATAATGATGTATCTTACAATTGATGCCATCTTAGATTTAATGGAACATAGTAGAATGTTGGCCTTGCAAAGATGATTTTTGTTGAGGTGAGATTTGAATAAGCAACATTTGTAAAACTAAATTAAGCCTTTGGTGTCTATAAGGCAGAGATTGCAATCCTTATGCCTCTTGCCTTCATTGGAACTGCACAGATAAATTTCTACACCCAAGTGTTTATCTACTACGGAAAATATTTTACCTGAAAAGAACAAGTAAAATGGTAAAATGGTATTCTGTCATACAAACTAGTATAGAGAAGCAGTTTTTATTTTTACTCTTAAAGAATTGAATCCTTCTTTTCAAATCAAATCTTTTCCAGAACCTTATTTATCTGTTTTATAATAGACAAAAACAGAGATGTATTGATCGAAGCAGGATTTGGGGGACCTGGGACCCCATAGCTGTGCTGACTCTTTATCCCCTCTGTGGGCCTTCTGAGATTTCTGTTTGGAACCTTAGAGTTCTAACAATAGGATTAGGAACCTGGGATTCACAGGAGACTTTTCCCCCAGCCTCCAAGGCATTTACTTAGTGTCCATTCACTCTTGTTTAAGACACAGTTCTAACAGGTTTGGTTATTTGGTTTCCTAGCTTATAACAGATTTACAAGCAATAAGCTACATGGAAGGAATAGCTACTAAAGGCTGGCATGGTGATCTTCACACAGAGAGAAAGCTGGAAGCTAGGATTGTAACTGAAAATCACAAAAAGCAGCTTTTAAAAAAGGACAATATTCAGAAAGATTTATCATGTGGACAACAATCTAACCCATGTTAATAGTTTATGAAAGTGTCAGAGTACTACAGGAACATGGAGGAGATATTTAGGATTCTAACAGCATAATCACATCCTCTATTTGGTATAATTCTTAAGGTACTGAAGTGTATAATATAATTTACAATAATTTCCATCAAAGACAGCTTAAATCAAATAGATTTGATATGCAATGTGTCAAGTTTCAGTTAGTTAGAACATTTGTGTGAGTAGAGTATTTTACTTCTCAAAGTTATTGACTAAATAAGACATCGCTGTGTGTGATGGTCTTCTTTCATCTCTAAGTGGTAGAAAATCCAACTAAAACTGATATATAAATAAAAGGAATAGTTGAAAGTCAAGAAGCTTCAAGTGGGGTTTGATCCAAATCTTATTCATGTTACCAAGGACCTGATTTCATTCTGTTCTCCATTTTGCTTTCCATGTTCCCCACAGGTCTGGCCCACTTCATGGCCATGGGATGACTGGTTGCTTCCTTATTCATGTCCAAAAGGGGTGGGGAGCAGGGCAGTGAAGGGAGAGAGAGAGAGAGAGAGAGAAGTTAGTTCCTCAATCATTAAGAAAGAGACCTCAGTCTAATCGGAACAACACAGTTCATGTGCCCATCCCTGATACAACAACCATAGCAATAGAGATGAGATTATATTAACTGATTTAGGCCAATCAGGGCCTACCTCTGAGCTAAAGATGGTGTTAATTCCCACAGGCCCTGTGTTTACTTACATGGAGAAATAAATGCCTAGGATGGTAACAGACCAAATTCACACCATTGTTTCTCAAGGTAAGTGTTGACCAACTGGACTCTAAGCTTGGTGAAGTCAGGAGTCATCTCTCTCTTGTCCATTGCTAATCCCCAGCATGAGTTACAAGACCTATCGTAAGAGAGCTTAACAAATATTTATTTATAAATGAACTAATGGGGTGTTTTTCTGCTTGGAGAAACGCATGTTTTTAATTTCATTTTTGTGCTTCTTGATGTTCCCTGGTTGCAGTTGTGGTGGAGCTATTTTGGCTTAACAAGAAGCAGGAAGTATCAGGATCAGTCGTCACACAAGAAATATTTTCTCCTCAGATGTTTAGCACTATTTCCAAAACAAAAGAGGATGAAATTAGTTGGAATAAGGCAAGATGAAGTCAACTATTTATTTCCCAGATTATGGATATCAAAAAGAAGAGAGAGGAGGAGAAAGAGAAGGAAAGAGGAGGGGGAGAGGGAGAAGGAGGAGAAGGAAGCAAAGAAAAGAGAAAAGGAGAGAGGGAGGGAGGGAAAGCAGGAGGAAGAAAGTCATGGAGGAAAGAAGGAAGGAAGGAAGGAAGGAAAGAAGGAAGGAAGGGAGGGAGGGAGCTATACCTAGAATCTGGTTCCAGGGCAAAGGCACTTTGAGATAGTGGTTAGTCTGTGATGTGAGTCTGCAGAGTGTGTTTGTATATTTTTGTTTGCGTGATAGAGTGAATGTCAAGCCTGTTTTGAGGCTTTAAAATTGACCAAACAACTATGAGAATGTGAACAGCAAGTTATAAATCACCCAGTCACTTGGGTGTGGGTAAAAGTCTCGGGCCAAATACCTGAGTGTCCACTTCATAACAGGAATAATAAGCCTATTTGAAAACATGACCCAGACCCCAAGCTATAGTGTTTTTTTTTTCTAGAGGACTGTCTGACATGTTTATATGCACATATTGGAATTGTATCCAAGGGGGAAAAAAAAACAATTGACTTTCTGACTTTATAGTCTGTCATTGACTTTTAAGGTATTTCATGAAATGAAGTAATATCTTCAAGATCAAGGGCATTTTCCTTTGGGTCTTCATCAATTATTTCACTTTCTCTTGGCAAGGGCCTCCACCCACTTCTTCCGAAATATTACTGGGCTGATGTTGCACTGGAAAAACTTACCCTCTCTGCCTTCCTGAATGCGTGTTTCATGCATTAAATTGTTTTAATCACTTCAACTTTTACTAGAGTTTGGCAATTGGTACATTGCTGAATTGTGTGTTCCCAATTTAATGCTTTCAGAATGTATTTAAGTAAGTTCCAATGCACTTAGTCATTGCTATTCAAATGAAAGAGCCATGTTTCAAGGAACAGGACTCAGGGGGAGAGATGAGGTGAATAATGGGTAATAAGCGAAAACCATCTATCAAGACACAATGGAGGCTGAAACAGATGGAGAAGAAATGCCCTGGGGTCCATTCCCCTGGCCCCAGAGGGCCTACCAGTTTTATTTCCAGGAAACATGCACCTTGGCTGGTTTCCCCTCATAGCTTCTGGCTGATGTTTCCTATTTTAAGATCTTGGAGAAGTGGAAAACTCACTTGCTTCTCAGACTTAAACTCGTGAAAAAGCCAGCCCTGTAGGGAAGATAAAGGCCAATCTTAGGAGCCCTAAGCAGGTGCTGACGTTGGTGGAGGGAGAGTTGGCAGAGCACCCATCCTTAGCACTGGTTATTAATGGGTGTTAGTAGGAACAGGACAAAGGAACAGTGGAGTTGTGGGAAAGCATTCAAAGCAGATAGAGCTTGTCCTCTTTGCCCACTTTTATTACTCATCCTCCAGGTGTGCAGGGCATTTTGTGGCCTCATGAAAGCCGAGGTTTCGGTGCTGAACTTCTCTTTTTCTTTGAGAAATTCACTCAGCTTCTGAGTGTCAAAGGCTTCATAATAAAGTGGACAGGATGATACCAAGTTCTCAAGAATGATGTGTGACTTACACAAGGTAATGTGCATAAAGAATCTTGCAGAGCCAGGCACATGTTTGCTGTGTTTCCTGCCCCACATTTTCCCTACCATGGCCTTTTTTGCAGTATCTGAGGAGCTAACCGTGAGCTTAAAGGCAGGGAGGGCTCCACCACAACTGGACGTCTAGGATTTAAAACTTGAAAAGTAACCCTTTAGGCAATTCGGCAATTTGTATCAAATCAGTAGCGGGAGTCATTCAGAGCAATCCCGTTTCTAGGAATTTATCCTAAAGAGGTATTCACGTAAGTGTGCAAGATGCACACGTAAGGACCCACATCACATCATTGTTTATAATGACAAAGAATTATAAACCACCTAAATGACCATCAAAAGGGCACCGGTTAAATATCTACATCCAAATCGTGAAATAATATTCAACTTTTAAAGATGATGCAGTAATTCTATTTTTATCAATATTAGCACTTGTCCATGTCACATTGTGAAATAAAAAATGAGTTTACAAATAAGCATGTACAGTGTAATTGCATATACGAAAAATGTATCTACAGCTGTATCCATACTTAGAGCTATGCAGAATCAAATGGCTATAGAGAGATATCTAGAAGGGTGTTAAACAGGCTTTTAACATTGTTGGATCTTTGAGTAGTGGCATCTGAGTAAATGCTATTTTTTTTTACTTTTCTACCTTCTATGAATGTCTTTCTAAACAATGGGCCTATGCTATATTTATTCCAAACACTAAAATTATGTGTCCCCTGAAAATTTCTGTGCCAGTTTAAAGCCCTGAGCATGGATATTTCTGTCCCAATCTGCACTGAACTGTACCTCATCTGTTCTCTACTGTTATAATTACCTAAGCAGCACATTACTTTCCCACTACACTGAAATCTCCTCTAAAATCAGAGTTTTACCTGATTTTACCCCAGTCCCCAATGCCACATACCATTGCAATAACAGGTACTTAGTAAATGTTTTCAATTTTTAAATCTAGAAGTCTGGTGATCTGGAAGCTATTCCAAAGTTTGATATTGCCTGGCAGGGAGGCCGTGATCAATTCCTTCTCTTGAGATGGTTCATCCTAAAACAAAACTAGAATGATCTCAGAGGTTCCTTCTATTCCTCACTTTGTCATTCTGAAACTGAACTTATCCAATCCTCACAAATCAAATGAAATCAAAGCAGACAACATACATAGATCAGCTTTATAGACTCCAAAATGCTATAAAAATGTAATGTGAGATTAAAAATAAAACAACCCAGTACCAACAGTGATAATAGTGGTGCATTGTGTATTGATGCTAACATAAAGAAAGCACATTCTAGCAGGATCTAAATAATTTCCTATTGCCCTTTGTCTCTCCCTACCCTCACCTCTGGGTATTAATTCCTTGTGGAGTTAACACTGGTAGTCAGTTTGGGGATTAAAGAGGACCTGACCTGGATTTGCTCCACATTGTCCATGCCCTAGATTGAAATGTTAAAGGACTTGGAATAAAGAAATTGCATTTTCAGGAACGGCTTCACGGTGACTGGGGAATTAATGTCAGCCAGGCAGTGATTTCCCAGTGGTTGGGTTTGTAGCAAAAGTCTTCAACTTTTATGTGTGGCCTGTTTGAAGTTGAAAATTGTTGTTAGACTCTCCAAAGTTGTTTGAGGTGTCACTCATCCTTCCCTTTGTGTCGGGGCGAGAATGTGAAGCACAGCGGCTGGGAACAGCTCTGTGACTACCACCCCCAAGGCAGGTCTCTGCCAGGGCCCAATTGAGCCCGTCTCCCAGGCAATTCAAAGCTTCCAGCGCAATGCAGCTCTGCATCCATCTGCAGCATCGTCACCCACTACTCCGGTGCAGGAACTCTCCTCTCCAGGAAGAGGGAGGATCTCGTGGCCCTGTGGATGAACCGTACAAATGCACGTCTCTAGCATTTTTATTCAACATACAATTTATCCTCCTAGGAAATCTTTCTTCAGGGAGGCAGCAGCACAGGGTAATAATAATAATGACAGCATAGCAATAATAATAACACCAGTAGCTAATGTCTTATCTAGCACTGATTATAGGCCAAACATTTCACGGAAGATTGTCTCTTTTGATTGTTTCAATAACCCCAGCATAAAGATACAGATATCTTCATTTTAAGGATGAGGCAATCAAGGCCCAGAAAGCTTAAATGAATTAACCAAGGTCAGACAGCTAAGAAGCTGGGACTTGAATCCTTGAGTCTGACTCTAGAACCTGTGCTCTATGTAATTATCAACAACCCAGAAAGCATAGCCTTGAGAGCAGAGACACTTGTCTTCCAGTCTTGTCTCTGGTATTTACTGACTGTGTGACCTCCATCAGATGTTTTCACCTTAAATCCAAGTCTCTTTCATCTATAAAATGGAGTGATATTCCTTCCCGTGCATGATTGCTGAGAGAATCAGAGTTAATACATGTCAGATGCCTAACCAATAAATGGTAGCTACTGTCATGGACCTTTATACATTTTCATTCTAACTATTTTCTAGATCATGCCCTGTTGCCTGCTCAAAGCCGTTTCTGGCTACCTGAGTCCAGGCTGATGGCTCCTTCTTCTTGGCCTTGTATTACTTGGTAGAGGTTTTATGCTCATCCTCGGGACAGAAAAGAGGGCTATGAGTCCAAAGATCTAAAGTTTAGGTGTTCCTCTGATAATTAGCCTGGAAGAACCACACTTCCCGAGATTTGTGGGTCTGAGGAGACTAGGAGACAATGAGTCCCACACAGACATCTACTTATGTGGAGTAAGGTAACGATTTAATTGGTGGACTTTAAAGTCAAGGCTTAAATCCTGGCTCTTGCATGCTCTGGGTGAAGCAAATAGCTGTTACTATAAGATGGTACACTCAGTGCCCATTCCAATGCCCTCCTAGTTTGACATTCTCATTATAGAGGCTGGGAAGCTAAAAACGGCATCGCCCAGACTCTGTTGCAGTTAGGGCATCTGCGCAAGACATGGAGGCAGCCCTCAGCAATGGGAGGTGGTGGCTATGGACAAGGAGAGCAGATCTGCCTTGTGGAGGAGGCTTCTGTCCTCCTCAGACAGCTGTGGCATCATGTCCAGTATCCAGTCGCCAATGTAAGACACGCTGATTGATGGGCCATGGAGGCAATGGTCTAAGTGGGCCTTTCTCCTGGATGTGTCTGTACCTGGGTAGTAGTACCCAAGCCCAGTTCTCTGGCCCTCTAGGAGCTTCTGTAAGCTACATAGTATCTTTTAGTGAATCTTTCCTACCTGAACCAGCTATAATGGCTTCTGTGTTCTGCAACCAAGAATCTTGACTGATCCAAGTGTTACCACAGACTAATTACTTAACTTCTTCCAGCCCCAATTACCTTTTCTGCAAAATGGTAGTAATAAAAGGATTGCCTCAAATGATACAGTGAATGTAAAATATTTCTCATAGTATACAGTACAAATGAGTTCTCACAGAGGACAGGCAAGTAAACAGGAAATTAGAATTAGGTGTGATACATAGCCCGGGTTGGTGGAACTCACACAGAACCTTGAAGTCCAAAGGAGGAACACCAAACACAGATTGTCTGGTCAGGAAAGGCTTTTTGGAAGAAAGAAAACAAAACAAAACAACAAAATAGTGCTTAGGTTGAGATCTAAAGTAAGACTCCAAGATAGCCATGTGCAGGGGGTGTGGGGAGGGAGAAATGGTGTGTGGTTGGGCCTGTTCCAGGAAGAAGAAACAGGATATGTGAAGGCCCATAGACAGCAGAGAACATGTTGTGCTTGAGGAGCTGGGAGAATTTTATCGTGACTGTAGTGGAGAGTGTGAGAAAGGGGTCAGGAGAGACTTGTAGGTAGACCAGATAGCGAACAGCCTGGAAAACAGCCTCGTTGGGTTGAGAATTCACTGGGCTTTCCCCAGCATGTCACTTGAAAACCACTAGTCTGTGGCATGCCTAATTTTGCTCCCTCAGGCCCCCTTTTGAATATACGTAAACTCAATCCAACCAGAATGCACACTTCCCGAGGGCAGAGAATGTATTTTATCCCTTTCAAGGGCCCTGTCTTGCCTATGCAGCTTCTCCGCAAATACTTGTCAATTGCACTTGGTGTCAAGTAAAGTTTCGTGGAGCACGCACTCTTGCCTGGAGTATTTTGGGAAGTAGCTAATAGCTTTCTATTCGGGTAAGGACCTCTGGGCCCCACCCAACACTCATAGAAAGTTTGTTCCCTTGAACTTGCATGTACTCAGTGTGGTAAGAGCTGTTTGTAAAGTGAAAGACTTACGAATAGGGTCCTTTCTCTTTTGACTTCTTTTTTTTCTTTCCTACTATGAAACATTAATTATTTCCTAACCACTTGGGTTTTCTTTTTTTTAACTTAGAAATCATGCTGTAAGTTTGAAAGGATTTTGGCGTGGGCAGATCTTTTGTTTGTTTGTTTTTGTATTTGAGTCCTAGGACTTTTGTTTCATAAGATGGTATTTCAGCATTCCAAAAAACACTTTTTAGCCTAGTTGGTCATATCTGATTGCAGGGTGAGGGGCCAGTCTGGAATCACCCTGGCTATTGCCCTGTGGGTTTTGGAGGACATCCTGGAAGGACTTTGTAGATACCTGAGGAAGAATTTAGACTGAAATTAGGAGGCATTTGGTGGATGCTCATCAAGAATCTAACAGAACCAGCCCTGATGGCCTAGTGGTAAAAATTCGGCACGCTCTGATTCAGTGGCCCGGGCCCGGAACCACACTACTCGTCTGTCAATAGCCATATGGTGGCAGTGGCTCAGACAGAAGAACAAAGACTTACACCTATAATACACAACTATGTAGTGGGGCTTTGGGGAGGGAAAAAAAAAGGAAGATTGGCAGCAGATGTTAGCTCAGGGTGAATGTTTCCCAGTAAACAAAGAGAATCTAACAAATGTTGCCATTTCTAAGGCTGAATAGGAAATAAAAACTGTTTGGTCTCCAATAGTGCACTAGAGCTGGATTATAACAGCCTTTGAAAACCAATGGCTAAGTATTTAGGACTTTTTTGAACCCATTGTCAAATCATTAGTCACTTGAAATCATCCACGGTGGGGTTATTGACACCATGGAAACTGGCAAATGTTACATATCAGGGCTTCTTCCTTCCCCTCACCCTCAGAGCTGGTTTATCAGCACACGCTGGGCCTAGCCCATCAAGAGCAGTAGTGTTTTGTATATCCAGAATGAAAGCCTGTGCTTGGAAGCACTAGGAGAAAATGTATGATGGTTTAAATTCGTGTGGGCAGGAACCATGTGTGTTTCTTGGAGAATGTATCCCGTGACAGTACGTAGCAGAGGGGCTGGCACACAGTGAGTGCCCAGTAAACCTCTTCTGAGTGGATGCAGGACTGGCAGGCTCACAGGCTCCTCTGCAGCAGCATTAGGTCAGCCCAAACCGGTCTCCTACAGGAGTCCTTCCTGAGCCACACATCCTCTACGGTCCCCAGGAAGCCGGGTCATCACTCTCTTATATGACTTGTGTCAGTTTACTTTTAAAAGACAATTGTAACTCTTTCGGTATATTCAGCAACCACAGTCAACTTCAAGCTCTCGGAGGCAGGAATTTTCTGATTGATTACTTTTAACATTGCAAGTGCTCAATACATTTATTTTTAAACAAGTGAAAAAAATGAAAAAAGAATGTGAAGAATAATCTTGTACGAGGGCACAACACTTCACGGTTTCCAAGGTATTTGACAGACATTACTTTATTGATGCCGTGATATCTTGTGTGTAGGCAGACTAGAACAATGATCTTTTCCAGCAGCTAAAACAGTGCTTGGCGTGTGCGGCACTAAATATTTGTTAAATTAATGTTTAATTAGTCATCTCGTTTTACAGATGAAGAAACAAGCTTGTGGAAGTTACCTGACAGAGTTCAGTCGTAGCTTGTATCATTTCTATTTACACTATGCTGCCTCTATTAATGGTCCCTTAACTTTTAAAAATGCTTTATTGTGTATCCTTTCGTTTTTCCCCCTAATGGCTCTATCAGATGGGCAGGTATTTTTATTCCTGTTTTTAAAGAATAATAATACTATGGCACAGAAACTTCTAGTAACGTGCTTGAGGTCACAAAGGGATTTGAGGATAAAGTTAGTATTAAAATCAACCGTTTTTAAGGATTCTGAAGCTAGACTGTATATTGTGTAGGAGTGTATTGTATTTTACTTACTCGTTAATTTCTTCAGCGGGAGAGAGATTGATCAAAACCAGCTAACAGGAAGCATTGTACCATAGCACATTCAGAAATGCCTCCTGAATCTCATGGTGAGTCCCCCACGCTTGTCTCTCTCGCTTGAAACATCTTAAAACCTGTTGATGATTAGAATTTGTGCTTTGCCACTTAAGTCTACCGAAGATTCAAGTTGAAGTTTCAAATATAAAATTACAGGAAATTACCGACTTTCTCTTTTGTGAATGGAATTTTTATTTTTTTAATCATCTGAGAAAGTGCTGATTTTCCATGAATATGGAAATTCCGTGATTTTTCTTTCCCTAGGACTCTAGCATTTCAAAATGGCCACAAGACTTCTGCATGAATTATGAAAAGGATACAGAATTAAGCATGATGACTTTTAAATTTATGTTGTAAAATCCAATGTTATTCCCAGCACAGTGCCTCATTTCCGACGAAAAGCACGCTGCCAGCTTCCTACTTTTTCTATGGACGATATCACCACTCATTTTATTAAAGCCATCAGACACTCATGGAAACATGCATGATGTCGTTTTTTAATGTGGGGGAAAAGAATTTTGGAAGTGGGAGCAAGTTAACATTTCTAAAACATGTTTTTTTATTCTTGCCTTTCCCTTTTGACCTTCCTGAGGATGCATGTGGGTGTTAAATTGTTACCAAAGGGAGGGGCTGTTGTAACTACAACGGGATCCACACACACAAAGACGCATTTTCCCACACACAGGACTTGGCTCTGCCACGCTTTAATGGGATGCTGAGTGGAAAAGACACAGGGTGTTTTTGATCTGCAGAGAAATGCAGCCAGTATAGCATCCATCATGTTCTTTTTTAAAACGACCAGATTAACGTTTGGGTTGGAAGGCAGGGCGTGTGAGGGGAGGGGATGTGACTGGCAAATATTTTTCCTCTCTTTTAAAAATTATAAACGTAATATCGTCTGTTTATAAACATTTTGAATAATAAAGAGGAATGTAAAGTGACAAGGAGAAGTCTCCCCTCTCCCTCCGTCTCATCTTGCTACTAAGAATAACCATTAAATCGTTTGACATTTGTCAGTGTAGAATTTTTTCTATTAATTCAAGAACCACTTACTGAGATTCTACAGTTTGTATTAATCATCTGATTTCAGGGCAAGAGTCTGGTACAAAAGTGTATCTTACATACATGTTATCCTACAGCTTGCTTTTTTTCATTTAAAATTATTCTGGGTATTTTTTCTGCCAGGGTAGGCTTCTAGACTTGGGCCATTCTTTTTAAGGGCTGTATAGTGTTTCATTGTACTGGCTGTACCTTTTTATTTTAGCTGATCACCTTTTTTCTTTTTTGAGTAAGATTAGCCCTGAGTTAACATCCATGCTGATCTTCTTCTACTTTATATGTGGGACACCCACCACAGCATGGCTTGATAGGTGGTATAGATGTCCATGCTGAGATCCAAACTGGTGAACCCTGGGCTGCCGAAGCAGAGCACGCGAACTTAACTGCTACACTGCCAGGCCAGCACCTAACTGATCATCTTTGGATGAGCAGTCGGATTGCTTCCAATTGTTCACTATTACCTGTGGCATCACCCTGCACCTCTGTCTTTTTACACATTAGGGTTGTATTTCTCTAAGACTGATTCTCGGGAGTGGCATTTCCAGAGGGAACAGATTATTAATACTTGTAATTCCAGAGGAGAATATCTGTATTAAAAAAAAGGAAGAATTTTCATTGAGTGACACATGGCAAGACTCAGTTGCATGTAAGTCAAGACTAGTTCAAAGATTTGTTTCTATTGTAGTGGCCTCAATACTGGCTACTCACTAGATTAACTTGGGGGTGAGGAGCTTTCTGAAATAAATGAATGTCTGGACGCCACCCTGACAAATTACATCAGAATCTCTGGTGTTAGAGTCCAGGCATCTGTATATATTTTTTAAAGCTCCTCAAGCTGGATGGGGAGCCACTGCTCTAGTAAAAGTGCCTCCAACATAGCAATGAATGCTCCGTGTTTATTGTTGTTCTATGCCTATCTAAATATATATTTCATGTTCAAAAATATACAAGCATATATGTTTTTTGTAGTTGGGATAATATGATTTTTCTACCTTTGCCTTGGCAGTTTGGTACATGTGGCCTCAATTGCTATCAGCTAGCCCAGAAACATAGTATGTGTTATGTACAACTCTGCATACAAATAAGGATCAGGAGGATGATCAAAGAGACAAATGGGAACATTAATGGGAGAATGGTGAGAAGTCCTAGACGTGATTAAAGAGAAGATAAAAGAGCCATTAAGCAACTGTGCTGAGTAATTTTTAGACTGAAAAATTATAGACTGTCCTATATAAACAGAAGCCATATAGGGCATTAACTACCAAGGTAAATGACCCTTTGTCTTCTTCTCCTATATTTCTTCAACTTACAAAGTTTGGTTGGCAGATGGTGATGGAATGCAGGATATCTGAAGAAGTGTGTATACAGGGAGAGTTGTCTTGTACTGGACAGGAGATGTTGCTTAAAAGTACATGTATGGTCCACTTTACAATATGTGAATTGCACTCACGTACATTATTTTATGTGACCCTCATATCAATCCTGGAGAGAAGATGATGGCACCTCCATTTTTCAGAAGAATAAACTGAGGCTTAGAGAGAAGGAATGAGACCAAGATCCTAATGCTAGCACATAGGAGAGCTGGAACAACATTTTACTTCTAACTTGTCTTAGTTGAACTAGTACCTAAGGTTTCTGATTCCTAGTCTGTGTTCTTTGTGCTAATATACAAATATCAGCAAGGGTGAACAATAGAGAGTGGAGTGGACTGTGGCAATTAGGAAAGAACATGCCCTATCTAAAAATTTTTTAAATACTGTATGAGAAAAAAATATCTTGGACCAGATTCAACAGACAGGCTTCCAATTTGTGACCATAATTTTAGAAAACGTAGATCTTGCGTAATAGAAAACTAGAAGAAGAATCTGCCTTAAAAACTGACAGCAGTCTTTCTTAAACACTTAGGGAAGAAAATATTGAAAGCATGTTTTAAACATATGTAAATGCGATCTGGAAGTAGATGCCTTCTAGAACCTTTTCCTTTTTGTGTTTCAAAATATATTTTAAAACATTTATTTGTAATGCCACTTCCCTCCAAGCTCCTCTTGTTAGAAGACCTTGACATTGCTGAGCATGGTTTTGTCAACTCTGGTAATTTTCAGGAACATAACTTCCACGGTGGTCTAGGCATTGCTATTTGTTGCCTGGAGAGAGAACACATTATGACCCATTTACTCACGAGTTTGGATCGTTTCCCAATTAGTCAGTAATCATCTTGCTGAGAATGCACAGGGCAGCGTATCGGGATGAGGGACCAGTAATTGGAGAAGTTCTGAGATGGAGAGGTGGGAGCAGATTGAGGTTGGAAACAGCTGGGAGAGCCAAATGAAGGCAACACCACCAAAATCAAGGCAGAAGGTGGGGAAGGCCAGTGGGCACAGCCCAAGCCTAGGGCCTGAGGTCTGAGGTTGAATTATGCTATATAGATATTCTCTATACATCAAGGACACACTCTATATTTTTCCCTTAGCATCTTCTTCTGCTGATTTTCTCAAGCATCCTCTGAATTCAGTGGGGAAGGTAGCATTGGCTCTAATTTTTAGATTAACAGCACAGAAAATGATTCAATAACTGCCCAAGGGTCATAGTACAACATTAATAGCACAGCTGAGACCAGAACTCAGGACTCTGTACAGCAATCCTTGTCTCTGCATCTCATACTTCCTGTTTCAAAACTGGATGGGGACTGGCCCTATGGGGGAGTCTGTCTGGCAGCAGGTTTGTCAATCAACAAGAGGACCTGTCTTGCACGCTCACATTTGGGGCATAAAGAGGAAGAGGAAGGGAACTGCTTCAGTTCGGCAGGTGAAAAGGAAAATGACAGAGGAGCTGAAGTTTTCTGTGTGAGGAGAGAAATTTATTTCTCCCCAGATGCTAGGGAAAGGAGGAGGGAGGAGGAAGGATAACAACAAGGGTGTGGGTGTGGACATGGATCCCATATTATGTTGTTAAGCAAAGCTGTTTGTAATCTTTGAGACAGTTTCAGGGGTGAGATTCATGCCAGAATGCTAGAGGCAAATAAACATTTTAATGATTTTTTTTTTTTTTTAACAGCAAATTCTGGGAACTATAGACAGGAACTTAATTTTAACTACACTTGACCAAAATTCTAGGACAGGCTGTTGACTAGAGAAGCTTTGGAGCCTAAGCAAGGAATGTGGCAAATTGTAAGAGCAAACACTGGCTCAGTAAGAATGAAGTAGATGAGACTAATCTTTTTCCTTTTTAAAAAATAGTATTCTCACATGGGGAGATCATGGGACATAAATCAAGTTGATCTGATTTTTAGCAAAGTTTCTGTCAGAATTTCCTTTTGGGAAATTTGGTGGGCTGCGTACCAAATATTAATTCTGATACATTTTAAACTTCTTGAATAATTAGTGATCTTAAGTGAATCAAGGATGCAGAAATTGCATTCCATCTTACTCTGAGCTTTGGACAAGTCTCTCACCTACACCAATTGTGAGGCTCAATGTGCAGTCACCTAGTACACTTCAATACTGTTCACGTGCAAATGATCTTGGTCAACCTAGAGGAGGGTCGCCGTGGGCGTGCCATTGATTCTACCGTTGACTCTGTTCCACTGAAAGGTTTAGCAAGTGTTCACGTAAATACGTGCTTATGAAATTTTCAGGTGAAGATAAACCTCAGGAAGATTTCACAGTAAGATTCACAGTAAGAATTTTATATTATTTCTCAAGATTTGGGGAGTTAAACAGTTATATCTTTGAATGCCACACAGAACAGACTGGGCCATATGGGAATCTCAGTTATGTCTGGTTTACGTTACTATTGCAGGTAACAAAACTAACTTTCACGATGATATAAAAATGGCAGAACCTCAGTATCTCATCTTGCCCTCTTGTTTTCTCATCTTATCTCTTATTCTTGGATAATTGCCTTAATTTCCATGAGTGTAGCTACCAAGAAACATACCAATGACGATTAATTTTATTGCTCTGTCCCAAACCTCTCTCCTGAGTTCCAGCTTGGAAATCTAACTGACTGCTGGATACTTGGAATTCACAACCACTTCAAGCTCGACTCATACAATAAGGAAAACAATAACTCTTCAATACTCTGAGGGGAAGCCTGTTGAAAAAGAAGCACTCAGGTTTCTTAACCACAAAATAAGAAGCCTCAGTAATGAGAGGCTTAGGCCTCTTTTCAATACTAACATTTTATGAAAAGATGAGATAGTCTTGTTCTTTATTCTTCTAAAAGGGCCAGGATGAAAGTCACCAAGAGGAAGATTTAGTCATCAGATTAAAGTGTAGAACTTTTCCAGTTGATGCCTCTTAAGATAGTGAGTCTCCCATCACATGAGGTAATTAATTAGACCAACGTGGAAATACCATTGGATGGATTTCTCCCCGCAAAGATTATGCCGATGATTTCTGATGTCCCTTTTGACTCTAAAAGTTTTATATATAAAATATGCATATATACATACACATATAGATTTTATATATATGTACCTTAAATTATATTTAATTTAAGAATTTTTTCATACTGTTATAATTATGCAAATTTCTCATAAGAACCCACCCCATCTGTATGGGAAATTTGAGAAATTCCTATTTATCTTGTTAATTTTTCTTCCCTTTTGCAATTAAAAATTAAATATACTATATATTCCATCACATTAGACCTCTTAAGCTACCTCATTTCTAAATCTTTTTACAATCTACACAACAAAGTAGTTCCTTTTATTAACTGCATCCCCTCCAGAAGTTACTAATGGGTTCAATAATGCAGTTCCTGCTGTACCAACTTTGGCCCTGTGAAAAGTAAGGACATCATGCTAACCAGTCCAAGCCTGTCCCAAGTAACCTTGGTCACAAGGTCTCATTAATCACAATATATTTTCCATAGCAACAAAATTGCACATTCAATAAAAAGCAATTGCTCTTAGCAAGAGTGAAACCCCAGGAGATGGAGCAGGAGAGCATTATTTTTTATAATAGCTAGAAGACCTAGGTTCTATTAGAAGAAAGTACAGTAGGAAAGCATGGTGTAAAAAATGATGCCTTCCTTAGAGAGAACTCCAGAGGGTAACCGGGCATGTTGGCTGCGGGAAGGTTGTACTTTCTGTCTTTCAAGGTAAGGGAAAGCAGCAATGTTTGGAACTCTGGTGATTGGTGCAGTTTGTCACATGGCAGTGTCTTACCCTAAGAGTGCAATGAAAAGTAATAACCGTAATAAGAACAACTGATAGGATTTATTAAGTGCCTACTGTCTGCCACACTGTATTAAGCATCCTACATACTTCATCTCATTTAATCTTCACAATAACTATCTGATGCAAGTCTTATTGTTATCAACATTTTTAAGTGGAATGAACCAAGGTTTCATGGTTTGTCCACCCTCACAGCTAGTAGATCTCTGACTCCAGGGCCCACATTTTGAGCCAATTGGCCAGATTATCTTTCAAGTCCTGTGCGTCAATTTATCTCCAACAATACAGTGGTCATTGGTCACTGGGGGAAAATCATTATTAAAGATCATTCTCTCTCTTTAAAATTCATCTGGAGATTTTAGGGCTTCAACTCAAAACTCATAAACTCATGAAAGTGATTGAAGAATGTCCTCAATGGGCCAGAAACAGTAGAGTTGTAAAATATGACCCTGGCCTTGATAGACATTGGATAGCTGCATTGATGGATGTAGCTTAGCTGATGGAAGGTTGACCCCAAAGTTTGGGCAGGATTTGGACAGATGTGGAAAAAGGAGTGAGGCTTGGAGTGCATTTGCCTGCCTCTTACTGGGCACAGGGGTATGAATCTCAGTTTGGCTACTTCCCAGCTGCGTAATTTGGGGCAAGTCATTGATTTCTCTAAGCATCAGTTTACTCATTCTTAAGCTCATGGTAGTAATTTCCATTCTGTTGTAAGAATAAAATGAGGTAATGTTCTTCCCCAGCTCTTTTCCTGGCTGACACTCATCATTCACGTCTCAAATCCTATGTTAGCTTCTCAGGAAGAACTTCCTGACCTCCACGTGAACTGCTCACTCTGGTCCACACCACTCTCTGCTCCACCATTCCATTTTATGTTTTTCAGATATTCGTCTCTCACTGTACCTAACATATTTATATATTTGTTTATGTGTTTATTGGCCCGTCTAGCTGAATACAATGCGAGCTGTTAAAAGCTGAGGAGTTTGTCTTTTTGTTCTCATCTATAGCCCCAGTGCATAGAACAGTGACCGCCACGAGTTAGATGCCCCATAAATATTGGTCTGATGCATGCTTGAATGAATGAAAAATGGTAACCCCTAGGATGTTTGTTAAGAATACAAATGCCCTGGCTCCAACCCTGGAGACTCTGATTCACAGGATCATTTTGGGGGACTGCAGGAAATGAGAGTTGTACGAAGTTCTTCATGTGATTCTGACATGCAACTAGGTTTCAGGGTGATTACGTTATAAAGACCGCCTTTGCCCTCAAGCACCTTTCTGTCTTCAAGGGTAGACAGTATGTCTGCTTAGGGAAGGAAAGACAAACACCTCCACCGATTTGATGGAACTCCTTCAGCCTTCCTGCATTGCAAAGCAAAAAACAAGAAAGAAATGCTTTAAAGAAAAGAGGAGATAGAGAAGATGGGAGGAAAAAAACACAGTAAGGGCGGAATGAATAAGTACACAATAAAACGCCCCTCTGCAGCGGACTGTTAGAACAATGATAAAGAAATAAGAAGGAAAATGCAGAAGAAACAGATGTAGCTGCCAGAAGTTAAATACACATCTGTTACGAATGCTCTTCTCATATGCAGGGTCAGAAAAATATGTACAAATGTAGCACCTCGCTGATTGACAGAAAAACCTCAGTTCCGGCACCGGGAATCTTGTTTTCTTGACAGCACTTTGTTTTAAAGCTGGAGGCAGAGAAATGTCTTATGCATGTCCTTAAACTGGAAGGCCTTTTGTTCAGGATACTTATACCATTTGCAGATAATGATGTGCATAGCAGTTTCAGCTGTCTGCATATGCATTTTTATGTTTTTTTATGACAGCTCTGCGTACTGAACTAAAAGGCCATTTAGAACTGTCAGGCACTGACAAGCATTATCCTTTACATTTACTATTCTGTTAGCATGCATTGTCAGGTGGGCTCACCAGACTGCAGAAATGTGATTTCCTTTGAAACCTATGTATGACTTTAATTTAATACAGCAGTCTCAAAAAAAAAAAGACAGGATGTGAGCCCAAGAGAGCTTTATTAAGTATTCTTTTTCCATTAATCTCCTACTTTTTGTTTTTATAAGGCCCTTCCTTTCTTCCTCATCTTCTTTCTTCCTCTTTTCTTCCAGTTTCTCTCTCTCCATCATTTCCTCTTTTCTTCCTTCTTCTCTGTAGAATCCTTCATGTCATGCAGGAGGGAAGCCAGTCTATGGAAATGACTTTACCTGTCTGAGCCGAGCCAAACCATCTCTTACTTCCCATATGGTCTGAGGTTAATTTCCAGTCAAACCAATTTTTAAAAGATGTTTGGCTCGGTGTAGGGCTGGGCAAATATTCAGGACCTGGATACTGGGAGCATGGTCAGAATCCACTTAATCCGACTAATGACTTATCATTCCCCATTATCACTACCACCTGTCTTTGGGAGTCCCTTTTCCTTCCCCAAAACGTTTATTTCAACCGTATGGAAAAGCTGTCCTATAAAAGACATTGACGTGTGCACTCTAAGAGGCATCAAAGCAATGTGAAACCGTGGTTTTGCACTCCAGGATTTCATAGTCCACCTGGGGTAGCCGGACGTGTGTGCATGAAACAGAGAAATTCCAACTCAGACCAGGCTGAATGAAATGCTCACATGTACGTGTTGACTTGAAACAGATGTACCAAAAAGCGATGAAGCTTGAGCTTCAGCAGGCTCCTCTCACTTGCCTGGCCTGTCTGCGTTCCGGGGGGTGGCTGGGAGCTGATGCAAGTTCTAGAAGTAGAGGGGAAGCTGATTGCAAACAGGTAGCAGTTTTATATGAACATTTCTGATAAATTGCTTAAAGAGATCACAAGAATAAAAAGGGCCTGAAATCTCCAGTCTCCTTTTTGTAACCTAATTTTGTATTCATACCTTTGTATTCGTTATTTTATAAAGGGTTTCCTATGCTGTATAAGCCTGGAGTCCCATCACCCTGGACCCGCCTCCGGTTGTGACAGCAGGTCCTGTAGGGGTTCAGAAAGCGTGGATCATGGTGATTTGGGCAACCAAGGCAGGTTTTCAAAAAGCTTGTCTTCATCTAGCCCTTAGTAAAATATAGGATTTGGGTCGGTAGGGAGAATAGGTTGACCATCATCTGGGAACAGAGAAAGCTTCAGGAAAATATTGGTCTACAGATGAAATTTTGAGGAGCAATGTTTTTGACAACAAACAAATATTCTTTTACTTTCTAAAATGGAGATGTGCGTGAAGCACAATGTGCACCAATCTTAAGTGTATTGCTTGATCATTTTTATGGTGCTTAAAACCATGGGACCACACGCAGATCAAGATGTAGAACGTTTCCAGCTCCTCAGAAGTTTCTGAGTGGAAATTCATAATCCCCTCTACCAAGTTTTTCAGAAAGGCAAGGGAGAGCACACTGGGAGTGCTGAATTTGGTATCAGGAGATCATATTTTGTGTTGACCTACTAATGGGTTGGCTGTGCAGAAAAAGATCCAACTCAGAGGGGAGGAGAGTTACCTCTCCTCCTTTCCTCGCCCTAGCAGGCACCCTAGCACCCTGAGAGCAAGGTCCAGCTTTATGTGTGAGTGGCAAAAAGTGTCATCTATTATCTAGATGGTGACTTGCAATTCCCTGATGCCTGCAGGTCCCCCATTTGGGTCATAACTTTGGGCCAACTGTTACCTTTGGCGTTTGGTTCTTAGAAAAATCAAATTTGCCACATTCAGTCTGTAAGGGGTGTCCCATCATGTTCCAACAACTTTCTTTAAATTTTGCTAATCAGTAGCTTTCTTCTCTGGGTGGAATGAGACACCCAGGCTCCTGATGAAGGGTGGAGGAGAGTAAGAGAGCTCTAAGAGGGAAACAGAGCAGGGCAAGGGATGGCGAGTGCAGGTCATAGACAACTCCAGCGCTGCCACATGCCAAGGCTGCCCCTGTGAGCCAGGCTGGTTGAAGCCCCCTCCTGGAGGAGAAAAGGTAAAAAGGAAAGCAAAATCCATACAAGGCCCTCCCCCTGGCCCCTCCTCTTCTGTCTCTTCTGTGTCACTAACCTTGAATGCCCTACGGGAGCCAATTACAGTATTCTAATGAACCCCATTTCCAATAACTGCATTTGGCGGGCATGTTACCTCCTCATCCACACGCCACCACCTCATCTCAGATCACCTTTCCCAGCAAAGAAGCTGCCTGCCTGGTGCTTGCTGGCTGGCTGGGCATCTCTCTGCTGTCACCAGGGACAGGGGCCATAAGGATGGCTGTGGGAATACTCGCGTTTGCAGAATGCAAAGGACTGTTGACCACACCAGCAGGGATATAAACCAGTCAGGTTGGTGGCTTTGGACAGACCTGCTTGAAATTGTCTTTGGGGACCAAAATGAAAAACCACTTTTTAAAAAAGCTCCTGTGACCTAGATATGATTATGGAGAAGGGGTAAAGTGTAGTAGTCAAGAGCATAGGCATTGGAGTTAGGAAGACTTACCTGAGATAAATGTCTCTGTCACTTAGCAGCTGTGTGACCTCCAGCAAGTTCCTTAATTCCTGAAATAATCCTCAGTTTTGCCATCTATAAAACGGGAGTAATAATAGTCCCTGCCTTGTAGGCTGGTTATAAATGTTTAAAGAATAGTGTATGCAAAGCGCTTAGCATTTCTTCTTGGCTCTCTGACTAAAATGGAGCTATTGTTATTCTAATTCAGCATGGTCTAATAAAGATGGAAATAAATATAAAGAACATGGATTCTTGTCATTCACCAGCAAAGCCTTGCCCCTCCTGCTGGCTCTGCTCTTGTCTCTGCCCAAGTCTGGTCCCAGGACTCTTCTCAGCACTGTGGTGTGCACATCTGTTCTGTGCAGTCATTACAAAGTGTGCGATAAATCTCCACATGCTTGAGGTAAACTCAAGTAAAGGGAAATAAAGGTACGTTTTTAACATGACATACATGTATATGTACATTGTAGCTATGCAAATGCATACAAAGGCGTTGACCGTGGTCTTCCCCAGGTAAGGGGTGGGAATGATGAGGGTAGAGCAGGAAGGGACATAATTTCACAATTTACTCTGACTACTCCCATTTTGTCCAAATCTCTCAAAACAACAGGGTATTCAGGCATTTCTTTTGCAATAAAAAACAAATAATAAAGATGTGTTTGAGTGGTCCAAAGTTAAAGGTTGTGGTATTGTTGTTGTTCGGGGTCTTAGGTCCCCCATACCCTGCAGCTCCCCTCCCACATTGAGCCACTCCACACCCAACTCAGGCAAAGCAAAACAGCCACCTTTCACCACGCCACCACTTGTCACAACCTGTTCTTTCTTGCAGGTTCACAAGAGATGGTATCTCTCAAGCCTCTGACCCTCTACCCATTGATTATAAGGATTTGGGAATTTTATAATCCTTTATAGTGTTTTCCAAATAGTGAGAAAGAAGGAAAGGGAGAGAGAGGTTGTCTCCAAATTGTTTGTAAAGAAAATCAAGATTTACAAATAGATAATTTGGAAAGTGACTATTGTCTTTGTATGAACAGTCAAGAATATATCAAAACATTTCTTTAACTATTTGGCTCCTTTATCCATGGTTGTGTCTTATTCCTGCTCGTTAGCCACAAGAAGGAGACTGGCAAGCAGTGTTGGGCAGTTAAAGATCAGTACCAAATGCAGCTGAACGTTGTCAGTGCCAGGCCAAGTCAGTGAGACGTAAGAATGGGTCTGCAGAAATCTGGTGAGAATGCCCCCTGCATAGTGCTTTTTGCAGTTTGCAATTATCCGTAGTCCCCACTTATCCATGGAGGATACGTTCCAAGACCCCCAGTGGATGCCTGAAGCTGTGGATAGTGCCGCTGAACCCTATATATACTATGTTTTCTCCTATACATACATACCTATGATAAAGTTTAATTTATAAATTAGGGTAAGAGTTTAACAATAACTAATAATAAAATAGAACAATTATAACAATATACTGTAATAAAAGTTACCATAGATCTTAGCAACTTCAGCATACAATTTTTTTTTCTTTTCTTATTAAGTTGAGAACCTTCACCTTTTCACTTAAAGGAAGCACTTTACGGCTTTCCTTTGGCATCTCCAAATTGCCAGCATCTCTGCTCTTGCACTTTGAGACCACTAAGTAAAATAAGGGTTACTTGAACACAAGCACTGCGATATGGTGACAGTCAATCTGATAACCAAGACAACTACTACGCGACTAGCAGGTGGGTAGCATATAAGTGTAGATCTGCTGGACAAAGGGATGATTCACATCCTGGGCAGTACGGAGATATCTTGAGATTTCATCATCCTACTCAGAATGGCACACAATTTAAAATTTGTGAGTAGTTTATTTCTGGAATTTTCCATTTAATATTTTTGCATCACGACTGATGGCTGATGGATCATGTGGATGGATCACTTGGTAACTGAAACCACAGAAAGCAACACCACGGATAAGGGAGGACTACTCTACATTCAAAGTCGGTAGAGAAATTAGCATCTGTGTTAGGGAGCTGACGTTCTATCTGGCCCTCTATGTTTGTGAAAGAGATCACAAGTCTCTTAAAGTGCTTGTTGTCTGGAGGGGAGAGAAGACTGAATCCAAGAGCCTTGGTGCCTGACACAGGTCTGGCTCAGGGTGAGAAGCTGAACTCAGAAAGATGAGAGGAAGATGACAGCTCTCATAAGCAGAGAGTCACCCCTCCTCTCCCGACCCTCCAGTGGCCCTGCCTTCCTGACCTAGCAAGTTTGCACAGGCTGTTCCTTAAGCCTCAAACACTCTTCCCCCAATTCGTTGCTTCACTGACACCTGCTTACCCTTCAGATTTCAGTTGCTAAGTCCCCTGCTCGGGGATGTCGTCCTTGACCTAGTGAATGTCCACTTATAAATTACTCCCTTCTTATCTCTTCTCATAAACCCAAGTAATTTTCCTTCACAGCACTTATCAATCACAATTCGTAATCACATATTAATTTGTCAGTTGAATTTACTTAGTATCTTTCTTCCCCAGATTATTAAGCCTTTTGAGTGTGGGACTCTTAATTGTTTTATCTCTCTGTTCAGTGTTTAGCACAGAGTCTGGAGTATAGTAGATGTTCAATAAATACTTGTTGGATGAAATGGTAAATTAACTAAATAATTGAATGGATCAATTACTGTAGGTATCTTATTACGAATGATTATAAGTCTTTACTCTTCTACTCCATCTTCCTGAAGGCTATTTTTCTCCATTTATTCAAATCTTCTTCAGACTCACAACCCAATAATGGTGATGGGGATAATGTCTATGATGTTAAACACCTTCTGGACTCTGCACCGGGAATTACATATATATATATAATTTTATTCGATTTTTGTAACTCTATTGTTGTTATCAAATATCAAAGGGTAGGCACTCAAAGATCTTCCAGGGATGCAACGTTTCAGCAATCTATACCTGGGAGCCCCAGGTTTTCTGGGGAATTGAAACAGTGAGGACAGTGGCTCGGCTCTTTGTGATCTGCACGTGGCGTCTCTCTAGTACGTCTGTATTTTAAGCTGAAGGGCAGTTGCTGCGGCTTTCTTGCTTCTGTAATTCTCTCCAGCACTCTGAAACTGCTGGATTCTGCTGAGGAGGGAAAAGCAGAGAGATTTGTTATTGCTTTTCTGATGCATTCCGTTACTTGGTCCTTGGGGGGTTATAGGTAGAGAAGAAGCTGAGATATACCGTAGCCCCAACCTATTAATATGTAAGGTGGGTGGTGGAGAAAGTAGTATGTCTCATGAGGCAGTAAAAATTGTTCTTCCCACCCCCATTCATGCACTTCATCCCCATCTTTGCCACACGCTCCCAAAGTACCAAGGTGAGAGGAAACCTTGTCCTCAGAGGTGAATCTGCTGTGTGCAGGCAGCCCTGGCCACAAAGTTCAGGATCTACTCTGAGAGCCTCAGTTTTCTCACCTCTAAAATGGACATAAGAATATTTCATATTCCATAGAGTTTCGTGAGGATTCAATGAGACAATGTGTATGAAACTTTCACATGGTGCCTGGTACAACATCACATTTTCAACACCCATTAGTTATCATTTGTATTGTTTATTTACTAAATGCCTAAAGTCAGGCATCAGTCTACATTCAAACCTGGATCTTTCTGATTCCTGTGTTCTTTTCAAATCACCCTGATCAATTACAGGACTGTTTGCCTGCACTGGGAACAGAGAGGGGGGAATAGGGAAGATTAATTAAGAAAGAGTCATAAAAAAAATTCACTGAATATCGAATGGATGTAATATTAACATACATAATTACTTCTCAACTTCAGAAGCTATAATATCAAAGATAAAAATCATGTCAGCTTCAATCTTTTTCTCATTGTAGATTCAGACCATTACATTAATGACTAACTTTCTGAGCTGTACCATTTTCTCTTGGAAAGACACCTTTTTTGGGAGCTTAAGCACAAAAGCCCATTCCCAGGCACACCCTGGACGTGAGGGAGGGAAGGGAAAGTCTCTGTTGAGGCCGCACACCCCCCTCCCACCGCGGTGATTGTCTGTGGGTCTACTTCCTTTGTGAGGAAACAAAAGCAATTAATCACACAGACAGCCAAGCCTTGCTTTTGGCCGGGCTGCGGAGTTGGCTCCCAGGACTTCACTGGGAGCTGGGAGGCCTGAGCGAGTGACCCCATGGGTGTCCGTGGTTCCGAGACTGCTCCAGTAATCGCCAGCTTACGGGGTGTAGGCTCGTTCCTAGAGAAGAGGTCCCTAAGTATCTTGAAATTAGGGCTCTGTTCATTTTTTTCAAAGGCCCTCACTTCCACCTCTCCCTCCTTGGCCCTCTGGCCTGAACTTTCCATCTGACTGATGGTAACAGGGTCTGTGGGAACCACAACTTGGAACCCGTTCCCTGGAACTAAGTCAGGACCTCCTCCTGAGAGAAAAGAAATGAGAAATGTCCTGGGGATTTTTGCCATATAGGATGCAAGCATAACATCCTTCTAGGTTCTCCTTTTTCAGGTCCTCAGGATAGAATCAAGGCAAGGAGAAGGACCCTATTTCTCAGATGCGATGCGAAGGAGCTTGCACAAGGTCAAAATTGCTACCAAATGGAACTAGAAGTTAAGTGTTCTAACTCCCTATAGCCTGCTGAGACAATGAAAAGAATGGGAGGAAAAGAAGGCAGTTTGGCTTTTTTCCGTTTTTTCTTATTTTTCTTTTCTTTTGGTGCCCATCCCTCCTTCCAGGCCCTCCTGCCCCTTTCCTCTTCCCTTTCTTTACGTGTCCAGTTCTGTCACTCTGGCTGCTCAGAGCACCCTCTTCCTGAAGCAGCATCTCTTCCTGGACCTGTCTCCTCTTCCTACTAGTTTGCTGAGTCAAACTAATTATGGGAGCATAATTTTCTATTTGTTCGTCCTTTGCCCCATCACACAAAAATGCAGATAAGTTTAAGATGGGGTGACTTATTACTGAGGCCAAATGAAATTAAGTCCTCAAAAGACTGACAATATTTTTGGAGAGTAGCTGAAACTGCTGTTTCTGGAACAGTCTGTGTGATTCCACTTGGGAGAGGTAAGCCCTGAATACTGAGGTGATCTGCACAGAGAAAATAAACAGTGCTCTTTTTCTCTTCAAATCTAGTTTACCCTTGACTCAGGGCAAATGTAAAAATGGAAACTCGTGTACTATATGTTCAAATATTGAACATGGAGTTCAAATATAACTCCAGCTATCTATTAAATGAAAGTTTCTCCTCCTAATTTGACAAATATATTTCCATAACATCCTAACATGTGTTCTAATTTAGAATTCTTGGAGTCCTTGAAATTAGCTTCAGAATGTGGAAAAGCAAGGAGAGTTGACCCACGGTGCCTGGTCCTCAGTCTGCCTTCCTTCTCTTCACACACTCAATGCTGTCCTACACTGTGAGGGCCTCAGGTACACTATAGATCCCCTGGTCTTAGTCCATTACCCCAACAGCTGCCTCTGCTCAGGCCCTGTGATGCATATATCTGTGCATATGCTCCCACAGGAGAACAGACTAGGAGAATAGATCTATTCAGACTCTGGGGGTGAGCTCAGAGTCATTTGACAGAAAATGCCAAGGTCCTTGGTACCCAGAATATGTGGCATAGGCTCCAGACAGGCATATTTCCATGGCCCTGTGGGCAAGGTTCAGGGGGGCACCTTCTAAAGCTCAGAGCCTAGGGCAGGATTCGTCTTGCCTAAGTCTAATGACAGTACTAACCTAAAGGGCAGATATTCCCTGTTACACGCATGTATTTGTAATCGAGCTGCTTCTCATGTGGCAAACTCTACACAGGATGCTCTAACTTGTTTAACTCCAGAGACCGCTGATTTAACAATGGTTAATGAGTCTTCTGTGCAAAAGGTGGGAGTAACAAATGAGTTCACAATAGGATAGGTGACCCCTCCTGGATAGCACTGACTAGTACGTAGTAGAAACTTAATAATTGCATTATGTGTAGATAAATGAATGACCCACTGGAATTTTATAAACGGTTTCATATATGGAAGGAGTTACCACTGGTGGAAATTTCAAATACTAATAGCAAATGAAAGAAATTTTGATTGATTTGTGAACTTTAAAAGACCCTGCTTATTAAAGGTGACCCCTCTATGTAAGCTGAAAATAGAACCTATTTCTAGACTAGAACCCATGAAGCATTCGTGGCTACACCCAGAGCCCAGACAAGATATGCATGATGCTACTGAATATAATATTTTTCAAAGCAGGATTTCTGAACCTATTGTCACTATTGACATTTGGGGCAGGATCATTCTTTGTTGTGGGGGACTGTCCTGTGCATTGTAGGATGTTTAGCAGCATGCTTGACTTCTACCCCCCAGATGCCAGTAGCTTTGCCTTCTAGTAATGACAACCAAAAGGATCATCAGACATTGAAAAATGTTCCCTGTGGGGCAAAATGGACCCCAGTTAAAAACCAGTTCTTAAAGGAACTGATTCTAGGTAGGTTGGCATCATCTGCACACAGCCAGGGTTAACACCAAGCAGAAATCACAGCAGCCTTCAGTTGCACCCAGATTTATTGTTAAAGGAAAATGAGAGTCAGGGGAAGCCAAACTAATGCTGTAGTTTGCTTTGTTTCATCAGTGTCTAAGATCGTATAACAAATGGTGATTTTACGCTAAAAAATGAAAACGTAGAGTAATGATGTTTAAATCTCTTATAGCAATAGCTCTACTAATTTCAGTTCTTTGTTTCTTTAGTGCTAGGGAATGAGCCAGAGTGGATATGCTAAAAGTTCAAGCGTAGAATGAGATAAACACAGGATCAGAAAGCATATGCAAAAGCATCTCTACTCGAGCCTCACATCAGCTCCCTTGGTGGATTCTGGAAAGGGTTATGCGGTAGAGAGGGAGCCCCTCATTTCCATGGATGCTCCCTAGGCCTTTTTCCTCCTACTGCTCCTTCCACCTCTGCTACAGAAACAGGAAGTTCCTCTGCTATGGAAACAGGAAGCTGTGACTTAGTGTCTTAGTGGTATGCACATGTATGCCTATCATGACTTCCTGAAACTAGGACTCCGTGAATTATCAGCCTGTGTGGCTGCAAATGTTATTTTGGGTCCAATCCCCAGCTCCCCCCCAAGCCCTACCCCTGCCCCAGGATACAATTAGCCATGCTTACTTGTGTTACAAGGATGAAAATTATTTATGCATGAGAACACACAATTTTGCCTCTTCCCCACTTTTCCTGAGCAGGAGAGGATTATTTCTTGCTAAGATAGCTTCCAGAACCTTTTGTTGTTGTTGAGAATCTAGTTAGTAAAATTAAAGAAGGAGCTAATTTAGACTGCATAATAAAGAGCAAGATTAGGTAGGGGATGGAAGAGCTACATTGACTGTGAATCTGTGAAAATGCCTAGAAGAAGAAAAGGAGGGAGAGAGAGATTTGGGGAAATAGTTGCCATACATGTGGAGCAGGCTATTGATGGTCAAAATATTTTTAATTAAAAAAAAATTTTAATTTAATTTTTTAATTTTTAAAGTTTTTTTAGGTGTTTCACCACATATTAAGATTACTTGGAGTAAATAATAGAAGTTCTTTAAATTAAAGTTTAGCTACAGAATTGAGTTTTCAAAAAATTTAGATAACACGATGTCAAGACTGAGCCATGTGGGCTCAGGGCTAATTCATAGGCTCCAGTTGGAAGTGACTGATTGTAGTAACTTCCCTGTCAGACTAATCTTCACACCTAGTGTGAAGCCAAATTCTACGTCAAGTTCCTCTCTTTATTTGGTGGTTTGGACGAGAGAGCTGAGGAAAGATTTGTCAGTCGATACACAATCCACCAAATCATTCATTAAATACAAATTCATTATATGACATGATTGTACCGTGTGAGATTCTGGTGACACAAAGAAGAGGGAGACAAAGTTCCTACTCTCGGAGAGCTTATGGTCTATGAGAACACACAATTAAATAAATTGTGTAATTAAATAATTTGGTAACAGATACATATGGTAACCCGTGTATAAGTTAAATGTGTACAGTCAAATGAACTTGGTATTTTCATAACAACAGAACTTATTCCAAAATTGTACATAGCCTTCTGTAGAATTATTAAGATTTGTAGAAGTTTCCAACTGAATTAGATTAGTGTATATAGTGTGAATAACTTCATTAGAACTACTCCAGTCCTCACAATTTTTGGACATCTCTAAAATAACAGGATTCAGAAAAATGTTTATTACATTCTGTACTTTCCTTGCTAAATCTGATACGGCTCCAGTAATGAACAACACATCCTTCTGAAATAATGACTCAGACTCAGAATCAACACAATTTCAGGAGCAGGACAGGCTGATGAGAAAATGCCTCACTCTGATGCCTGTCCTCCATTGTGTTTCAGCCTGATGCCACATCAAACTCAAAGTCCTTTAATGATCCTTAAACTAAACGTAGGAAGGAGCCTTCTGACTATCTTCCCCTCTGGGTCTGGGGACATGTTATATTCCATTAGCAGCCTCTCTGATTTTTCATCTAAAGCTCTTCCCTTGCCTTGGATATTGGCTAACATTTTCCACTGGTCAGAAACTTTGTTTATACAGCTGATCAAGTTAACGGTTCATCTCCTCTGCTCTGTAGGCACTCCAATTCTACCGTCATCATAACTAGGATTGGTTATTTTCCTTGGCAGAATTATTTCAGTAATACAAGATAACCAAATTGGATTGGTGATCGATTAGTTTGTTCAGTACTCATTCCAGTAAATAAAACCAACCAGGCTCCAAATGGTTGAACTGCTATTGCAGTAGAGACGCAATGTGAATCAAAGCTTAGCGACCTCAGGGAATTTCATAAAATCCTACTCTGCAACCGGATGATTGTCCTGTAATATGTACCGTATACCAAAGACCTGTATATTTCAGCCTGTCTCGGCAGCAATGGCTAGTTTCGGTGATTTGTAGATGAGAAATACCACCGTTTATAAAAATTGCCTTTGAAAACCACTTGACAGAGAGGAGTCCAGAGGCCTAAATATTGCTGCTCCAAAATGGTTAATAGCTGCTCATTTTTCTATTTCCATTTCTGTATAAAATGCTGACATGGAAAGAATTCGGAAGGTCATCGTAATTTTTGCATTGATGAACAGAAGATTGAGCATTGAATCATAAATAAATAAACTTAGTTTTTGCATATTTTTTGTTTGAGGGGAAAAGATACATTTTTTAAAAAAAGAAAATTTGATAGAAGCCTCACAGTTCAGTCTACAAAATATAATAAAAAATTTAACAATAAACTTCAAAATATATTTTTAAAAAAAGCCCAAGTTTTGGAGAGAGCTTTGCCACAGACTTGCTACGTAGCTTAAGATATCTTGTTTTACACTTTCATTTCCAGTAGAATAAAAGCAATAATGGCCCTATCTACATCACAGAGTTATCATGAGAGCCAAATAGAACATTGGATGTGGAAGTGCTTTCTCAAGTCTCAAAAGGTGTTAGAAAACATGGGACTGCCACAGGGTTCCTCAAACGGTGGGAAGCATCACTGGTGGGATGAGAGACAACCTTCAGTTCAGGGGTTGGCTTTAGCAAATGGACGTTAAACGGTGTTGAACTACATAGTGGGAAAGTTAATCCTTTCTCAATTCTCAGTCACCCTTTCTGATTCCTACAAGAAGCAAGTCTTACTTCAGTGCTGGCATGTCTCCGGCACTTCTTTAACACTTGCTAATCTCCCTTTCCTTAAAGAGAGAGCAGACCTCAGGCATGGAGCCTTGAACAGGCAAATGTATTTAGCTAGATTTTAATAGCATGGTTTAGTCTTCTTTGCTCCTGTATTTCTGTGGCAATCTCTTTAATGGCAAGTGGTAATGTTTTTCCATTAATAGCAGTAATATAAAGTTGTATTTCTATGCAACTTTATCTAAGTGGGGAAAAAAAGCCATTGTAAAGAAAAATATTAAGTAAATAATAGTCAAATGATATGCAAATTTAACAAAATTGTGAAAGTGAGATGAACATGTGTGAAGTTTGGGAACGTATGCACTAAGGAAGTGTAATGCATAGGCCAAGACACAATGTGTTTGTCTTCGAGATCATTAACACTTTTTGTGTTGCTGTGGTTCATTCCTCATTCCTCGCTCTCCTTGAACAGTCCTTACAAAGAAACACTGGAAAAAAAGGAAGGAAATTGGAACTTTCAGCTGCCATTTTAACTTCCCCTGATAAAGCCATCCATTGAGAGAATCTAGGCACTGGGATCCTACTTCAACCTTCTAAACTTTTCAGCATTAAAAATTGGCAGTGTTGACTGCGCTAAGGAGACAGCCTCCCTCCCTGATAGTCCAGCTTGTCTCATTAACCTAGGAAAGGGAGCCAGGCACACAGTGATTGACCTGGCACATTTGGACACACATATGCAGTAGATCAACCTCATTCAGAGTGGGCTTCAACGCTTTGATGAAATACATCTTGCTCCATCCTCTAGAGACCATATGAATCCACAAACAATTACAATTTTGAAGAGGTTGTGGGTAAGCTAATCCCCTGTGATCAGAGTGTTTTCTCACCGTTTTTCTCTTCTCTCTTTCTCTCTCAATTGGGAAGCCAGTAGAGAAATCTTCAAACAGTTGTGTCGGGAAAAGAAGGGCATTCTCCGGCATGGAAAATTTGTTGGTAGGTGTTAAAAATACTATTTCTAAAAATTTATGGATGAGCTCAATTTAGAAAAAGTAGGGACAGCACATGATGACATTCAGTCAGCTTGAGAGCCTATTTTTTTCCGTATAATGTGCTGAATAAAATCCCAAAGTAATGATTTCCACTTGTTAATAAATAATTCTTGCTTGAAGTGAGGAAGTCTTGAAGGAGAAGAAATAATAAAAACACAACTAGGACCATCTTCATTCCTTTCAAATATGTTCAACTCCAGTCCTGGAAAAGTAACTGAATCCTTTATCCCAATGTCTAATGCTGTCTCTCCTGTGGGTTTTCTTTTTTTTCATTGGTGTATCTTCTTTCCTAAAGTCTTCTAGCCTGTGTTTATATAATTATTGTCACAAATGTAGGTATTTGGCACTTTAATAACATATTATTGCACTTTAAGGAAAACACACCCTCTGTACTCTTCTCCTTGCCTGGGTGTAGAGCAGATGTTCATGGCTGTTACGAAAGAGCTTTAGAATGCTGGAGTCAGAAGAAGCTTGGAGGCGAGCGCCAATTATGTCATATGGTGTCAGTGCCCAGTTACAACACTAATATAACCACTTTCTTATTATTTTTAATTTTTTTGGTTTTAATTATTCCCGTGTATACTTCAGGGCTCTCCTTATGGAAAGCCAGGAACAGAATTGCTATTATATTTTTTGCCTAAATGGGGCAGGGAATTTTTTCATAGTCTGATTCCAGGAATATTGCGAATGTCTTAACACAAACAAAACTATAACAAAAAACTCTCCTATAGCCTGGTCGCTGAGGACTAATAGTATACTTTTCTGTCTGGCATGCCATAAGTTTTCAATAAATTTGTATTGAATGAATTAATTGAATAATTAAACTAACACCACTTTTCTATCTTTTATTCAGTTCAATTATATGCCTTCCCTATTTCTCTCATTCTTAGGGTCTGGCACATTCATATTTTTGTTACCTGAAGAAAATGAAATAGTGGCTCATTCACAGAAGTGCTGTTTAATCTTTTAACATCTAGCCCAATGTTCTTCCTACATTTTTACTATCACGAGTTTACCTTATGTAGAGATAATAGAAGTAAATGTGTTGGAAATTTTATGGAGATTTTATTTTTTGGTTATTTGTCTGTTTGACTAGAACAGGGGTCAGCCAACCGTGGCGCCACATGCCAAATCCAGCCTGCGCCATGTTTCTGTAAAGGAAGTTTTATGGAACGCAGCCACACCTATTACTCTACATATCATCTAAGACAGCTTTGGCTCTGCAATGACAAAGTTGAACAGTCACTTCAGAGACCAGAGAGGCTGCCAAGCCTAAAATAAGTACTATCTAGCCTTTCACAGAAAAAAAATTTGCTGATCCTTGGATTAGAGTAAAGGGAATTTTGAGGTAGATAAGAGTTAGAATAGTATTGCATTCCTCAAATTCTATTCGAAGTGTTAATTCAAAGTTTGGCTTTCTATTGGCTCAAAGATATATGGGCTTGCCTTTGTAAAAGTCTTAATAGAACATGGAAGATAATATATCAGTTCTTTAATATTAATTAAGTTTTTACTCCCATTTTTAGTAGTAATAAAAGTGATAATTGTAACAATATGCTGCCCTTTTTGATAGGGTAAGAGGATAATCTTTCTTAGGATGGGTGAGGTAAAATTCGCATTCATACAAATTAGCTGCAATTGTTTGCATCAAGATTAGACCAAATGTATGAATGTCATAAAGTAAGTCAATTTGTGCATTCTTTTCCTCAAGTGGCTCAGTTTCAAATAACAGAATGGAAGGGTCTCAGAAAGATTTGGAAATCCTCTCTTTTTCTGGAGATCAGTACGAGAACACCTGCTTAGTGAGAGCAGCAAAATGCAGGACCTCAACAGATGAATGCTACTGGCAGAGACCTACTAGCTTGCCTGGAGGGGGCGAGTGGCTCTACTGTTGGGAGAACAGTCATGTGACAAGGAGGGGGCTTTTGGTTTTCTCCACTGCTTCCCAGCCAAGCCCCTCGACCTATGTGTCTCCACTCACCCTATGTGATGCTTCCAGGCCAGTGAGCCTGTAGCCACACTGCAGCATCTTGGAACCTTGCTGGGTGCAAGGGGGAGCCCTAGGCACAGCATTGGGAAAAGAGGAAAAGAGTTTAGTCAAAGTAGCCAGCCACCTCACTCAAGAAAAGGGAGGAATAATTAATTAACATTTTATTTGTGTCTATTATATGCCAAGCTCTGAGCTAATTAAATCTGCCCCATAACTAATGGCAGCCCACTGAGTCTTACGTACAATTCAAGAGTATATGGTTATCCATATTTAAAGATGAGGAAACTGAGGCTCAGAGAGGTAAGTACTTAGCTCAAGGTCACACAGCTGGCAAGTGGCAGAGGAAGGATTAGGCTCCAAAGACCTTGCTCTTTAAAATGCTTAGTGAGGGACTTTTTATGGAGGATTGGGTTTCATGAGTGGGTGATGTCATTCGACCCCTGACCTGGAGTTGTTCAATATAAAAACCACCTCCTCAAGGAAGTTATACCAGACGACCTCAAGCAGAAAGAATTTTGCCGTATTAAGTCTGGGAACATTCTCCCCATGCATCTGATTTGGCTTTCCCCCGGAAACCTGCGCTGCTCATTGGTGTATGGTGATCCTTTCCCACTGAGAGTCAATCCTACCTCCTAACATGAGAAGCACAAAGTGGATTGCCCTGCTTTTGACTACACACGACCTCAGGTCAGGCGAGGATGTTCAGCAAGTCCCAGCTTTTCATGGGATGAGGCGGTGATCCCCCAGCGGTCAGCTCAAATGCAAGGCTTCCCAAACTCTCTCAAAAGACCTCTCCCCAAAAACCTATGTCTGCTCCTCCTGCCAAGCTGCAGGGAATGCAGGCAGGGCATCCAAATGGGGAAAAGGGAATCAGAGTTAGAAATGGTACAGGAAGGAAGGGAACATCCCCCCTCCGCATGTTAGTTGGAGCAAGAGGGCTCTCCTGGAGCACTGGCCCAGGAGCACTGGCCCAGGAGCATGTGTTCAAAAAGACTGGGCTGCTGACTCTCACAGTGTCCCGGGGACTTAGGCTTTGGCTCAATCCTTAAACTCCACGTTTGATTGCCATGCCTCTTACCTGTGTCCTGGGTCTCAGGAAAGCTGCCATTTCAAAGGAGCAACCAGAATATTTTTGGGCCCCTGGGAGAAATGATAAAGGAAACTGGGGGGGTCCTGTGAAAGGCCTCTGATCACCAGGATTGAGAATTTTTTTCCAGAAGAAAGAAATAGATACGGACTGTCCCTCGAATCATCATTACCATTATTACAATGCACAGTGACTCTTAGCAGCAATGAGCAGCCAGCCTTTAAGGATTACTTTGTGCCACGCAGTGCGTGCAGCACCTTCCATGCATTCTTTCATTCAATCTTCCCAATGACTCTAAAACATAAGCGCTGTCATTGTGCTCATTTTGGAAAGAACTGTGGAGGTCCAGGGCTGCCTGGGGCAACAGGGTAGCCACCAGCCACATCTGGCACTTGAGCACTTGAGATATGCTGCAAGTGTAAAGTACACACGGGATTTCAGAGACTTAGTACAAAGAGAGAAAAGGAGGAAAATATCTTAATAATAAATTTTAATATTAATTTCTTATAAAATGTAATATTTTAAATAGATTAAACAAAATATTAACATTTATTTATTTTTTTACTTTTTCTAATGTGGGTACTAGAAAATTTAAAATTACCTACATGCCTCGTGGATGCGGCTTGTGCTCTTTTTCTATTGGACAGCTCTGGTCTAGAGTAGAGGTCACCAAACTAGGGCCCTTGGGCCAAATGTGGCCCAGAGCCTGGTTTTGTACAGCTTAAAAGCTAAGAATGATGGAGTCATTTTTACATTTTTAAAGGGTTGTAAAATTAAAACAAAAACATTATGTGACAGAGGCTGCATGTGGCCCACAAAGCCTAAAATATTTGCTATCAGCCCTTTACAGAAAAAGTTTACTAACCCCTCATCTAAATGACTAAGTAACAGAACAGGACTCAAACCTGGACCACTGACACCAAAATCAGTGCTTTAGCCACTCTCAGCACCAGCTTTATACTAGATGCCAGACATTGCACAGAAGCTTCATACACAGTGCCTCATTTAATCCAGAGATTAAATAATATTAATTCATGTTTATTAACAACGTTATTATAATATTATATAAGATTAAGAATGTTATTATATCCATTTTACAGATGAGCAAGTTGAGACTTACAGAGATTCACTAACTTGTCTTAAACCACACAGCTAATAAATGAAGGGACTAGGATTTCAATCCACTTCTTTCTGAAAGGTACAACTTTAGGCCACTTGTTATTCTGCCACTGAATACCTGTTTATTCAGAGCCAGCTTCTTCCTTGATTTGCACTGAGTTATCTACCCCCAAGTGTTTATCTGAAACGGTTTTGTCATCCCTGGTATAATCTAACCCAGGGATGAGCAAACTATGGCCTACAGGTCAAATTTGGCCCCACTGCCTTTTTTTGTAAATAAAATTTTATTAGAACACAACCCTGCCCTTTTGTTTACGCCTTGCCTATGGGTGGTTTCACGCTACAACAGCAGAGCTGAGTAATTGCAACATAGACCATGCATCTCACAAAGCCAAAAACGTTTACTCTCTGGGCCTTTACAAAGAAAGCTTGTGGACCCCTAATCTAACTCATTTAGGACAGGGATCACATTTGACCCACGGTGCCTAGTGCAGTGTAGGATTGGCAAGGGCCCTATAAACACGTAGAGGTCAAGTGAGTGCCTAAGTGATGGGTGGAGAGGAGAGTCAGGAGAGCACTTTCCTCTCCTCCTCCTAGTCTCAAGCCCACTTTGTTGGTGCACACATGTAGTCACACCCCTGAGATGTTGCCATCTCTCTAATTGCTAACGTTGGGATTCTCCCATATTCTTTCCCCACTTCCTTCCTCAATAGTTACTTGACTAGGAACATGTGGATTACATTTCACTTAAAATACACAAAGATTTTAAAATTAGAGGAAAACATGTTTGGCAAACACTGAAATACTTTGCAAACCATCTGGGATGTTCTCTTGTTTGTACTGGAGTTGAGTACCACTGTCCTCCATGGAGAAATAATTTTCACAAAACCCTCACTAGATTGAGGACAATGGGACTCTTCACTCTTAAGTAAAACCAACAGGAGTGTGCAATGTTGGCCTCACTATGGCTTGGGAAAGGAATTGGCAACCAACTGGATGTGAAGCAAAGGTGGCGATTCAAGAACATTTTGGGGAGAGCCACGGCAAGAATTGCTGCATGAGGCTGCCATGTGCCATTTCCAAACAATGTAATAATAGCTACCATTACTGAGCTTTTCCTATGTTCCGGGCCTTTTCTGAGCACCTTCTAACCTTTACCTCAATTAATTCTCCCAACAGCCATATGAGATGGGTCCTATTATTGTCCTCATTTCAATGTGAGGACACTGGGAACTAGGCAGCTTAAATAATTTTCCCCAAAGCCACACAACTAGCAGGGCCAGGACTTAAACCCAGAACGAGGACTAGCAACTCCAAGGCCTGTGCCCCTCACTATTATTCTACACTAGACTGCCCATAAGTTCCATTAGCAGTGCTAGGCACATGGTAAGCACTCAGTCATCAAACATTCCTTCATTTGTATATTCAAAAATACGTATTTAATTCTACTTTATGCCAAGCATCATGATGGATGATAGATATTCAGTGGTGATATAAGAAAGATTTAAATAAATTTTTTAATTAAAAAAGAAGTCATGATAGAGTTTTTACCAGCTCTCTCTCTGTCTAGAGAATTCCAAACCCATGGAAGTTTTGTCCATTTTATTCTCTTTGCTTACTCATTCCTTCTTACTTGCAGGACGATTTATGTTTCTGTCATATTTCTCTGTCCCTCTTGCTCTGCTGCTTTTCTCCCTCTCCAAAAATCCCGGCCCCAAAAACAGTCTACATATTGTGACAAAGATTTCTTAAACCACAGGGGTGATGTAACTCTAGGCCTGTTTTTTCTCTCTCTCACACACAAAATATTGGATATGAGTGAGATTTTTGAAAATTGGTTTTCAAATGTGATGAAAAGAGTGTCCTTTTCACCAGAACAAAACAACTCTTAACGCTGAAGACTCCTTCCTGATATGGTTGATTTCCAAAGATGAGGAAATCTGTGCTTTGGGCCGCAGCCTCCAACCAAGTGCGAGGGACAAAGGGAAGCTATGGATTGGAAAGACCTTCGATGTTTAGATTGAAGCTGGAGGCTCCCTTCGGGCTCCAGAGGCTGGGGTTAAAGACATGGCCTGTATTTAGATGGGCAGCAGCCCAGAAGGTTCACTTGCAATCCAGCTGATATGACAGGGTTTTTGCCATGGAAATTGTTCGCATTGGAGCGTTTCTCAGCTAGTCACTAGCCATCAATTACTTAAGAGTCAGATCTTGGCCAGAGGCCCCGTTCCACAAAGTATGTCATTCTGTGTTCACAGAAATGGAGTTTACAGTCCTGCCGCTAAATTAAAACTGGTGCTTCCAAATTAAAAGCAGACAGGACAGATGTGCAGGGAAGAACAGAGACTCACATCTTTTGTGAATCAGCTAATCACTGTGCCAGAACTTGAAATCAGCTTTTCCTGTAGAGGCCTCAACTGCGCCACACCTATGTAAACTGCATTAAGTGAGGTGGAATTAACATTTTACTAGATATTTCTTTCACTCTGCCGTCTGGAGGAGGATAAAGAGCTCCGTGAAGCCCCGAATCCCAAAGATTCTGCAATATGGGAACGTGGGGTGAGCACTGCGGGTGGCCGCATCTAGCTTGTCCCCCCGATGAGTGATTTGGAGCCTTTTAGAACATGAGAGAGTGGAGGAAAAGCACATGAAGCCAAGAGGGCCGCTTGTAATGACAAAGGGCTCATCACTACCCCAAAGCTTTGAGGCCTGCCCCCCTCAGGGGAAAATGATGAAAAACACGGCTTTCAATACTTCACCTGCCCTGTCGATCTATTCACGATATAAATATTGACTTTCATTTATTGAACACTTACTATATAAAACTTGAAAAGCTTCAGTATGACCCTGCTTAAAAGCCTTCAATGGCTTCCACTTCCTGTTGCTCTAATGATAAAGACCAACATCTTTTTTCTGTCACCAGGGCCTATAGAGTCTGGTCGCTGCCTCATCTGATACCACGTCTCCCCTCCATCTCTGTGCTCTGGACATGTTGAGTTTCTTCCCCCACACCATGTTCTCTTCTCCTTCAAGTTATTGCCTCTGCTGCAATGCTTTTCCAGCCATCTTATCTTTTTTAATATCTTTGTTGAGAAATAATTTACATACGATATAATTCACCCATTTGAAGTGTTCAATTCAGTGGTTTCTAGTATATTCACAAAGTTGTGCAAACATCACCACAATATATTTGAAGGCATTTTTATCACCCCAAAGAGAAACCCCTTACCCATTAACAGTCACTTCCCACTTCCCCCTCCACCTCCAGCCTTAGGCAACCACTAATTTACTTTGTGTCTCTACTCTGTCTCTTATTGTGGACATTTCATACAAATGGAATTATACAATATGTGGTCTTTTGTGTCCAGCTTCTTTTACTTGTTGTAATGTTTTCAAGATTCATCCATGTTGCACCACATTTCAGTATCTTGTTCTCTCTTATTGTCAAGTAATATTCCATTGTCTTGGTATACCACATTTCATTTTTCCATTCATCAGTTGATGGACATTTGAGTTGTCTCCGCTTGTTGGCTTTATTAATAATGATTAACATACTCATACAAGCTTTCGTGTAGATATAAATTTTCATTTCTATTGGGTATATACCTAGAAGCAGAATTGCTGGGTCACACAGTAACTCTATGTTTAACATTTTGAGGCAACCATCATCTTTTTGACCTAACGTTAACTGTGTTAGGTCATTAATTTTGACCTAACCACTCCATCTTCCAGCCTCAACAGAAGCCTAACTTCCTCTTGACTGAATTGCTGACCCCATCATTCTTTCCTGAGTCAAGTACTCCAGTTATATGCCTCTTACAACTTACTATGTCTTTTCCTTCATTCTCGTATCCTAGTTAGTTGTTATATTTTTATGTGCAAATCATTTGAAAAATGTCTGTCTCTCCTACTAGACTATAAGTTTAATGGCTCTTTAGCTCTAGAGCATCCCCAGAGTTGATGCTAAGGCACTATGGTAGCCTTCAAGATGGCCCTCAATGATCCCACCTCCTGGTATTCATGCTCTTGTATAATACCTTCCCCTTGAGTGTGGGCTTGACTTAGTGACTTATTTCTAATAAACAGAATAAGGTGGAACTAACAATATTTTATTTGGGGGACATGGTCTGTTCTTTCTCTCTCTCTCTCTCTTTGATCGCTTGCTCTGGGGGAAGTCAGTGGTTGCCTTATTAGGGCACTATATAGTGAGGTCCACTTAGCCAGAAACCAAGACCTCTTGCCAACAGCCATGTGAGTAAACCATCTTGAAAACAGGTCTACCAGGCCCAGTCAAGCCTTCAGATGACTACAGCCCTAGCCCATGTCTTAACGGCAACCTCATTAGCAATCCTGAGCCAAAACCATACAGCTAATTTGTTGAATTCCTAAGCCACAGGAATTGTGAGATGATAAATGTTTGTTGCTTTAAGCTGCTAAATTTTGAGGACAGTTTGTTACACAGTCATAAAAAATGAGTATAGTTATGCTGCTGGAATATTTGAAGAGCTCAGTAAATGATGAATGAATGAGTGAATGAATTAAGGAATAAAAGCCACAGCCCTCCCAGAAAGAAAGATATTAAAAGCTACTTTTATTGAACACTTCCTAGATTTAAGTATTTATATCAGAGTCTCATTTAATGACCACATCAATCCTAAATGGTACACATGATGACTTGCATTTCACTGGTGAGGAAACTGAGGCCCAAAGAAGTTAGGAATCTAGAACAGACCTATGTGACACCAAAACAGGAAAAAAGAAATTCCCTCACGCTGCCAGCTGGCACAGCAGATAAATTCCTCACTCATCAAGGGAAACCTCTAGCCATTCCAGGGCCTGAAGCGAGATGAAGGATCACCTCCATAAGACCACATCATTTCGTTCTCAAATTTTTATTTAATTTACTTATTAATTCATTAAAAATATTTATATTGAGGTGAAATTCACATAACATAAAATTATGCACTTTAAAGTATGCAATTCAGTGGCATTTAGTACATTCACAATGTTGTGCAACCTTCACTTCTATCCAGTTCCAAAATACATTAATTTATTTTAAACCTTGGGTGCAAATAGTCGAGTTTGTCACATTTCTCAGTTCGTGGCACATTAATATCATCATCAGGGCACAGTCCTTTCTTTAAATCACTTATTTATGATTCCCTTTTCTTCCCCAGGAACTCTGCCCCCCAACCATGCTAATATGGCAAATGTCTACGGTATTGTTTACCTATTCTTTGTTTATAAAACCCTCATGTGCTTTCTATCTTTGAGCTCTCATTTTTCTTTAACTTTAAGAAAATAACAGGACTCTACAATTCATCTATTCTTAAGGAAGAAGCTTTGTTTGTATAGAAAAAGTGCTAAATAGTCAAGAATCCTTTGTTCTAAACCAGGGATCCCCAAACTACAGCCCCAGGGCCAACCCAGCTCTCAGCCTCTTCTGTAAATAAAGTTCACTGGAACCCAGCCACGTTCATTTGTTTATGTGTCATCTGTGGTTGTTCTCTCACTACAATGGCAGAATTGAGAGTCTGGCAAAGCCTAAAATGTGTACCATCTCGCCCTTTACAGCAAAGTGTTGCAGAGCCCAGCTCTAAACCACAAGCTGTCACCTGTGACTCTTTGTCTGATCATTAGGCAAATCTGTTTGCCTTCTGGGATTTCATGTCTAGTTCCTACAACTGAGGCCATGGTCCGAAAACTATAGTTCTTAGTTCTCTTTTTAAATTTTCTTCTTTTACTTTCTTTCTCTCTGCCTTATGCAGTAGAACATACTTTTCAAACAAAATATTTATCAGAAAACTCAGTGTGGAAAACACAAAAGTGAAACTTCTCTGGTAGAAGCAGAGTCCTGCCTGGCTGGCCTCAGCCTCATCTCTCTCTCCATTAGCTTCTGAGATGTCATAGTGCTATGCCAGGGCCCTGGGGAACTCCATGAGAAAGACCACCCACCTCTTAGACACTTTCAAGGCCAATGCCCTCTGTGGCATCCTGCTGTTGTATGGTAGTATGGAACATGATGGATTTGGGAGTTAAATTCCAACTCTGATGTTTGCTGTGTGGGTTGGGCCAACCACTTTAACCTCTCTGAGCCTCAGTGTTATCATCCGCATGGGAAAATGGGGACAAGTAATCCTTACATCACATGCTGGTTGTGAGGATTAAATAATATTTATAAAACACATGCCTCAGGAAACTGCGCTCAGTGAACAAGAGCAACTAAGCATAAATAGTAATATTCGTATTAGGGAATCCCTGTGATGCCTTCTTTGTGTGTTGGTCCTAGATCCCCATTTAGAGTATAAGTTTCTCGAGATCAGTGATCATCTAAGTCTTCATTTTTTTGGATATTGACACCGAGGCTGGAAAGATCAGCCTTTTCACTTATATGGAAATCTGTTACTTACGGGCTATGACTTGGGGACACTCCCCAATATCTATCCCTGCCTCAAAATGGTGTCTACAGTGGCTAGATGAGTGCCTGACATCCTCCATTAGTGGTTAGCAGGATCTGGGCTAAGATGGAGCATCTTCAGCCACAGAACGTCCCAGACAGGAATCACACGTTAAGCCATTGTTTTCTGCAGGGGTTTAGTTTGAATCAATAAATTTATCAAGTTTAAGCCATTGAGGAAAAGAGGCATAAATAAAGCTTAGGAAAGGCCCACCATGTGTGTAACCACTTACAAGAATGGACAGATGTCAACTGCAGAGGCCCTGGGAGGAGAGTGGAAAAGGTTCTTCATAGGAAGCCATTCTGAGTTAAGTCTGTCCTCATAACCATACAGCCTGTGTGGCTTGAGGCAGTCCCCTAACCTCTCTGAGCTTCAGTTTGTCAAAAAAATAGGATTAGAATTCTAACTGATCCCCCAGGGTTATTGTGAGCGTCAATGCCTGATCCAGCTCCCGGCACTTGGTGGGCACGCAATCAAAGCTTCCAGAATGAATCAGTACAGTGTCACAATAGACACTGTGAGAGCACTGGGAACATCAACAATTGTCATGTAACTCTGAAACTTACTTGATGGAATGTCACAGTAAGAAGCATCAATGAACTGGGGTCCACCTGAGGGTGCCAAGCATCCTGGGGGCACTGGAAGAGGGAAAAGGGATGCAGAAAGGTAGGGACACACTGATAAAGGTGAGAGGCAAACATGGTGGCTAATAGAACTTGGGACCCACCATGGACCATGGTCAGGAATGACCAGTGGTTTGATCTGAGTGAGAATTGCTCTGAATCAAATCAGATGGGCACTGAGTCAAAAGTAGCAACAACTGGGGCCATGCCATGGCCAAGTGGTTAAGTTTGCATGCCCTGCTTTGGCATCCTGGGGTTTGCCGATTCAGATCCTGGGCGCAGACCTACATACTGCTCATCAGGCCATGCTGTGGTGGTGGCCCACACAGAAGAACTAGAATGACTTACAACTAGCATACACAACTATGTACCAGGACTTTGGGAAGCAAAAGAAAAGAAAGCAGCAACTATCACCAGAGCACACAACAGGCACTAACTGTGTGCCAGCAACCGGGCTAAACATTCCGTGCATGTTGTCATTTAATCTTTTTACAACAACAGTGTGATTTAGGCAGTGAGACTGGGGTGATAGAACGAGCTCTGGCTGAAGGACTGTGAGTAGAGATGCTATGAGCCATGTCTGTGCTGAAGGAGGTCAGAGCCATGGTGCCTCCTTCACTTTCTTTTTCTCTCCACGGTGAACTTGAAAGCCAGAGGTAGATGGGGCAATGTCAGAAGAAGGACAGATCCAAGATCCCTGAGCTGCCTGATAGAGAAGAAATCCCTCCACTTGCATGGATGAGAAATAAACTTTTATTGTGCTAATCCACCAGGCTCTCAAGGTTTGTTCTTCACTGGAGCAGAGCTCAATTCATCCTGACAAATACAACAGCCAACACTGACCTAGTGTTTGCTGCTACTTTAAGGACTTTAAGGACTTTACATGTATTTTTAATTTGATTTCATCCTCACAGCAGACCTCCCATTCTCATTTTACAGATAATGAAATCAGTGAATTATCCAAGAATACAGAGGATGTATCAGACCCTGAATTTGAACACATTCTGATGCCAGAGCTGCCTTCTGAGCACTACACTTAATTGCTTCCTTATAGAAGGAAAAAAATATTTGAGAAGTTAAGGAACTTGCCCAAGATCAGGGAGCTCAGAAATGGCAGAACTATGATTCAAATCCAGGTCTGTCTGGTTTCACATTCTATGAAAGTTGCAACTGTTCTTTGCTCTCTGCTTTGCAGTTTGGGTCCAGGCTGATCCAGAGTGACCACTTTGTGTCTTTGTCTGTTTTCTTTTCCACTCACAGTCCAGCACATGAGATGTGAAACACTTTGTGAAGTGTGAAGGCCATGCAGACATAGGGGTGACGTTTCCAGCCACTATATGGGAGTGGGAGCAGGCAGGGGCAGTCTGGCTTGCCTTGTGCTCAAATCCCTATTCATAAGGCAGCTGCAGATGCTCTGGCCTGACAACGACACAGCCCTTCCTCTGGGCCACCCTTCCTACCACCGCAAAGCTTCTCTATGCGGGGCTTGCAGAGTTCAGCAACACCGCCATGGGCGGTCCCTGGAGACACCACAGGCCTGCTATCGACAGGCGTATTGACTTTCAAAACCACAGTGTTGGAGCCTCGGGGAGCTCTTTGACTCATATTTTCTTTTTCAGTCTATAATGCCGCAAGGGTTCAGAAAGACAGCCGGAAAGTCAGGCACAGCCCTTCCCGAGTGCGTAATGAGAAGTGGACTGTGACTTAAGAGAAAGAAATTAAAGAGCTAATAACAGTAGCTGACATTCAGGGGACACGTGTGCCGGGAGTGTTTAAGCTGCTCTATGGGCATAATATCATGAAATTCTCACAACAAGGCTGAGATGGGGGTATCATCTGATTTTACAGGACAGAAAATTGAGATTCAGAGAAGTCATGTGACCTACCCTAAGTCTACGAATCAGAAATTATGTTGGGTTCCTCAGGAGTCAGGAATCTTAACTTTTTGGCTCTTTCAATGTTAATTTGCTTTGTAAATGCTTTGCTATGTAGGTTCACGTGACAGTTTTGCTATAATAAATAGTCCATTGTGGTTCGTACCTTGCAAAGAGTGTAAATGTTAATTCATTTGATCCTCACCAAAGCTTTGTGAGGTAAGGAGGATGTATCTAATTTCCTATTCAAGGACACTGGGACCCAGAGAGGTAAGCATCTCACCCAAGGTCACACAGTGAGCAGCAGAGGCAGGACCTAAAACCCAGGTGCTCTGAAACCTGGTCGAATGTCTTCCCATGACTCCCGTGCCTCTCTTCTTGGAAGCCCAAGATCGGCAAGTGGCCAAGAGCATAGGCTTAGGCATGGGGCCATCTTGGATTTGAGAGAGCTGTGTGACCTGTACCCTACAAAGACTTTCTAAGTCCAGGTCTCCTTAGCCATAAAGTAAGGAGAACAATTATAATACCCGCCTCACCGTTATTGTGAGGATTCAACGTAAGTCCACATAAAGTCCGTGTTTGATGGATAGAAGGTCTTATTTTCCTCACGCTATAAAATCCCTTCATCTGACTCTGTTGCTGCCTAAGAAAGATCACATCGAAAAAACCCATCATAGCTATGACAGAGGCTGAGATTACCAGGGAACATAACCGTGCTCAGTGCCAGTTTCGTGGATTCAATGGAAAATAATGCCATTTGGTCCCCTCTCTGCTGGCTTCTGGCCCATTAGGAGGAGAGGTTGGGTTTGGGCTGCATTAAGGACCCGACCTACCCATGGATGCTCCATGGTCTACTCTGCCCTGGGAGCTGCTGCCCCTCTCAGCATCCTCAGCTGCTTTCCTGATAACAGTGTTATTCTCTTTGGTCTTCTGGGAGTCCCACCAGCATCATTAATCAAAGCACCGCGTTGCTTACTCGTACTGAAGTATCCTCACCGCCTCATCAATCATAAAAGCAGCAAAGGGTATGCTTTGGATTCCCAAGGAAAGCTCCAGACAGCACCAAAAGAGAAAAAAATGCATGGGGGGTGGGGGAGCTTAATTATCAGCTGGTCCTCAGCCCATCACTCACGCTGGAAATGTCTTTACAGCTTTATTTGGGTTGTGTCTCTTTTTAAATCCTAGTAAACAGCCGTTAAGATAAAAACTCTCATTGCTCGGCACAGGGGGCCCCACTGGTTTTCAAGCTATTATTTTAATAAGGCCTATTTTACAATTAAGGCACCATGGGCTTTAAATTACATATAAAATAAAATGTGGAAATTGAAGCATTAAGTGTGTGACTGCCGTTAGAGAAACAGCAGCCTCTCTTTGTGGTAAAATGCTGCCTGGTGTAGAATGAATATAACAGAAGGCTGGGGTTATGTACCACCGCGATAACAATTAAAAAAAAATACGCACACACACACCATGAGAAAGGCCTGTTCACTCTTCTCCTGTGAGGATTTGGGATGGTGCCTATATGGAGCTAAATAATAATAATAATATGAATATTGTTAATAATAACAGCAGAGAACATTTTTTGAGCACTTGCTACATGCCAGGCACCACTGAGAACTTTCTCATGCCCTATGTCATCCTCTCACCAAATGTAAGAGGGACGTCCCATTCTTATCCCCATGACAAAGAAGGGAATGGAGGCTTGGAGAAGAAGCCACAGCACTGGTAAAGAACAGAGCTAGGAGCTGAACCCAGATCCACCTCATTCTGTGGATCCTAGCCACTCCTGGACCCTGTGGTCCTAGCCACTCTGCTCCCAGGCCAAATCATTTATTTTTTCAACAACTATTTTTGAGCACCAAGAACTATGCTGGGTACTGGGCACTCCATTGACAAAGGAAACAGCCATGGTCCTTCCCTTGTGGCATTTATAATCTAACAGGAGGTACAAGTGATAAAAAGGAAACAATTTCATGAATTTTTGACCGCATATATGGTAAGTGTTATGAAGGAAACAGCAGGGTGTAGTGATGGAGACTGAGGTGGGAAGGGGCTTCTACTTAAGTAGAGGGAGGGAAGACCTCTCTGAGGAGGTGATGTTGAAGATAATGGAGAGGAATGGGGAAAGGGACATGAAGCACTGCCTGTGCTGCAGCCCAGCAGAGGGAGAGCGTTTGGTAACTTCAAGGAAATGAAGGAACACCAGAGAGGTTGGAGGGCAGTAAGTGATGGTTAGTGGAACAAAATGAAGATGGACAGGCAAGCAAAGGTCAGCCCAATCACGACCACAATAAGGAACTGGCTTTCTTCTAAGTCTTGGGAGAATTTTAGGCAAGAGAGACTCATGCTCCAGTTTTAAGTAGATTACTTGGGCTGCTAGTAAGGAGGGATTGGAAGTGGGCAAGAGTGAAAGGAGGGAGACAAGTAGGAGGTTGTTGCAGCAGCCCAGGAGGGCCAAAGAATTGGCAATGGAAATGAGACTGGATGGATTCCAGATACGATTTGGAGGTAGAAATAGCAGGATTATTGTCAACCACTCATCTCCCATGGTTCCCATCAGACTCTGTGTTGTATTATCATCTGGTCCTTGTCTTCCCAGAGGAGATTCTATTCGCTCCCTCAAGCAAAGCTCCAAATTCCAAACTGGTTTGCCCCTCCCTTCCTGGAATGTCCATAGATTTATTAAAGAGCTTTGTTAGTCTTGCCAGCCACCAACTCCTCCTTCTTATAAAAGAATATGTCTTTAAGCTACAATCCAATCCCACTACCCTCCCCATGGTTGGCATTTAAGTCCAGAGGGTTTGAAAAGGTTTGGAGGATTCTCCTACATGTAAATGAGTCACACGCAAATCAGACCTGCCAGCCTCTGTAGACAGCTGCCAGCAAGGGTGGTGCCACAAGTGCTCATTTGTCTTTACAAAGCATCCCAGCCCCACGGGCAGGAGGATTTTAGGAAGCAGCACTGGGGGGATGGACAGGGATGGACATCTGCCCCAGCGGCCAAGGATCCTATGGTGGCAAGCCTTCATCCTCCCTCAGAAGATTAACCTCCTCTCCAAGGAACAGAGGGAGTGACCAGCTGTGTCATAGACTTGGAAGCTTTTCACTTCTTATCCACAAAATCCAGCTCCTGGGTGGTACTGAGTCAAATTCATTAACATCTGACAGCTGTTCAGTGGCTTATGGAAAATGACTTGCAGCTTCATGGTTTGAGTCCCATTTGGGCCTTTCATAACTGGAAGCTTCCTTGGCAACCACGGCAGAGATCCTGGGATGGGGTGAAGGACCTTTGGAAAGGAGTGGTCCTTTTGAACTCTACTTACATCTCAGTGCGAACAGGAAAGCTGCAGAGGCCAACATTGGCAGATGGAGCTTAGACCCTTTCAAAGATGCTCAGTGTAGGTCTCTCTCTCCTAATGCCCCTGGAAGTATATTGGGAAGACTCTAAGCAGATATATCTATGGAGTTGTTGGTCAGGCTCACCTATGTAGAATGTATCTTCCCTTTTCTGAGAACTGGTGCTCTCACCCCCTCAGTCCATATGCTTCCTGTGAGAGAAACCATATTCTGCAATGGGCTCTGTGCCCTGGCTTTAGCTGATGGAACACCAATCAGGCTACCCCCGACAACCCCCAACCCAGGAAAGAAGAACTGAGATTAAAATCTCAGTGGGACTGGTCTCTTGAACAGAGGAAACAGAATCCTACTAGCTGGGGAAAATCAGGTTTTCCCCCAAGTAGTGTTAGGGAAATTACTGCTAACTACCACAGTAGACAAACCCTAAATCTCAGTGGCTTAACACTCCAAGAGTGTATTTCTCATTTGTGCATGTAGAAATGCCACGTGAACACATGGCTTCCAGGTTGCCGTGGCAGGAGAAGAGAGAGCTGGAGGGTCACAAGAGATGTTTTTAAGAGTCAGGTCTTACATCATTTCTATTTGCATTCCGTTGGCCTGGGTTAAATGAGATGGTTCAAACACAGCTACAAGAGAGGCAGGGAAATGGAGTCTCTGTACATGCCAAGAAAGAGGAAATATTATAGTGAGCATGTAGCATTACTTCACCACATATGTGAACTGCAAACAAAGAAAGTCAGTTTCCAAAGAAAGGGGAAATGAAGTAGGCACATGCTACAAACAGCATCCTTATAACGAACTCCCATTGCGGCCTGAGACAGTTCAAGGGGTCTCTGTACTTACAAACAAAGACTAGCGTACAAATACAGCCTTTAGCATCCACTGCACAAAGACACTTTAAAAGACTTCAAGATAACATGGCTCAAGGTCGAGCTCAACTCCTCACGGTGATAAAAAGATGAAGTTCTACATGGTTACAACTCTGAGCTTCTAACCATAAATGACCTTGAGAACACAGGTGCTCTAGTGCTGTGGAGGTCTGGTGGCTCAGGTTTAAAAAGAGACAATTTTTCATACCACCAACTGAGAGAGTACCCTCCAATACAGTCATGATTTATTATTTTTTTTGAAAGAGTATACTGTCTTCTTGAAAGGTCAAGTTCTTTTGCATTTCAGACAAAGGGCTGTAGAGCAGAGAGGAAACCTGAGTCTAAGAGCAGAGCAAAGGAGACAAGGGCACCATTAGCATCGGGAGAGTTCGATGTGCAGATCGAGTGGGTGGCATCCTGGGTGCTGATTTCAGTGGTGTCAGGAGAACGTCACAGGCTCCTATTGCTCATCCCTGAAACTCCATCCTAAGAACATCATTCATTCCCATGGCTTAAGTGTTTACAAATCTTCCCAACCTCAGCTTCTTGCAGTGAACATTCCAAAGCTGGTGATTTCTGTCAAATTCCCCAGGTTCACTCCAATTTGTCACTTTCTGTCGTGTTGTACCCCTCTCTCTTCCTCATGGAAAATTCCACTCACTTTCCTCTAGCCTTTTTCAAAGCCTTCCCTGTGCAGCCAAAGATGATCACTCCTTCCTCTGTGGCACCATCACCTCTATTATTGCTCTATCTTATAATTATTTACTTCTCAATTAGTCTCCCCTGTCCCTGCCCAGCTCCTCAAACCCCAGCCTGGGCACTCATTGAAGGTAGGATTTTCATCTTACCTGTATTTACACTCCTATGGAATCATCTATTACCTGACACATAGCAAATGCTCAGTAAGTAACTGACTAAATAAACCAACAAGCCAGTGAATGGATCTGTAAAAATAGTTAGCTTGGGGAAGGACAAGCAATCACATCTTAGCAAATATATAAGTAAGTGTTAATCAGTTGATTAGAGTTCTTGTGAATGAGAACAGTTTTTGTTCCTGCTACTAGAAACAGTTATTTTTTCTCTCTGGCTTTACCCCATGGAGTGCTCAGGCGTTCAGCTCCTCCTACGGCCCCTCAAAACCCATTTGCTCCAACTTTGAATTTCTCTGCTCTCCCTTGCAGTACAGTTTCTTTCTGTCTTTTACTCTCAAACTTGCACACACTGACATACCTAACAGTATTAGATCATTAGTTCCATTAGGGAAGGGACCATCAACATCCCCAGGGCCTAGATCAGTACCTGGCACGTAGTGGGTTCTCAATAAATACTTATTGAATAGATGAAAGAATCAACAAATTAATAAATATGTGAAAGAATAAAATCTTTCCCAATAACATGCTATTGATTTCTTAGAAAATAGTCTGGGTTTTAGATAACGTTTTTTTTCCTGTTAAAAGAAGATGAGAAATTGGTTTTTATCTCATTTAAAACTGCGATCAATTGGCAGTGGCTAGTTGGAACACTTTATTGAGAAGAATTCAAATTGGGTTCAGTGGAAAGAGAGGACCATGATTGATTAGTGATGTCTGTCTTGGGCAAAGGAGGAGAAAGCGGTGATGCATCTTTCATCCCTGATCTAGAGAAAATTCCAGGGTAACAGATGAGTAATACTTGATCATGTGGTTCAGGCTGTAGACGTCTGTGTAAAGTAGTGAGAAGTAAAGGAAGGCTGGGATGATAAGAATGTCCAGATAACTTGAACTTGAAAAAAAAATGGTAGGAAGTTTTTAAAACAAATTGGTTTAAAATCTTCCATTCAGAGGGCAGGCCCCTTGGCCGAGTGGTTAAGTTAGCGTGCTCCGCTGCAGTGGCCCAGGGTTTCACTGGTTTGGATCCTGGGCACGGACGTGGCACCGCTCGTCAGGCCACGTTGAGGCGGCGTCCCATATGCCACAACTAGAAGGACCTGCAACTAAGATATACAACTATGTACCAGGGGGGATTTGGGGAGATAAAGCAGGAAAAAAAATTAAAATAAAAAAATAAAATCTTCCATTCAAATGTATAAATAAATTTGACAATCAGTTTAAATTGCCAAAGCACCAAAATATGAAACTGCAAGAAAAATACTCATTCAATCATAGTCCACATAGACTGGAGTGAGTGTCTGGATATCTTGGAACAGATCACCTTGAGATTCTGTATGGTATTCATTAGTCATTCATCAAATATTTCAAGTATCTCTTCTGCAAGATAAGTGGTAGGATTGCATCTTCTCTGTGTCCTTGGAGTTAGGTGTGGTCATAAGACTTGCATTAGCCAATGAAATATGAGTGGAGGTGACATGGGCCTCCTTTGGACAGAAGCCTTGAAGGGCCAGGGTATGGTTTGCTCTTCTTTCCCCTCCCACTGCAACCAGCAAAGCTCCAGCTGGTACGGCTTTCTTCAGCCTGCCTCTAACTGAAGACAACGTGGAGCAGAGCAGAGTCTCCAGTTGATCTGCATGAACAAGAAACAAACCTTTATTAACGTTTTAAGCCGCAGAATTTTGGGATGTGTTTATTACCACAATATATCTGAGCCTGCCCTGACTGACGCATTCTCCAAATTGGGAATTTACGATATGTCACAGTACAGGATAGGGATAAGACTAGTCGATAAGGACAAGTTACTTGGCTAAGCATCCCCTTCTCTAAACTGTGGTTTCTGTTCCTCTGAAATATTTAGGAAAAGAATCAATAGAGGGAGAAATGAAAGCTCTACCTCCCACTGCTCCTCGTCATGAACCTTGTGCTCCAGCCGAACAAAGCAATGCACTGTTCTTTATAATCACCCCCAGGCTTTCTCATTTCATGCCTTTGTTCCCACTGTCCTCTTTCTTTAGAAAATCTTTCTATTACCTTGTATCCAAGTCACTCCTATCTCTCAAGGACCAGCTACAATGCCGACTCCTCTAAATGTATCTTCCCACCAGCTCAGAGTGATGTCTCCCTCTTCTGAACTCTCAGAGCACTTTACCGTTAGCTCTCTGATTATGCTTTTCATTGTCTACCATAAAAGTTTATAGAACAATATATGAAAGAGTAGATGGATGGAGGAGAGGAAAGAAGGAGAAAGAGAAGGAAGCAAATTCAGGGAATTATGGGTGACAATGTGAAAATAACATTTACAAATTTGGGAACTTGGTCTTTGCCTCTCTATTTTATGTTTTTGACTTTACTCCACAAACTACTACCCATTCTAGTCACCTTTTCTGTACCACCCCAGTATTCCCATGCCCCACAGTTGCCTCCTTTCATCGCCGTCTGATTAGTTATGGTGGCTTAGTTCTTCAGGTAAGATGTATCCTTGCTAGCACATAAAGGAATCTGTCATCTTTCCTGATTAACATAATGCATGTTTCTACTGGCCTTCCATTTGTCCCTTGGTGACTTACGATGCACATTGATGGCAATTTTAGGTCTCATGGATACACAATTTGAAAAATTGTAACTTTGACCCTTTTGATGGCCCTTTTGAAAGACACACAGACCAATTTTGCAGTGTCCAGTGAAAAATGGAAATCCTGGGTTTTCTATTCAAAAATTATTGAGAATTTCAAGATGGCAACAGCAGAGCATTAAACCAACAGTAAGGCCTGTCCAAGTATGGGGCCCTGTGTAAGTGCACGGTTCATATATCCATGAAGTCAGCCCTTCTGTGTCATGTGGGCGTTCTCAATGCCTTGAAATCCTACAATGCAGGTGACAGTCCATTCCAATCGTATATAGATCCTCTCCAAACTGCCAACACCTTCTTCTCCCTCCTCCTGTCTACTGGGAGTGTCCTAACTATTGTATGAAGAACTGACTTCCAGGAGTCAATTGTCCAAGGAATTTGACCACCTTCAGGAATGCTGCATGCTGATTTTTGTTCTCTGCAGAGAAAATAGAACATATTCCAGGATCAAAGCAGCAGCCTCACTCAGCTTCTTCCAACTACCCTTCAAGATGCTGCTATAGATTGAGTATTTGTATCCCCCCAAAATTCATAAGCTGAAACCTAATGCTCAATGTGATGGTATTAGGGAATGGGATCTTTGGGAGGTGATTAGGTCGTGAGGGTGGAGCCCTTGTGAACAGAATTAGTGCCCTTATAAAAGAGGTCCCAGAGAGATCCCCTGCCCCTTTAGCCTTGTGAGGACACAGTGAGAAGACCGCCGTCTATGAACCAGGAATCAGGCTCTCACCAGACACCAAATTTGCCAGCACCTTGATCTTGGGCTTCCTAGCCTCCAGATCTATAAGAAATAAATTTCTGTTGTTTATAAACTGCTCAGTCTACGGTATCCTGTTATAGCAGCCCGAATGAACTGAGACAGATGCCATGGAAGAGTTTTGATTTCTCCTCATTTTTCTTTAACAGTTTGTCTGTGTTCATCTGCTAGAGCACTTATCTATTTCTTGGCAGAGTTGAAAGTTTGCCCACATCTTCTAAGAACTGTGGTTTTGATAGCCTGGGAGTATATTTTATTTTATCTTAAAAAAAATTTTCTTTGCTACCTAAATCAAAGGGAGGTTGAGAATACTTTTAGCTTATGTTGTCTACCTCCCCCACAGTTCAATTCCACATCAAGGTAACAGAGAAACTGTGGAGTGTTCTCCAGTAGGGCAGGCCAGCAGGAGTTCCCAGCATGGCTCTGTGATGCTCTGTGATCCACTCACAGCTTTGGAGAGTACACCACACACAGGGGAGGACTAGTCTGCTCCTGTTCAAAACTCCAGGAAACACCAAAATATTGCTACAGGACCTGGAATTCATATTGCTATTGTCCTTGCCCTGTCTTTGACAAATTAAGTCAGTAAGTGTGGTAAGTAAGTGACAGGGCAGATGAAGTCAAGGTGGTGGCTTCAGTCCCCGTAGGGCCAGAGCGAGGATGCTCTCATTGGCTGTACTGTTCATTTCTAATCCATGTCTACAGTGATTAGACCAGCATCCATTCTGAGGGACTGGTACCCATGTCATATTAGTTGTTACTTTTGTTTACCATCCTCCCTAGAATAAAGCACACACCCATTTCAACTTGGTGTTTCCACATGTGTAACAGAGAACTACCAGAACACTGGTGTGGTGGAGCCAGCTCATACAGGCTCGCTCAACTCTTCCCAACCCCACGTTCAGTGAGGTGACATGGGTAGCTTAGACTCAGCCATAGCGGCAGTATTTACACCATGGAAACCAGAAGATACTATAAATCAGGGCTTATTTTGCTTTGTTTTCAGAGAGCCAGCTTACCACCTCATCACATATCTTAGACGTATGAGAGGTGTGTGACTCATTTGTTTAATTATTCATCCATTATTTCACCCAAGATACAGTTAAAAACATTTACTGCTGTATAATTTATCTCCCAGACTAGGACATTTTCAAGAGTAAAAGGGACGCTATTAAAAATTATACCACAGGGCCAGCCTAGTGGTGTAGCAATTAAGTTGGGGTGCTCCGCTTCAGCAGCCCGGTGTTCGCAGGTTCGGATCCCATGCACAGACCTATGTACCAATCATCAGGCCATGCTGTGGTGATGTCTCACATATAAAGTGGAGGAAGATTGGCACAGATATTAGCTCGGGGCAAATCTTCCTCACTAAAAATATAAAATTAAATTAAAATTAAAGTTTATCAGGAAAATCCAAAGTCAACGGAGACTGTCTTGGGCAACCTAGAATGTGTTGGCAACATCTTGTATTGCCTCTAGGCACCATGCGTGTTGTTGGGGATACGACAGTCAGATGAGAGACATGATCTCTACCTTTCTGACAGGACAACCTAGTGGGCTGAAAGAATGTTTCAACAAAGAGTATTATTTACTGCTTCATATCCCATGAATAATATCAAGATGTATAAATCAAATACTATAAGAATAGCTATGTAAAAACTAGTTTTATCGTAATCTTCTATCTTGAGGAAATTTTGAGTCATGACTACATGGTAATTTGACTGTCTTAACAAACAAACCCTAGAAACACTACCATGTTGAAAGTGGTCGGCCTGAGAGGCTGTAAATTTACTCCAGTGAGGCTGCTGCTACTAGAACACTCAAGTCCCAAGGATATTTTGAAAAGCTTTGATGGTAGTCTGTCTTCATCCTGGCAGTACAGATTTCACTTTTGAAATGGATTGAAAGTCATCAAATGTAATGAAGAAAGAAGGTAAGCAGACTGGGCAGAACACTTTGACTTAAAATGGGGCATCATCAGGTCATAAGAAGTCTCCTCTGTGGTTAGCTAAAGTGGCTTTGCAGATAGACACTCCCAAGAAACCTTGCATAATGAAGTTACATTCAGTTCATTTGGATAAGCATTCTTAATTTTTTAAATCATCCCAAGAGCTTTTGGCCACATCTTATGTAGCTCAGGTCTGGGAGAGAAGCGAGGTTACAGTGGAATGAAGAAATCCTTGCGGTCTGATATTTATGTCACAGATTGAAAAACAGCTTACTGATGTCAATTTTTCAGTCTACGAAAATAGCTAGTCAAAAGTCAAAATGCCCTAATATGGTTAATCTTAAAATGTTGCTATGGAGAGAGAGCAGGTGCTGGTTGACTGATTGTTAGAAGGTGCTACTTCTGACACAAATTCTTACTGGTGGGACCTGAGCCCAAACCCGGGCTCAATCAGCACAGAGTGATGGAGCACCTCCCATGTTTCCGGGCTTGGCCCTCAGCATACAGCAGTGAGGAAAAGTCATGAGACTATTTCCTTGGAAGTTACAGCCTAGCAGGGAAAGACAGCTGTTGATCGAACAATACACAAATAGATGAGCAGTTTCAAACTGCTGTGCTAAATTCCATGAAAGGGAAGTACGGGGCCCTACGAGTGAGTATAACCTTCCTGAGGAAGTGAGATTCAAGCCAGGATGTGAAAGATGAATAAGAATCAACTGGTGAAAGAAAGAGAACAAACAAACAAACAAGCAAACAACCTGTGGGAAGAGAACAGCATGTGCAGAAACCCAGAGGCTCATGTTAAGTTGAAGGAATTATTCTAATTTGGGGATCACAAGACCAAACTCCTCTTTTGGCAAGGGAGGGAAGTGGAAAGGTCAAGTCTGGAGACCAGATGATCAACTCCCATCTCATTCAGGATGTTTCTCAGCACCTTCCTATCTCTTCTTGAATTCCAGAAGTGTCTGGAACATGTAGAGAACCTAAGGGCTGGAGTAGTCAACAAGTGTTGCTCTGGAGGTTAGCATCTGGGGCTTGTACACACATACACACATATACACACACACATCTATACATACATGTGCATATACACACAAACGTACATCTGAATATACACTGAAAGAGCACTGAATTCCACTCGTGGTCATATTGGTACAAGTCACTACATCATTCTATGCCTCTCTTTCCTTATCTGTAAAATAGGGACAAATCTTGTCTAAATAAAGTACCGGGTTTTAGAGGGGTGTTAGATGGTTAACATGAACTCATTATGTATACACAATACACTATTATACTAATGTCAAGCAGCCAGAAAATTAGATGATGGTTTGGAGGCGTCTCTTGTGCGGTGACACCATGACTTTGCTTCCTTCTCTGCCTGTTAATTGGAATTTCTTCACCTCCACACAGCCACTTGGTGCAGGCTCCAGAGACTCAGCACCACGAGAGCTGCCCTGCCAGACAAGGCCCTTCCAGGGACGGTTCAGGATCACGAGCTTTAGAATCAGAAAAACCCAGATTGCTACTCCAGCTTTGTTGCTTTCCAGCTCTGTCGCCTTTGGGAAAGCTGCTTAATCTCCCTAAGCCTCAGTTTCCTCCTTTGCAAAAATCTGGATACTAATATTTCCCTCAGAGATGTGAGAAGTAGAGGCTATTTTTGGAGGCCCGTGGGTCCCTGTCTGCTACCCAGCAAGCCTCAGGAGGCTGCCCTTGACAGGGCAGTGCTTTGCTTCCAGCATCGGCCCCAAACATTGCCAAACATCCAGAAGTCCTGTGCATCTGTTGCAATGTTATGGATCTGTCATTCTGCGAACTTTAAAAAGTATTTTGGGGGTACTGTTTGTATTTTCAGTCTGTCTCATGTCTTGGGGTTGACTTAGTTGTTCGTTCATTCAACCAACATTTCTCGAGCACCTACTGTGTGTCAGACGCCATTCTAGGCTTGGCACACATCGTGAACGAGATACACAAAACGAACCACTCTAGTGGGGGAACATAGATAATAAACTGTAAATACAACATATTAGTAAATTCCACAGGATGTTGGAAAGTGATAAGTGCTGTTGGGAATAAAGAGCAGTGTAAGTGTCTAATGGATATGCCAGATGAAGAAGTTCTCTCCAGAGGGCTGCCGTATAGCATAGTGTCTATAGTGAACAGGACAGTATTGTGCACGTCAACATTTGTTAAAAGGGAAGATCTCGTGCTATGTGTTTTTACCACAAAGAAACAAAAACAAACACAAAACGACAGAAGGAAACGTTGATTGTGGTGATGGTGTCACGGGTGTTTGGATACGTCCGAACTCATCAAATTGTACATGTTAAATATGTGCCGCTTTTTGTATCTCAATTATATATATAAATTGTCTCATCTATTTAGTTTATACATAATAAATATATATCAATTATATATAAAGCTGTTTTAAAGAAGGAGTAGCGGCCAGCCCATGGCCAAGTGGTTAAATTTCTGCGTGCTCCACTTCGGCAGCCCGGGGCTCATGGATTCAGATCCTGGGTGCAGACCCACTCTGCTCATCAGCCATGCTGTGGAGGCATCCCACATACAAAGTAGAGGAAGATGGGCATAGATGTTAGCTCAGGGCCAGTCTTTCTCAAGGGAAAAAAGAGGAGGATTGGCAACAGATATTAGCTCAGAGTGAATCTTCTTCACACACACAAAAAAAATGGGGGAGAGTAATGTTCTCAGGAATGCCAAGGGTTTGGTAGCAGGTGTATCTTCAGTTAAGGTGATCAGGATAGGCATAACTGGAAAGAGATGATTTCAGCAAAGATTTACAGGAGGTGAGAAAGTGAGCCACATGGCTACCAGAGGAGTGGGGAAGACAGAGAGCACTCCAGGCAGAGGGAACAGGACCATGGCTGATGTCTAGGAAGAATAACAAGGAAGCCAGTGTGGCTGGAGCAGAGTCAGCAGGGGCAAAGTAGTAGAAGAGAAGGTTGAAGAGTTAACAGAAGGCCAAATCATTGAGGGCTTTGTGGGCATTGTTTGGACTCTGGAGTTTACTCTGAATTTTTTCATTTGACAAGTATGTATTAAGTTTCTGTTCCATGGACAGCCATGTGTTAGAAGCCTTGGTGGCCAGGAAGAAGTCAGAAGCAAAAGGAAATAAAATCTGATGATCTCTTTGCTGTTAAAACTAATGGACAGGGGCTGGCCCGCGGCACAGCAGTTAAGTGAGCACATTCCCCTTCAGCGGCCCGGGTTTCACCAGTTTGGATCCCAGGTGCGGACATGGCACCGCAGGGCAAGCCATGGTGTAGCAGGCGTCCCACATCTAAAGTGGAGGAAGATGGGCACGAATGTTAGCTCAGGGCCAGTCTTCCTCAGCAAAAAGAGGAGGATTGGTGGCAGATGTTAGCTCAGTGCTAATCTGCCTCAAAAAAAATAAATAAATAAAACTAATGGACAATCAACTACATCTATCAACACATCCTTTCTTTTGTTTATCTGTTTAACACACAGAGCCCTTCCTTTGATGGTTGTCAGGACATCGTGGTCCCTATCTGCATGGAGCCTTCAGTCTAACACAGGGTCTGTCCATCTTGGAACCATTAACATTTGGGGCCATTTAATCCTTCATTGAGCGGGGCTGTCTTGTGCATTGTAGGTTGTTTAGCAGCATCCCTGCCCTCTGCCTCCTAGATAATAGTAACACTTCTAGTTGCGCCAACCAAAAATGTTTTCAGACATTGTAAATGTCCCAAATGAGGACAGGCAAAATCATCCCCAGAAAATCACTTGCCTAACTGGAAAGATGTAGTGGACTTTTGTCATTGTTTTTGGCAGGTAGCAGCTGAAGCTTTTTCCTGTGAGAGTTGGAGGCAGCAGAGTCTATTTCCCTCCACAGAATCTGAAAATGCCAGAAACTTGCTTTCAAGACTCCCTTGACAGCAAAAGCGTGTACCTAAGCTTGGCCAACCACGTGTATCTGCTCCTGGTTTTGTATCTGAAGATAGAGCTGCAAAGAAGCAAGGCCTGTGGAAAGTTCTTTGGCAGTGATGGTGGGCACAGCAAGATGCAGTCTCCGGGAAAGCAGAGGAAGGATGGTTCCCAAGACAGCCTGGTCCAGAGATGCAGGTTCCAGAGGTTCTGGAGCGCTCACTACCAGAGAAAGCACTGTCCTGCTCACATCATTTCGTGGCAGGTCAGGGTCATCTTCCAGGCTAATAGTTTCTGAGCTTGGTTCCCACTGGTGTTTTACCCCTTATCCTTTTGATAAATTCTTTCTCTGCTCAAGTCTACCCAATTCAGTTTCTCTTGCCTGCCACCAAGAACTTTGCCTGAGACAGAAGATAAGACATTGAATAAACAATAGCTGATTTCTGAAGACTGAGACTGAAGGGGGTTGATGCCCACTCTTTGCACAGAATGATCTGTTACTGCTAGTTACCTTTTGAGTGTTCTTGTGCATTTTGATATTTTAGCATCCTGCCCTCACGGGCTTTGGGTTATTAAAAAAGAGGAAAAGATCAAAAGTCTTAAGTGCTCAGAGGCACTGCCTCAAGTCGTTCCCGAGGAGAGACTATTGACGGGGGTCAGGGTACATGGTGCTATACTGGGGACTCGGCTGTAAACTGAAGCCAAGAGAGCTCGCCACTGAATCCTGCCCACTTACCACTCCCAACTTGCCTTGAATCACAAAAATGGTGGCTGCAATTTTTACTAGACTGTTCTGTTGGTCTGGCTTCAACCAGTCAGGTGACCTTTGGGATCTAAGACCTCCTTGATATCTCTGCTGGTTGATGACTGTGTTCGAATCTGGCCCTTCCTCAGCCAGAGTCTGTGAGAGAATTAAATCCTGAGGCCTTAATGCTTCTTTTGTTTGTAACGAGAGAGAAAAGAGACTTAAGAAAAAATGATGATAATAATAAATAAATGTAAAGAGCTCACACTGAGCCCATTTCTGTGCCGGGGACTGCTCTAAATGCCGCACATGGACAACTTTTCCTTTAATCTTCATCTTGACGATATGAAGCAGGTGCTATTATCCCCATTGTAGAGATGGGAAAACTGAGGCACTGAGTGGTTCAGTGGACTAACTTGTCCAAGATCACACAGCCAATGAAGGGCAGAGTGGGAGACTGAAGATTGATGGATTGAGTGCTTGATTGGCTGATTTAGGAGCAGCTACTCCTTTCAACAGAATGATTAAATCTTCTTGCCTTGAAGCTTTGGGTTCAAATGCTAGTTCTACTCCTCATTAACTATGTGAACTTACTTTTAACTTCAGTTTTCTCATCATTAAAATAAGCAAATAATAGTATCTACCCTCATAAGGATGTAAGAAGGTTAAATGAATTAGCACATGTCACACAGAACAGTGCCTGGTACCAGGTAAGCATTCAATAAACGTTAGCCAATATTTTGTTGTTAGTGCTGTCGCATAAGTTCTGACTCCTAGCAACCCTGTGTTCAGCAGAGCAAAGACCTTGCCTGGTCTTTTGCGCCATCCTCTCACCTCCCTGTGCTACATCAGACAACGCTCTGCTACTATTCATAGGGTTTTCATGGCCAGGTCCTTCTTTCTAGTCTGTCTTAGTCTGGAAGCTCCAGTGAAACTTGTTCCCCATGGGTGACCTTGCTGGTATTTGAAATATAAGTGGCATAGCTTTCAGTAGTCAATATTGCTAATATTACTATTATTTCTTTGAGCATAACTCAGGCAGACTGACCCCAGAACTTATGTTCTAACTACTATCCTGCATTGTTCTTACTAGACCCTGTGTCTTCAGTTCCTTAGCTGAATTCTTGGCACACACTAAGCAGTCAATAAATACTTGATGAATAAGCGAATGAACGAATACATGAAATACTGAAAGAATTAGTGAACCATGCAGAAGAGAATTGGGTCTGATCCTACTGTGTGGTGTTCGGAAGGGGAAACACAAACTCATATGTCTCAGGGAACAAAAATAATCACCTGTGTTTGCTATCATCAATGGATCGAGAAATGTGCCTTCCATCAAAGGAAAAAGACCAGCTTGTCTACACTAAGGCAAGCAACAGGGCTTTGGACCTCCCAAGTGCTCAGAAGCAGTGGGCCCTCTCACTCTTTCTCTTTGCTTCTTCATTTGATCTAACCCCCCACCCAGCTGGTGCTGCGAATTTCATGGCCATAGCTTATGCCAGTAAAAAGCCTTTCATGCTCTGCTAATGTGGCATTTGTTTGGTAATATGCAGGAGAGAGCATTAAAAATAAATCCAGAAATGGCGTCTTATAAATTTGGATTTTCTGTTCTCATAATTTATAGGAGTTCACGTTAGAGAGTACTGTCTTATGCATAAATACAATTTCGTTGTGAGCTGATGATGGAATTTATATCAAAGTGGGTTGAACATATACTTCATGAACTCAGCATCCGCTATTACAAGCTGTTTCATGTATAACTGGAGACAAATGATCTCTCCCTCTGTTTGTCTTAACTTAAAATTCAGTTGGTTTGCTTGAATTCATTTCAAAGGCACAGGAGTGGGGGAAGGGAACCCAAGATTTATACACTTTTAATATAATCAATTCTAAACATATCTTTAGACAAATAATTTAAAAATCTATGCATCACGAAACACCTCTATTAATTTCAGGATACACAGTTTGGTGAATTTTTATGTGATTGTGGGTCTGCATGTTTAAGGAATTTTTCTTTTAATTCCACCCTCTCCTTCCTTCCCCCTCAGAAAGAAATTTTAACAGGAACGTTTTGAAATAAAATCCCACAAGGAAACAATCCCCTTAGACAATTAAACTGGGAGAAGCTCCCCTGAGGGCAGACAGAAAAAAAAAAATCCGTAAAAATAATTGCTGTGCTGGGTTTCTGCTGTATTTTGGCTGGGTATAAGGAAAGACGGCGAATGCCTGTGCACACACTCACGGAAAACACACACACGAACATACAGAGTAAGTGGGTCCCTCCATGGAGCAGGCTTGTGACGCTGCTGTGTGTAACTACTTGGCCACACTTGGGGCCCTTCTGGTAATCAGCAGTGATTTGGAGACTGTAGGCAATATAAAACAACAATCAGGTCATTTACAAGGTTCTGCCAAATATTAACCTTATATCCAATTCTCTTCCAACCTTTCAGAGCCCCTAATGTGAACCAGGCCAGCTCCCACATCACTTTACAATATTCTGGAATGAGGGTGGCAGCAAGTGGGTGAGTGGGGGGACCTGGTACACACTTGTTAGAAATATTTTAAGGGGGTGTGTTTATACCAAGATAATGATGTGGTTTGTTGTTGTTTTTTTCTTTAAGTGCCAGAAAGATTGTTTAATTGCCCTCCGCTTCCCTAGGGGAAACTCAAAGGTTAATTCGTCCAAGAAAGTGGGGTTTGCATTTGCCCTGAAGATAACAGAATTACTCGGGCTGTGGTCGAGGGTGTAGGAAACTGTGGTTTAAGGCCAGGTGGCCGAGAGGATTTTGGCAGGCAGGCCTGAAGTTATGGTTTTGTGTCCGTGTTAGGGAATCGCGTTGGACGAGACTCTTGCAGTGCTGCATTTAATGCCACACTTAGGAGCACACTCGGATGGTTAACATTGTATTAATATTTATTTTTAACATAGTATCGTAATTATTTTTAGCACTTTAAAAGAGATCACAGATTGGACCGTGACCTCTACTTCTTCACTTCTCAGTTTTTAGCAACCACTTTTGGGCCCTTACCATGTGCCAGACACCGTGATTGACATGCATTATAGTCCTATTTAATCCTTACAACAACCCCTGGAGGCAGACACTGTTAACATCTCCATTTCAGAGATAAAGAAAATACTTGGGGCAAGTCAAGTCGTGGCTGAATATGGAGCTGGATGCATATCCCCTGCCCTGGCAGCCCATGCTCCTGGGGACTATAAGCCTTCTGTTTTAAGATGGCATTAGCCAGCCGTGCCTGGATCTCCTCTGCAGGTATTTCTAGTCTTTGCTTTCAAGTACCATGGAGGCAAAGGCTTCTGAGCTAGTCTGAGCCAAGTATACTTCTCAAACCATCCATGATGGCCAAGCTTCAACAGGAGAATCATTCCTAAGTAAGCCCTTCTGTTTGAAGATGGATTTTATTCATTCTCTCTCCCTGTTCTAGAAATCCTAGCCAAGTGTTCCTTCCCCCTCTAAAGACCCATCATACCTTCCTACTGAGGGCCTTGGAGAACTTCTCTGTGATTTCCAGTTTGAAATTAAGCCAGGTGAAGGCTTCAGCAATAACGACAACAAAACTGGTCTCTGCATCTTCTCTGGAAATTGGTGTTATCACTACGTCACTGGAAGCAGAGGTGACATTTCTCATCAGCCAAGACACTGCTTCTTACAGTTAGTTAGTGTTCTTTGAATGTGTTTCTTTCTTTGTGGAGTGGGGGGCGCGGAGGGGGGGCAAATTCTTTAGCGAATGGAGTGTTAGAATAAACAGCTCTGCCTGAATGTTGGGACGGTGTTTTAAAGCAAGTACCAGCGCATGTAGTCAGGAGACCCAGTTTTAACAGCAGGGCTGTTATTTTAACAATAGGTTACCAGAGCCATTGGGCAATCCAACTAAAAGCTCATATTTATTTCCCTAATTTTATAAACATTTAATAGGTCCTTATTAAACACATCAGCCAGCATGATTTAATAACACAATCAGTCTAGAAGTTTAAGAAAATTGAAAACAGGATTTGAATGTAATGCAGCCACAATTACTGGAGATTATGGGGAATCATTCCCATATGTCTCCAGTGGAGAGCTGCTAATCTCTGTTTGCGTGGAGGTGATTTCCTTTGGAACCCTGCCCAGCCTTCAACAGCACCAGCGCTGAACAAATTAGATTTGAAAGTCCCCAATTTTATGACTAAGGTAATATACTCTGTGAATTTAGAGAAACACTGAGTTCCTATTTTCACTGGCTCTCAAATGCTGGACAGAGACCTTGATTTCATTTAGTTTGGCTCCACTTAGAATATGGTCATAGGTTTGAAGGGGTCAGCATATGTTTTTGTGTGTCTTTCATAGATACTCTCCACCCATAATGCGGAGGCATTTGCATCATGGCTCAATGAATGACGACAGATCTCAAGAATGTGCTGCAATTAGACCTGGAAGACAGCCTGCTGCCAGGGGCCTGGGGACCGGCTCTCTCTCCTCTATGCTTTTGAGCCCCCACCCCACTCCCCGTCCTCTGCTCATGGGCCCTCTGAGTGGCTTTTCTTACGCTCTGAGTGGCAACCTGGTAAACTAGGCTTTGTTTTTCTCTCTTTCTTAGGCAGCTTCTGGAAAAGGGGTGAATTCTTTGCCAAGAGGCAGAGTTCTTGACTCTGGGTAAAACAGCAAGAGCCAGAGGCTAAAGATTAAAGTTCTAGGAGCAGCAGTATCAGGGACAAAGTTGAAAACAGGTTTCCTCTAAGCCTGAGGTAAGGCTTGACAGGCTACCTTGGTGTTCTCTTCCCGTCCTGCCTCCTGTTTCTATAGACTAGAAAAACATCCTAACAATGACTCCCAATTACTGTGCGCTTACTATAAGCCAGCACGTTGCAGTATTAATGACTTTAAGCCTCATCATAATCCAGTGAGGTCAATATCACAAACTACACTCTACAGAAAAGGAAACTGAGATCCTATCAATATTAGAACCTTGCTATGGCCTCAGCAAAGCAAGGATTCAGACCCAGAGGTCTCTGATTCCAAAGCTCCTATACTTAGTTGCTACTTGGAGCTTGCTTCCAACAATGGTGAATAACGAGATGATAACAATGCCTTTTTGTGTATGAAAAGAAAGGGTAGATTTTTCTAGACATCTTCCCACTCAATCCCAGAGCTCTGGTTTTATTCACTCTGTTTCCTCCTGGCCTTTTCCCTTTACAAAGGCTTTTTTTGGCTTTAAAGATACAGAAGCAGCAAGAAGGGGAAGAGTTAAAAGACTAGAGGAAGAATTTGGGGTAAGGCTCAGAAGTGTTGAGCAGCTTGCAGAGAACAAGAGGAAATGAGATTTTAAAGTTCTTGAGTTAAGATTTATCGGCCACTTACCATGTGCCAGGCAGTGTTCTAAGCACCTTTCTTGTATTTCCCTTCATTTAAATCCTCCCAATAGACCTGCGTGGTAGTTCTATCCTAAATGAATCCCTATTTTAACTACATTAAGTGATTTGTTCAAAGTTACCCAGCTAGTAAGGGACACAACTGGGATTTATGCCCAGGCATTCTGGGTCCAGTACCAACTGTTAACACGATGCTGTGACAGCTGTCTATCAAATAGTCCCTTCGCTCTGAGAAAGACAAGTGAGAAGTTCATGCTCTTTTTAGGTGAATTTTTGTTTGCTGAACTGTATCCTTTTGGCCTTCACTGGACCCCTTACCTGAAGACCTATCTGAAGATTCATCTAAGCAGAGAGGGATGAAAACACATTAATTATGAGCTGACTTTACAAACCTAAGCCCACACCCTCCTCCCCACCATACAGGTGCACACACACGATGCAACTCACAAATACAAACAAACCCATTTCCAAATATTAAGGTTATAGGTGCTGAATATTAGAACAGAGTGGAACAAAATTAAAGCCTTCAGGCAATCAAGAACACCAGAATTCTCCACTGGTCCTTCATCCTAGCCAGGGATTTGATGGTCACCCTAAAGATGGAATATTTGAATATCCAACAGCTCTGTATACACTTCCCTTTGATCTTTCCTTTCATCCAGAGCAATTGGTCCCCAGCTCTAGCATGCATTCAAATTACCACAGAGAAGCGAACGCACCAAACCAAAGGCTCTCCACTGAGTGCGACGGGCACTGAGGGCTCTGCCTCCCCCGCAGACTTTAGACCACCCCAGGCAAGAGCTGGTTCAGTGCCACAATGCTTTGAGGCTTTTGCGGTGCCCCAAACACCTCCTTCTCTGGGGTCCTTTACGTCAACTCTGGGAGGTGACCAGTCCAGGGCCTGGCCCAGTGAGGGGTCACATTTACACCACCATGTCATCAATTGTGACTACAGCACAGGGAAAAGCCCCATCTTAAGGCAGAATGTGCTGGACTCTAAAGAGAACCTCAAAATTGCCCTGAAATCTGGTTGCTGGGCCACATAGAGCTTTCATCAACATTCAGCTTTTGTCATGAATGGCTCAAATAGCTTCTAGAGCCATTGAATACAGCAGCTTGAGTATTTAACAGCTTTTAAAAGGAAATACCAATAACCTCAGTCGAACTGTCTGAGAACAAATCCAACTAAATAAATAGCAGATAGGCTTAGATCCGGTTTCCAAAAGACGATGCCTTCTTGAAGATCATCCCACTTCATCACTAAATATTTTATTGAATCAAAGTTTTCCAGTGTAGACTTTCCACCAAATCCTCAGTGTTAATTCTAGTTTTAGAGTGTGGGCGAGTGCTGATTGATAGAGCATGACTGCTCCAGAGCCCACCTGCTGCCTTCGAAGCCTCACCCTGACAATGGCCAGCCTGGTGTATAAGGCAAGTTCACTTCATCTCTCTGTGCATCAGTTTGCCCACCTCTAAAACACAGACGATAATGAAATCCACCTCCTGAGGCTGTTGTGAGGATTAAATTAGTCAATCCATGTTAAGTACTTAGAACAGTGCCTGGCACATACTAAGAGTTTAATGAATGTTATCTCCTATGCCCTCAAATGGGAAAATGTCACAGTCAAGATGGAAGTCATTGGGTGAGACATAGATTTGGTTTCAAAAGAAATAAAATCAATTGAGTGTTATGTAGTGGACCAAGGATGGGATTTTAGAAAAAGACAAACCTGAGGCAAAGGCAACGTTGCATCCTGGCTCTGCCTCTTTCTAGAGTTGTCATCCATGTAACTTTGAGCCAGTTTCCTCATTTGTAAAAAACGAAGGATGATTATGCCTACTTTAGGAGGATTCATCTACATGAGGCAAAGTGTGGTCACACGTGTGAACCTCAGAGCTGCACAGTGCTAAACTCAAAGCCTCTGCCACTTAGTATCTCTGTGATGATGGAAAAGATATTTACCCTTTCTGAACCTCAGTTTCTTCACCTGAAACAACGGAACAATAAAAAGCCCGTCTTATGGAGTTGTAGTGAGGACTAAATGAGATTTGTGTACAACTCCTGACACATAATCGACTCTCAATAGGTTGTTATAATGTTATTATTGCCAGTCTTTTTCAAATTACATAGACAGCTGCTACCTCCAAAGCCACAACTTATGAAAAGGACTTTTTTATTTTAATTGTGCTAAAGTGCATATAACACAAAATTTGCCATCTTAGTCATGTTTAAGCGTACAACTCAGTGGTCTTAAGTGCATTCATGTCGTTGTGCAACCATCACCACAATCCATCTTCAGAACTCTTTTCATCTTGAAAAACTGAAACTGTATACCCATTAAACAATAACTCATTTCCCTTCCTGCCTCCAGCCCCACACAACCACCATTCTACTTCCTGTCTGTGAATTTGACTACTCTAGGTAACTCATATAAGTGGAATCATATAGTTAGTACTTGTCTTTTTGTGACTGGTTTAGTTCACTTAGAATAATGTCCTCAAGGTTCATCCATGTTGTAGCATGTGTCAGAATTTCATTTCTTTTTAAGGCTGAATAATATTCCATTGTGTATATATACCACATTTTGTTTATCCATTCACCCATCGACAGACACTTGGGTTGCTTTCACGTTTTAGCTATTGTGAATAATGCTGCTACGAACATAGCTGTGCAAATATCTCCTCGAGACCCGGTTTTCAACTATTTTGGCTATTTTCCCAGATGTGGAATTGCTGGATTATGGCAATTCTACTTATAATTTTTTGAGGAAATGCTGTATTGTTTTCCACAGCAACTACACCACTTAACATTCCCACCAACAGAGCACAAGGATTCTAATTGCACCACATTCTCACCCACACTTATTTTCTGTTTCTTTGATGATAGCCATCCTGGTGGGTGAAGTGCTGTCTCATTGTGGTTTTGATATGTATTTCCCTAATGATTAATAAGGCGGAGCATCTTTTCATATGCTTATTAGCCATTTGTATATTTTCCTGGGAGAAATGTCTATTCAAGTTCTCTGCCCACTTTTTAATAGGATGGTTGGTGTTTTGTTGTTCAGTTGTAGAGAAAGACATTCCTTGGGAAATAGCTGGATCTTCTCTCTTTGCCCTTCAAAGGTGGGTCACTTCGAATTCCTTGTCTTTGGCATCTTTTACTTAATACAATTTAATTCTATTTTACCTACAGCCTTCTACCCTTAATTTAACACGCATCTACTCAACCACAGGACTGGATGAACTTGCAATGAAACATCAAGGGAAGGTCAAACGTGGAGGGATGTAGTGTACAAAGACCAATGGATGACTTTTGTCCCTTCTTTTTCTCCATTGAGGATGAGGGCATGGGGATGAGGACCATCAAACGTCTTGCAGGAACTTGTGAAAATAGCATTCCTATGGTAATTTCTCCTAATATACAGTGACCTGAGATCATTTCAAGCATTTTCTTTCCGTGTCTTCTCCAATAACTGAAAACAATTTAAAGAAGCAAAATATCAGGGCCAAAATTTTTCAAAGACATATTCTTTTTTCACCTCTAGCTTGAAAGCAAATTGTAACTTTCTAAGCAAGCAAACAAAAAAAGGCTTTTATGCATATCTGATTAGCTCATTTCCTTTGATTTTGGCAAGTGATGTCACTTGGGCCCAGCTGTTGGTACGCTGCAAACGATTTCTCTTCCTTGTGTTTCCTCAAGCCATTTCTGCCCCTAATGGAATTACTTTGACTAGAACCCAGGATTTTTCATGGGTCACCTCTCCTATCAGCTGATACCCAAGACTCTTCTGCAAAGAATGAGGAAAGGCTGCAAAGACATTTAAATGCCTGGAAAACAATAATTTCACGTAGACTCTTATCATGCAGTTGTCTTTTTGTTTCCAGGGCCTTATCTTCTCCTCGATTCATCCTGTGAAATAATCGTGAGAGTCTGAAGTAGATGAGGGGCTCTGAATTAAAGGGTTCTGGGTCCACAGAAGCAGGCTTGGCTCACTCCTTTTTGCTTCATGTGCTTACAGCAAAGCTGACATGTTAACTCAACAAGGAAGGCAGCAGGACAGTGGAAAGAACTAGGCAATGTACAAGAGCATTGGCTTTCAAATTCTGTTGACCTCAGTCCAAATGCCAGGGATACTCCTTGCTAGCTTGGAGTATTGGAGAATCTCTGAGCCTCCAATTCTTATGGGTAAAAAGCAGCTACTAAAAGTGACCAGAGACAATGGGGAGGTTGTACGTATGTGGGTGCAGGGGGTATATGGGAAAACTTTATGGTCAATTTTGCTTTGAACCTAAAACTGCTCTAAAAAATAAAGTCTATTTAAAAAAAAAAAAAGCATAGAGTGTTGCTGTGAGAACACATATGGAAAGTGCTTAGACCTCTATGTGACATAATAGTCATTATCTGCTGCTTCTAGTTATCTAATAAACTTAGTTATTGGATTTCAGGCTAGAGCTCATCTGCTGGGTGAGGGCTTTTTCAGCCTAGGCATTACTGACATTTTGAGCCATTTAATCCTTTGTTGTGGGGCCAGGCGGTATCCTGTGAATTGCGGGATGTTCAGCAGCATCCCAGAATCCCTGGTCTTTTCCCCATTAGATGCCAGTAGCACCCCATACACACCCACTCAGTTGTGACAACCAGCAACATCTCCAGACCTTGCCAAATGTCTCTTGAGGGACAAAATTGCCCCTTGTAACTGTGCTGGGTCAAAGGAAAAACAATAATCAGTGCATTTGATGCCTCCACTTCATGGTCAAGTTGAAGACTCTCTCTTGGAGAGTTTGCTCACTTGTCTCTATGGTACTCAAGCCCATCTGCTGAGGTTGATCTCACAGCACACCTGGTTCACCTGAATCCTGTCCCTAATCTCTGGTTTCCACATCTGGAATGCACTGTCTTCCCCCCCCCCCCCCCCCCCCCGTCCTGTCTGAACCCTTCCTAGCTTCAGCCCACACCTCCTTCAATAATAAACCTTCTTGAATCCTTTAAGCCTTCTGAGTCATCTTCTCTTCCCAGCTTCTTAGTCTGCCACTCAGTATAGCACCTAATTCTGCCCGGGCCCTGCAATGATTGCCTTAGAGACATGGGTTTTAGAAGAGGAAGGGACCATGCAAACCATGTAACCCAGCAGCCTTCTGGAGCAGATGAGGAAACTGGGGCCCAGAGAGGTGAAAGGACTTGTCCAAAGTCACAGTGCTGATTGATAACAGAGCTGGGCTTGGAACCCCTGCCTGGCAGCCATTACCCTGGAGCTCATCATCCCAGGAGTTGGTCCCTGTGTCCAGCCTGTGCCTTCATTCACAGATAGCAGCTCCATTTATAGACTGCTTGGCAGGTGCAGACTCATCAGCTGTCCAGAGATATTCAAACGCTTCTTGTCTTCCCATGGATGCTTAGTTGAAAAGACTTTTCTTCCTTGCTCTCCCTGCTTACACTAAACAGCATTTTAGCTCAATAGTCAGAAAAATGGTATAAGCAGTAGTTCTTCAACTTGAGCCTGCATCAGAATCACTTTGAAGGCTTTGAAAAACAGAGATTTCTGGGCCACACCCTGGGAGTTCTATAACTTTGGGGTGGGCCTGGGAGTTTAATTCCCAGGTGATAGTGGTATTGCTGGTCCCAACCTCACTTGGAGAGTTTGATAGAGAGTGATTAAGAACCTGGACTTTAGAACTAAGTAACCCTAGATCTGAGCTCCTGCCTCACCACATCAGACAAGTGACTCCATCTCTTTGAGCCTCAGTTTTCTCATTAGTAAATGCAAGATAATAATAACTAGAAGTGCTCACTAAAATGTACCATTATTTTTCATAATATCTTCAATTTCTGGCATTTACCAGCTCTCAGCATGTGTTCTGCCCAGAAGAGTAAAAAGAGGCCAATTTCCTTCCATTCATTTAAGCTGGTGGCTTAAGAGGAAATCACAGAGCAGTTGAGCTCAGGGAATGTGTTTAATTTCATCTGAGACTCTGCAGAAATCACTTGACTTCTCAGTCAATACTGTAAAATGGGCAAAATGGCCCTTCTCTGACTGCCCCCAGCCACTAGGATCTGTTGGACAGGTCAGAGGAGAGTAACGAGTACTTTAGAAAGTATTACTTGATAATACGATGCTGCTTCTTCAAGCTTCTTCTTGACTTGCAGCCTCTTTGGGGATCATCCTTCGTTTCTCTCAAACTCCTGCCTGTTTTCCTTCTTGTAGGCACTTTCCTCCTCACTCCAGCCCACATGCATCCCTTTTCTGACTTGTCTCTATTACCTAATTGCTACGTAACTATAAGCAGCCTGCTTTGAACCTTACCTGCCTAATGAGTGCTTGTCTCCACGTCTCTTCTCTCCAATTAGAGTAAAGGTTCTTTGAGGAAATGAACTATGCTTTCCATTTCTTTTTAATTCCCCTCGAGTGCCTGGCATCATTCTATTAACAATCAATAGACAAATGTTGGTTGAATGCATATTGTATAGTTTGCATAGAATTAGTATCAAAGCTTAACCAGGACATGGGAAAATAATTTCCTACATCTTTTTATTTAAAACATACGTCTCTTCATCTTCCAGGTTGTTAGTTCTTGGATATGAAGAATTGGTCACTGACAAGGTCCTGCACTCGATTTGACCGCCTACAGAAGGGTAACCCCTAGGGTGAATCTACGTACAATGTATTCCTCTGGTATTACATTAAGCTATTTGGGGAGGCGAAATCACAATCTTAGGAAACTGAAACATGGCTGGCTTTCAATTGTCATATCGCTTTGTGACTGAAATTATAAAAACATTATGCTGAGTGGGTTATCCAACCTTCCCAATTTAAATGGACCAACATTAAACTCTTAAAATAATGAAACCCTGAGCGTAATGGGAAGTGGAGCGGAAAGGAGGGAGTTGAGAAATGAGATGAGGGCTTCCAGTCCTGGGTTGTTCATTTGTGTCCTGCTAAAGCGAAGCCATAAAATAAATAATGGGCCAGTTGAAGTACGTGTAGTTCAACTTGTATTCTCCCTCCCTTCCCGAATATGCCTTATTTTAATAGTATAGTGATTCTTCAAAGATAGGTTTCCCTAGGGAGAGAGCCATGACAACAGCGGTCCATGGAGTATCCACTACGTCTAAAATCTTCCAATATTCTGGATGGGATTCCTTTTTGTGTTTTTAGCTACTATACATCACTTCAGGAATGCTATTCCATCTCTTTTAGTTGTATGCCCCACTCACTCATTTCCACATCCCCAAAGGAGACTTGGCATACTAATTTCACTCAACTACCAGTTATAAAGAATGACTCTATTCAGCAAAGGGTGCAGCCCCTGAAAGAGGCAGCTGGATGGAGGTGACAGGAAGTAGATTTTCAAGAGGTGGTTGACTCTCTTATGATGCCCTTCAGTCTTCAATCTGGACCAGCAGCTCTCAACCATAGGTCGTGACACACATTTGCATATGGTGTCACAAGTCATGTATCACTAAGCACAAGGCACAGCACTGATGAGTATAAACTCGAGTGAAATCAAAGACCTCCTGGGACAAAAGTCACTCTCATGTGCTCTCGTGTGTTAAGATGGGGTTCATATTGTGCCTACATATGCCTATGAGAGTGAAAGTTGAATGGTTCATGTTGAAAATGATTTTAAAAGACTGAGAAACATTATATTAGATATTCATATCCCATCCCCCTCTCCCTAATGAGTATAGTATAGCAAACGAGCTCTAGGCCTAGGGCATTCCTGCTCTGCCACTTACCAGCCATGTGGACCCAGACTAAGCTACTCCCCTTTGGAGGAATAGCTTTAGATTTCTCATCTGAAAATTAGGAAAATAATAAGATCCAGCTCAGAGAGGTGTGAAGATTAAATGCTATAAAGTATGTTCCTGTATGTAGTAAGTCATCAAATGTTAGCAACTATCAATATTATTATTACTTATTAATGTATGCCAGATGTGTAGAAATGGGCCTAGCACATAAGTGAATGCCTAGTAATTCTTAGGTGTTGTTATTTTTTATTATTAATTTTTTAAAAAAATTTTGAATAGAACATAATTCTGACAAACTCAGACCTTATGTTAGCAGTTTGATTGCCTGTCTACTCTTGTGGGTGATGCCTGAAATACCAAACAAGTCACTAGAAGTGTTCCTTTAGTGAATAAATAAAATTTTCTTTCAAACTTCCTTTATTCCTTCTCTGCCTTTCACCCTGGACTTCTCCTCTATCCAGAGATGGTGTGACTAATAGAACGCTGTACTTTTCCAATAGATGTCACTATTTAAGCTTCACAACTGTCAAATTCTTGCTGGAATTTGTTGTTTTGATGCATCCTGAAGTCAGTGTAATATATTTACTTAAAACAAAAGATATCTGTTTTGCCCCTTTTTATTCTACCATCCAGAGCTTGACTACTGTAGTAATGCTGAATGTTCTTAAAAATCATAAAAGCTAAAATATATTGTGTTTTCTTTGTGCCAAGCATGGGAATAAGTACTCTCCATGTGTGAGCTATTTTCACCTTCAGAGAGCAACCACGTGTATTTGGTGTTTCCTGCTAACCCATTCTACACATGAGCAAACCGAGGTTGAAGAACCTATTAAGTGGATTACCTTCTTGCCACTGGGAAGAACTGGATCTCAAACTCAAACTTGTTGGCTTCCAGAACCCATGAATTGCAACTCATGACTCTGTGGCAGAGTCACTTTTTAAAATTTCATCAGGAATACTTGTATGCCCACCCTGTGGTTCAATGACCTTCCCATCCCTGAATTTTACTCTTCTAGATTGTAAGTTCTTTGAAGGCAGACACTATGTTTCATTCTTCTTTGTATCTTCCTTCTCCCTTTTGATGTGCCTAGTGAATTTTAAAAAAAAGAAAAAAGCTCATTAAACACTTGTTGAGTGATTTTGGAGTCCCCATCATTGTCAGTAGTATGATATAATTCTTACAAATGAGTTTTAAAAGCAAGTTACTGCCATTCTTTCAGGGAGACTGTGAAAATAGCTCCTAAGTTCCTGGATCATAGAACATTATCTTTACCCAAACCCTTCAAGTGGAGAAAAGGAAAATTTAGAATTGTCTTTCCCCTTGATGCCTCAAACTTCATTTCCAAGGTATTGGTTGATTAACTCTCAGATCATACCATGTGTCGAATGTCCAGTAATGGGCAGTCTCTGATGTGTGAATGAATTTAATTGTGGCCCAGATGTTACTTTCAGGAGTAATTTGTCTGTGATTTGACGAGGTGGTCCCATACAGATCAATTGGGAAGGAGAAAATTATAGTGATGTGTGAAAGCAATCAATTCCAGAGAAAAGGGTGGCTGAAATATTTCTGCCAAGGAGCCAGGAGGTTTTATGGGATTCAAAAGAAAAACATACTGCGTGCGCTTCCGTTTCTAGACATCTGTGTTAGCCAGATCCTCACCTCTCGGGATATCAGGAAAGAACCAATATGAGCCACTCAAGAAGGAAGTGACTGTTCTATCCTAAGTAGAAGAAAATTGAAGCTAAGATTTCCCAAAAATTTTGCCCAAACAAAACTAAAAATGTTAAATTGTTGAATTGCAGACATTTGATTCTAGTTTTTATTTTATTTATTATGATGATCATAATGTTGCTATATCCAGATTCGTTTTGTTGAGACTGACATATCTCAAATTACTGTAAGCAGTAAAATAAACAAGAAGCTTTCAATAAAGTTTATGTAATCAAATAGACCAAAGTAGATATGACTTTACCTATTGCCTGATGGAAGGCCCAAATGATGTCACCAAGACCCTGTTTCTCTCTCTCTCCATTTCCCAGTGACCTATCCCTCAATGCTGGCTCTTTTGTCAGGCTCCACATGCTCACAGAATGGCTGCAGCACTCTCAGATCCTACATTCACGCTTATTCACTTCCTAGAAAAAAAAAATTGATGATCTCTTCCCAGGACTCCTAGCCAGCATCTTGCTGCTGTGACTGGGTCATTGGCCCATTTCTAAGGCAATCACTATGGTCAGGGGTGAGAATATGACAAAGTGATGACTTATATTTGGCATATGTGCTTCACTCTGCAAGCCCATAGGTTAAGAGTTACCAAAATAGTTATCCATGATAAATACTAACAGCCACAACTATTGCCATGTATTGAGAATTGTGTCAGGCATTACCTAATATTGTCCCCATAGCCTCTTATTCATTCATTCATTCATTCATTCATTCATTTATTCAGAAAACATTTGTTGAGGTCCTACCATGATGCCCAAGAACAAACATGGTCTCCACTCACAATTCAGAACGGGAAGGTATTGTGAGGGAGGTATTACCATCTACATTTTAGAGATGGGACTATTGAGGCTTCCTAGAATTATTTCAATTTCCTACCACATTATAACTATTAAGTGAAAAACAAAGGTGGAACCTGAAATCTCAGTTTCCATGGCACACGTCCTTAATCCAACTCTGGTCTAAATTGTCCCACTTTGGGGGTAATTTGCCCCAAGTTAATACATGTTTGTCTGTGATCATGCCCACCCCCCATCGGCAGGATTATCTCATGATGAAGAAGAGAGGGTCAGAATGCAAAAGGTCCAAGGAATATGTGTCTTCCCACTCCACCCCACACTGATGAGCCAATATTAAATTCTGGCTTCTTAACAATAAGTGACCGCAAACTGACCAACCAACTTTTGTGAATGTGCTTTCACTTAATATTATGTTTCCTCAATGCTCTATAAATAAAACCAACTTGGTTGTTATTTATAATATGAAAGCATCTTTGCAGCTCCTTTGACAAGATCGGCATTTTCAATCCTGCGTTTTCAATCCTGTCTGGTTTCCAAGAATTCAACAGACTACCGTGTGCTACACATGAGGAAACTGATGCTCAAAGAGGTTAAGCAACTTGCCCAAAGTCTCTCAGCTCGTAAGAGGCGGAGCAGGAGCTTAAACCGCCTATTCTGTTAAGTCCTGCACTGGTGTTTCCCAAACTGCTGTCATCCATCGTGAATTTTTGGTCACGTACTTATCAATTTCATTTAAATGTCTACCCTAGTCTCATTCTAAGCCACAATATTTATTAGTTGGTGTTACTTAGTACGTGTTTTTGCTAAGACATATTTCAATAAACATGAAATTATTGAAGTTTTTCAAATCCATCCACAGATCCCTTAAAAAGTTCTCATGTACCATCAGCAGTTGTGTCTGACACACTGAGCAATGTGTTCTCTGTGCTATGTAATTGCCTCACCAGCTAGTTGGCTATAGTTTCAGGACTAAAGTTTAGGCTTACAGGCAGGCAATAGGCAACTTTCATGGAAAGTTTGTTTTCCTTTCCAGGAAGAGACACACACTTATGAGCTGTGTGGGGATGTGATCATTTTCAGTTCCTTCCTGTCCACTGTCGGCCTTCCCAATCCCAATCACATCCCTGTGCTCTGCTCACTTCCTGTCTTTGCTTATAGGTGAAACACATTTGCTATTTAAAGGCTTACCCAACTTTTCAGGCCCCACTAATATTTGATGGCCTCTATTCTTTTGCAACTTACGTGAGTTTTTGTGGTGTGCTTCTTTAGTGGCTGTCAAATGGCATTATTGTGCAAATTGAGAAATTATCTGTTTGAGAGAGTGACGTCAACAATGAAGCTATCACCATATTTATTTTGTTATAATTATGGTTTTCTCTCCATAAGTTTTCTACCTGATTTCTGAAGTTCTGCTACCCTCATAAGCCACTTATGGATGAAATTCAGATCCCAAACTGCATTTTTATCCCTAATTACTTGGAAGTAAGGATTAGGTAAACTACCTAATACTTCTCTGTTTGAACATAGAGAGTAGGAGGAAGAGAAAAGACCCATTGCATTTGAGCACATTTCAAGCTCTTAGAGGCGGTTCATTTGTTTTACCATTTAACAATGAAATTAAGGAAGTGTGTGTTTGTCCTCATAGCTATTCTCGGCTGCCAGGATGCTCAGGGAGATTGGGAGTATTGAATGCTAGTATGCCTTCTTGAGGGAAAGTGGTTGCACATTTAAGGTTTTGGTTTATTTTTCTCATAAGAGAATCTACCAAATTGCAAAATAGCACTTTGACTTTTCCCCAACTCCACATTAGGATGTTAACCAAGTACTGTTGCCATTGTTAACTCCAGACAGAGTTTAGATCCTTTCTCCCATTGTACTGAACCTCAAATCTATGGCCCATTCGAATCACCTGATATGTGTTTCATAAATTCTGATATTCAGGCCCCAGACAGACCAATCAAATCAGGATCTCTGAGGATAGAAATCAGACATCCTTTTGAAAGTTCACCAGGCGACTCTAGTATGTACACAGATTGGAGAACCTCTCTTCCCTCGGCTTCTGGCTTCAAGAGTCCCTCTAGCGTCATGGTTAGATGTAGTCAAGCAAGTCTTGAATTGAATTCCTTCTTCATTGCTAGCTATGACATAGGGCTATTCATTTAGCATTTCTAAGCCTTCGGTCTTTGCCTGTAAAATAGAGATGATAAAGGCTCCTACCATATGGAGCTGTTTTGAAGTTTGATGAGATGATGCGTGGACAGTGCCGCCCACTTGTACTGCAATGACCAGCTAACTAGTCTTTCTGCCTTTGAGTGTATCTGCTCAGTTCATATTATATACCAATGAGTCTTCCTAGAGTGCTGTACCCATACCCATTAAGAAAGAGAAGAGCAGCCTCTGATATCTGAGAACTTGCCTGATACATATAACTAGGACTCCATGTTGTTAAGAGCTGGACTAGAACTCAAAGCTTGGCCATGATGTCCTCTTGTTGGATATAAACAATCTCACTGAACATAACATGAGTCGAGGTCAATCTGGGACCATAAAGAAGTGAGACAAAAAACAAGACCACTTGGTAATTTTGTTTAAGAACAAAAACAGATCACTGTGCAAACTACAAAAATACCAAACACCCTCGGCTAGTGTGAATGGCAACTGCTTCTTCACCTATTACATCTTTAACCTCACTCTAGTCTTCTTTCCTTCCTTCTTTCCTAGATAAGGTTTATTAAGATAGTCAATTGCAGAATTGTGCCCATTTTCTGGCAGCACCTAATCCAGGATAAACTCCTTTTCTTTCAGTTCAAAAATCACCTAATCAAAGCCCAAATCCTATAATAAGTTCTTTCTAACACCCTCTTACTGAGACACCCCGTGGTTCCCAGGGAGTGCATTCTCCCTCGCTGAGATGAAGAATAAACCCAACTTGCTCACCCAGATGTGTGTTCCTGGTGATCTTTGGCTGGAGGCATTGACACCACTCTCTCATTCCAAGTCCTGTAATCCCACTCTGACTTAAGAATCTAAGGACTATTAAATCACCTTTATATTGCCTTGCAAAATGTTCTAGGCCTTTTTCACTCTGTTTCTGTTACCTGTCAAACCCCATTTCTCATTCTCTGGTATGACCTTCTAGGATATTTCTCTCTCTCATTCACAAGGATTTTTTTTCTTGCTTTTGGTCATGTCATTTCTAAACTCTCTTCCCTGACTGCTTCCTCCCCTCATCCAACCTGAAGTAATAATAGTTAAGCGCTTACTATGTTAATTTAAATTATACTATTCCCAAAGATTTCCATAAATTGATTTGTTAAGTCTGTACAACAAGTTTAAATTAGATGCTATTATTATGTCCATTGTACCGATGAGGAAAGAGAGGCACAGGAAAGTTAAATAGTATGTTCACATTTACATGCTTAGTAAGTGGCGGAACCAAGATAAGGAAATATATTTGTCTTCCTAATAAGGTCGTTACAAGGACTAATGGGATAATGCAGGTAAAGAGTTTAACATGGTGAGCTTCCCAAAAGAGTTCCTGGCGCTTAATCTGTTTTGAATCCTTGTTTTGTGGCTGAAAACCGTTTTTTTGTAGTTTCCCTACAGCATGAGACCCGCGTAAATACAGTTGTGTATATTCAAGTGTATCTTGCCTTAACTCATTCATTCATAGAGTTCTGTTTGCCCCCAAATTCAAGAAGCCATTTGGTGCTTGTCTGAGTCGTCTTTGCCTTCCTAAGTTACATTAATTATCTGCTTATTGATCAAAAATGATAAGAGGAATTGCTCCAATTCAGCATTATTAAAGACCTGCAAATCCAAATGCTAACACTCAACTATCTAAAACTTAATTAAAGACAGCTCACACATAGAAGATGTTCAGAAGGCCCAAGGCTTTATAAAATACCTCAAACATCCACTGCAAGAAGCCCTTTGAATTTTCAAGTGGCAACCCCTTGCCAGACCATTGATCACCTCATTAAAGATAAATGATTCACATCCCTCTGGTAGGTTCAGAATTTGTGTAAGACAATGAGTCACCTTCATTTCCCTTTGTTGCAACAAACAAAATTTAAATGCTGTTGCGTTGCACGCTTGCTGGGGACTCATATAGTTTTCTTTTAATACGTGTTCAGAGGGCTTTTTTTGGTATTTGTCTTAGAGGCATACAACTCTACGATTCAGAGCTTTCACCATTAGGGATAAGCCTTGTATCCCAAAGGAAAAGAGTTTTCAAATGAGGTTGACATGGAATCATCTCAGATGGGAATGACACAATTTTAATGAGAGTAAGGAGCCTGGAAAGAGAAAAATCCATAGAATATCCTCAGATGCACAGGATACTGAGTTCAGTCTGGACACTCTGGGAAACCTAGGACTTAGGAGATTCCAAGAGGATAGACGTGTCCTGGTGTATTTGAACTTACAGCAGACTGCTTCCCACTTTTGTGTGACAAGAACCAAACAGTATTTGTTTGTAGCCCTTCTCTTTCCTCACTCGTTAAGGAACATTCTGTCTTTGCACCCTCAGGGTCTTTCTCATCTTGCTTTCTAAAGAGAACTCCAAGTTTATTAGCTGGGACTTTTGTGATGCTTAAACAATGCAAAAGAGAGAGAGGAAAAATGGAAAAGCTAGGAATGGAAGTCTGGTTTAGAAAGGAACCATTTGAGGCCTGCCTGGTGGCATAGTAGTTAATTAAGTTCATGGACTCTGCTTTAGCACCCAGGGTTCATGGGTTCAGATCCCGTGCATGGATCTACATACCACTCGCAAACTATGCTGTGACGCCATCCCATGTACAAAATAGAGGAAGACTGGCAGAGAAGTCAGCTCACAGACAATCTTCCTCACAAAAAAAAAAGAAAAAAAAGAAAAGAGCAAGATGCAATCGAGGGAAAACAGAAAAAAGTAAAAGGAAAGATGATGGGGGAGGAATAGAGTCCCACTGAATCCCCACACCCACAGCGAGGTATCAAAAAAGTACTTGATTGGGAGTTGAGAGTGGGAGAGAATTTAGGAGAGGTTAGAAGCCATCAACATGCAGGACATAGAAAGACGTCAATGAGGAGAGAACATTTTCAGTATGTTTTGCAGACAAATGTAGCTCTCTTGCTCTCCTTTGAGAGCCATCAAAGATTTGAATTGTTTTAATGGATTTTGTTGCTGGCCTAGGTTGCTTAGCATGTGACGCTACATGTGGACTTGGCCACTTATAAACCCCTTATTTAGGGGGTACATATGCTAGGTTTCACTCAGCCCATAAGTGAGCCTGGGTCATACTCAGAATCTTAGGATTAGTTCATGGTACTATGCTTCAAGAGACTCGTAGCTCAATTTGAATGCAACCAGGAAGATGAAAGCACTCAAAACCACCTCATCTTAGGATCATCCAAAAGAATCAGAATGTTTAAGTTGGAGAAAAGAAGTCCTGTGACCATCCTCAGAGCCCTTTTAAAAGATCTGATGAGACATGACGTATAACATGTGTGTGATTCCACAAGGGAAGCCAGGACCAGCAGGAAGAATATATCTTTTCTAAAGAAAAAAGATTTTAGACCTAAGCCAAGAGAGTACTGTCTGACAGGACTGGCCACGGATGGAATAGTCAACAACCAGCCATAAGTCCTTCAGGGGATATTCAAGCACAATGTTTGGTGGGATGCAAAAATGTGGTCAGTAGATGAACGTGAATTCAGTAATTTCCAAATTAGAAGCATCATTGGAATACCAGTGCCTTACCCCAAAGAGGCTAATAAAGTAGGTCTAAGGAATATGCATCTTCAAAATGCAATGCAGGATAAGTAAAAGAATACAATGGAATATTATTCAGTCATAAGAAAGAATGAAGTACATGCTACCAGATTGATGAACCCTGGAAACATTATGCTAAGTGAAAGAAGTCAGTCACGAAGCCCACATATTGTATGAAATGAGCAAAATAGGTAAATCTATAGAGACAGGAAGTAGGTTAGTGGTTGCCTAGGGCTGCAAGGGCTGGGAGGTATGAGGGGAAATGGGGAGTGACTGCTAGTGGATACGGGATTTCTTTTCGGGTTTATGAAAACATTATAAATTGATTGTGGTAATGGTTGCACAACTCTGTGAAAATACTAAAAACCATCAAATTGAATGCTTTAAATGGATGAACTGTATAATATGTGAATTACATCTCAATAAAGCTATTATATTTTTTTCTAAAAAAAGCAATCCAGATGACACTGTCTTTGGTGAAATTTGGGAAGCAAATCTCAATCATGGCTTCAATGAGAATCATCTGAGGATCTTTCATAAGGTACTAATACCCATGACCCACCGCCTGAGATTCTGATTCAGTTGTGACTAGAGTGTCAGTTTTTTAAAAGTTTCCCTCATGAGTAATATGCTACTTTGGTTAAGAATCTCAGGAAGAGGGGAACTTTAAGTTGAGATGCTATGATTTCTCAAGCTTCTAATTCTATCTAGTGTTTAGAAGCATGAGCTCTAGATCAGATCCCTGCATTGGCATTTAGCTCTGTTTCTCATAAGCTGTGTGACATTGAGCAAGGTATTCAACCTCTGCGAGCCTTGATTTTCTCACCTGTAGAATGGAAGTAATGATAGCACCTACCTCATAGAGCTTTTGTGAGGATTAAATGACGTGTGTAAATTATTTTTTTCTAGTGCCTGGCACACAATAAAAACTCAGTGTTAAAGATGATGATGATGATGACGATGACAATGTTGATGACGTTGATGTTGAGGAGGATTCTCCTGCAAGGAAAAGAAATATAAATTTGGATGTTGGAGGGCTGGATGTTTCTTCTGATGAAATATGGCCAAAGCACAGATCAAGTTCATATGCAGTGGGTTTTGTGGACAAAGATTGTGGAGTAAGAGAGTCAGCGACAGTAGGAAATATTCTTATTTGAATACTACAGGTTTAAAAAACAAAGAGCTAACGTTTCTCATGGCAGTGATCCTCTCATAAGATGACATTTAGACGGGGCTATGCATGGATATTGCAGTCCCTCCCACTCGCCGTGTTAACCAAAAAAGACAGTTTCTGCCCCTGGTGGCTGGGGAAGATGGGGGATGTGTCTGAGAAAGTTCTCCGTTAGGTGCAGGTGTAATTTTAGGCTGACAGTGTTTTAAAAATGCATGTATATTATCAACAAACCACCATGGAAAGCCACCAAGCAAGAGGAAGCAAAACCATAATTTGAGCCTTCTGGGGGATCCAACCTCTATCACATACCTACATGTGGAAAAAATACCAAGGCACCAAGTCCTAAGACTTTATTTTCTAACTCTAGAAAACGAGAAAGATTGATGATGCTTAATCCGCCAGAGGATCAGTTCCCTGCTGTTGCTTTCCTTTTTTAATCCCCCAGCCCCTCCCCCCATACCCACTTCAAAACAAAATCAGAACGCGGTATCCTATTAGTGCACTTTTGGCAGACTTTGGCTTTGGCATTGTTTTTCTGACCAGTTTACTGATTAGTGTTCATTACTAATCATCTGTGGCTGGAAACATGACCCAGAGAGGAAAAAGACCAGGGCAGCAGCACGCAGTGACATTGTTAGAATTATTCACAGCGTTTTCAGCAGGAATCACTCAACCCAAATCCACAACCACAACAGATGCCTTAGCATGCCAAATCCCAGGCATTGGCAGCCAGCAAAACAGGCTTCTCCTAGCACTTGGCAAGAGTCCCCTTCCCCTTGCCTGCTGTCTGGAGCCCAGTGTTTGGCCAAGAGTAAAGGTGAGACAGGCTCAGGGAATGAGTTTGCTGCATCTGACAGGAACACTCTAACATCATATATCTACCCATCATACCCAAGAAAATCACGAGTTTCAGTGAGTAAGGACATGGGAACACTTGGGCACAAAGGCCAAAGGCCAGGGGAATATCCAACGGTATGCTTCGAGCTGTGATGCCTCTTTCAGTTATTTAGCCTCTCAGAACCCAGGTTTTCTGAAATTTACTAACTCATGTAGTAGTTCAACAAATGTTTATTGAGTGTCTACCATGTGCCAGGTCCTTAGTGTTAGAAAGAAAGCAGTAGATGTACAAAAGTGTTAAAATTTGCCATTCAAACAAATGGTAGAATTTATCTACATCTAAATCGATGACTTTGTAATTGCTACTGTTGCTATGGGCACTTAGGAGAAACTCAGACTGAGAATTACCCTACTGAATAGATATGATAATATCATTTTTTGCTAAGTCCATAGCCTAAAAATTGCTGACTTTGCTAATATTGTAGTTCCTTTGTCTGGAAATAAGGCTTTAAATAGTTAATTCTTTCTTCTACTTCCAAAAGTAATAAATTGTTATTTTTAAATTCATTTGGAAAATATGGGAAAAAATTTTATTAATCATCCCTCATCTTACCACCCCAAAACAACCACTCTTAGCATTTGTGTGTAGAATGGGGGATTTAGACTGTGAAAATGTGTCTTTTTTTTTATCTTAGTCTGGTAGATCTGCTTAGTACATTGCAAATTCAGCTGCCTGAAACAAAGACAGAGGCACAGTATTCTAATGGGAAGGATTCTTTAGGAAATGGTAGTTTCTTTCCTGGGTGAAATCTAAGTCAATTTAGTATTTTTGCCAAACCAGGTATAAGAAGATTAGAAAATGATAGAGGGTGAGATGATAGTACTTTATTTGATGTTTTACAAGCTTATTTGTGTGCCAGTAATTAGGTGGGGAGACTAGAAAGTAGAGGTATAGAGGTATTTAATTCAGGGAGCAAATGACCTTAAGCCGGTAATAATACTCAATTAAGAATCATGGATGCATGCTATAAAGGGAAATACAGATGCTATAAGATCATATAGCCAGGGCCCTAACTTAACTCTAGATAATGAGAAAAGTCCTCCGTTAACCAAGTATCGTTTAAGCACACGCAAGGTATTTGCAAGAAGGCAAGGGGTTCAATCTAGTCCATGGTGGAGACCATCCCAACAACTATGGTCAGATCCAATATAAGCTGGGCTTATATTCCAGCTGTTCAACATAGACACTCCATGTCAGAGCCGTTCTGTACTTTGCTGAATTTGATGCTATAAGTATGATTATGTAGTGAATCCGGAAGATCGCATACTTGTGTGGTCAATCAACTTTCTAACTGACCTTCCTCAGAGGAGAACGTCACTTCCTGGAGACCATTTGCTGGAGCCCCACCATTCAGCATTTGATGTACGGTATCACTTTGGACCCAGTTAAGGGAATACCAGGAATTCCAGGCTGCATGCATAAATGGATACAAAAAGCCTCAGATAGGTTCTTTGAGTGGTTGTGGCAAAAAGATTCATCATGATTTATTCACTGTACATTGGGAGATGTCTGATGTGAAGGCAACAACTGAAATCAAATGAATAATTCAGCATGTGGATCAATCGCATCATCTCACTTGCCATGTTATTGCTATTTTTACGTAATTGCAAAGTGAAAAATAAATTGATGTCATAAATAAACAACTGTCATTTGATATGAAATAGACCCTAGCATCTTAGGGATATGCTATTTTTAGGTATTACTTTGATGCTTTTTATACAATTAAAAATGTACCCTTATTAAAATATGAGGAGAAATACCTCTACACGTTATTTCAGTGCCAACGTTGAAAGAAAAATAATGTAGAAGGATGAAGCGTCAGATCTTTTCTTCAAAGACCAGTGCTTTGCTGGCCTTCTTCTGGAAGGCATTGCTCGAGAGAAAGCTCTTAATGCCCTTTAGATGGTACGATAGTACAATTGGCTATGCAACCAAAACAAAATGCTAAGTTTAATTTCTTTCATGTTAGTTTTTAAAGTAGGTGGATATGAATGTACTCAATCTGAAAGCCTACTTTCCTCCTCTATGAATCTTTCTTTGATGAAGTGAATAGTAATTAACAGCAGGTACCTTGTCTTATTCATTTTATACTTCTTTAAAGAAAAACACAAACCATGGTCTAGGTAAATTCATATCTTAGGCTGTAATTGTCCTGCCATTGTCACAATTAATGTTACAACTAGTATTTCTTCATAATGGCACAAAAAAATTATCAATTTAATTAATTGTTCAATTACCGGCTTTTCCATTTTTATTATTTTTTGGAGATTGACACCTGAGCTAACATCTGTTGCCAATCTTCTTTTTCCTTCTTCTTCTCCGCAAAGCCCCCCAGTATATAGTTGTATGTTCTGGTTGTAGGTCCTTCTGGCTCTGCTATGTGGGATGCCACTTCAGCATGGCCTGATGAGCGGTGCCACATCCATCCCCAGGATCCGTACCGGCAAAACCCTGGGTCGCCAAAGCAGAGTGCACGAGTCTAACCACTGAGCCACCGGATTTTCCATTCTTTAAGGTTTTTATCAAAGTCTTGCCTCCCTCGATCAGAAATATTGCTTCTTGAAAGTGTGAACTGGTGGGAAATATAAAATTTCTAAAGTTTAAGCTTACTATAAAAACTAGAAACATTAGTATTTATTAACCGTTGATCAAGGACAAGTTCTAACTTCATATTTAGTTTTGAAAATATGTGTTATCCACAAAATTCATGAATCTTAGCATATTATCAACTATATCAGTCCTTAACAGGTTAGTTTTATATCATTGAACATCTTATCTGTGAAACTCTTCGAGCCTTACTTGAACATCTATTAGATCCACGTCAATATTTGCTGTTATAGGATAGAAATTCCGTCAGGGTCAAGTAGGCTACCTGGATAATATAGCTTGTCTAACAGCACACCAGGTATTACTGATAATAATAACAAAACAACTACAGATTATAGCATGATTTAGAGAGCACAGCCTTTTCTCTGTCCTTCCAGATAACTCCACTTCTCTTTCGTTCATTCTCAGAATTGAAAGCACAGTGGGTTTTTAAAGCCAAGTATAATTTAAAATAGACTCTTGCGTTCTCCTTTCCCAGCTCGGATCTGGGAATGGACAAGACCTAAGTGGGAAAGAATTAGACCTTTTGAACTCTTTGGGGGAAAAGCTTAGGGAGTTTGAAGTCTTCTGATGTTTCTCATCCGGGCTGGGTGTGTATCACTGAGATGCTGATGTTCTCAACTGTGTCCTTCAATACGGTCGAGCATGTTTGCGCAGCCAAATGTCATTTCATAGGAAAAATCAAACTCGATTTGGTAAGATTTCTGGAGAAGAATGAATCCAATCTGGGATGGAATTGACAAAGCACACCGATTAAAACAAACGCTATGCAGTGCCCTGCACACGCCATTGTAATGTCTAAAGATGATTGCTTTTAGAGAAATACAATGATTTTAGCTCAGAGGTGATAGAACACATCCTCTCTCCCTTTTCTCTTGGTAGAGCTTCCTTTCAGAAGGGAAATGAATCTCTATTATGTCCCAGTGATGGGGAGGAAAGACAACCTTCTACCAGAGCTGAGCGGTGGAGGGTGTTAGCAATATTGACTGAGCAAATTGGATTCATGGGACTGATAGATTCAACACTGCACACTCAAAGGAATACTGTGACTTTGTAAAGTGCGTGTTTATCTGATCCTATATTGTGGAAGCTTGATATTGGTTTTCTCAGGACCAACCTGAATGATTTTTGTAGCCTAGAGTTAGATGGGTGGATAGATGAACCCAAGCACCAGTAAAATCCAGTAGTGCACGCTGGGCACTGCACACCTTCAGGATAATGTCACTCACTTACACGTAATATGAATGTCCCCCCCTCAAGTAAAAGCGCAAGGCCTTCACAAGAATAGGAGCAGCCCTGGAAGTGCTCCTCATTCAGCTCTGCTCCTGTTAGTCACCTAGCCGTTTCGTTCAGCCTCCCTCGGTGCGAGAATCCAAGAGGAGAAAATTGTTTAAAGTGATCAATTTGAAGAACAGCAACAAAATAATAGATATAGCCTTTGCACAATAATGTCTAACCCATTGTCGGTGCTCAGTAAATACCTGTTGGATGTACGATTTTGTGTCGTATGTGTTGGTGAATCTCTTTCTCCACCATTAAGCTGTAACTCTGCTACAGCAGGGGTCAAACCTGTCAAGTTCATCTCTGTAATCCAGCTGCAGACCCCAGACAGTGCCTAACACTGAGTACACATCCAATTAATATTTGTTGAATGAATTAAAAAATTATAAACCATTGCCCTACTAGGTACACACTATTAACGTTCCCATTTTACATATGTGGAAACTGAGTTCTAAAGAGGTGAAGAGAGGCTTGCCCTAGAGGATTGACATGTGTGTGGTGTTACAGCCCACCCACCCTTGTGGTCTGGATACCTAAACGCAGTCAGACCATGAGAAGTTCACACCTTTGGACCGCTGTCTTTTGGTCCATGTATAATCTATCACTTTTAACAAATTGTTTTTGATTCTTGCACTGAAGGATGCTGAGAAAAATGACCAAAGAAAATTCACCATTTTATTTATTATAGAGATATTTTGGAGTATACAAGTAAAGGCCTACTTATGACGACTCAGAAAAATTTCTCTCAGTCCTCTGAGCTGGTAAATGTTGACTCCTCTAGAGTACTGGGATTTTATTTTGTGGAGTTTTGTGTGTGCGTGTGCGTGTGTGTGTGTGTGTGTGTTAGAGGAGATCGTTTTGTTTTCTTTTTATTTTTCAATAGACTTTATTCTTTAGGGGAGTTTTAGGTTCAGAGTGAAATTGAAAGGAAGGTACAGAGATTTCCCATACAGCCCCTGCCCCCACGCATGCGTAGTCTCCCCCCTTATCGACATCCTCCACCAAAGTGGTACATTTGTTACACTTGGTGATCTTATATTGGCACATGATTGTCATCCAAAGTCCATAGTTGACATTAGGGTTCACTCTTGGTGTTGTACATTCTATGGGTTTGGACAAATATATAATGACCTATATCCGCCATTCTACTTTCATACAGTGTAGTCTCATTGCACTAAAAATCCTCTGTGCTGGGCCTACTCATCTCTCCTTCCCCAGTTTCCTCTGGCCTCCACTGATCCTTTTCCTGTCTCCATAGTTTTATTATTTCCAGAATTTCATACAGTTGGAATTGTACAGTGCATGGCCTCTACAGATTGCCTTCTTTCACTTAGTAATATGCATTTAAATTTCTTCCATGTCTTTTCATGGCTTAACAACTCATTTTTTTTTAAAGAGGAGTAATATTCCATTGTCTGAATGTACCACAGTTTATTTACTCATGCACCTACTGAGGGACATCTCGGTTACTTCCAACTTTGGGCAATTAGGAATGTGTGCACGGGTGTTTGTGTGAGCAAGTTTTCAACTCCTTTGAGTAAATACCAAGGAGTATAGTTGCGGGATCCCATGGTAGGAGTATGCTGAGTTTTGTAAGACTGGTGGGCTTTTCCTCTTATGAGCACTGTGCTTTGAGTAACTGATTGCGATTCCTTTTTTGCTTTGTCCACTTAGAAAGTCAAAGCTGACTTTGAAGGACATCTTTAGTCACTGTATATCAATGTGTGTTTTTTACTTCTGGCATTTTACGGGTCTATCTTTCTTATCATGGTGCTTTTTTATTTGTTTTACTCATTGCATTTTAACATACTATTACATGCCGTCTTTAATTTTATTCATTGGAAACAAGAATCTAATAACTAACTCCAGTAGAGGCAAAGTTTGTGGGGTGGCTAAAGGAGGAAGAGATCCTGGATTCAAATGTCAGCTCTACTGTGTCCTAGCTGTGTGACCTTGAGTAAGTTACTTAACCTCAGTTTTTTCATCCATTAAAATAGAGTAATAATAATATCTACTTCAAGGATTTGTTACCAGGATAAAGGAGACAACCTATGCAAAACAACTCTCGCAGTGCCCAGGATGCACAATGCATGTTATTTTCCTACTTTCTTGTTTCAGCTCCACTGCACCCCTCCTACGCAATCCCCTTACTCAGTGCTCTAGAGCAAGGCCTGTCAACCTCAGCACTGCTGACATTTGGGGTCAGATAATTCTTCGCTGTGAGGTGGTCCTGTGCATTGTAGGATGTTTAGCAGCCTCCCTGGACTCTACCCACTAGAGACCACTAGCACTTCCTCAGTTGTGAAAACAATGAAATGTCTCCAGACATTGCCAAAGTTCCCATGGGAGGCACAATCATCCCCAGTTGGGAACCAATGTTCTAGAAGTCTCCTGCTATCATCAGTTGATTGGGACCACTTTCTTGCAGAAATTCTCCATATCAGATCACATTTACCTAGACCAGTCCGCATGTTATTGGGTTCATTTATTTTTTTTTAATTTATTTATTTTGAGGAAGATTAGCCCTGAGCTAACATCTGCTGCCAATCCCCCTCTTTTTTGCTGAGGAAGGCTGACCCTAGCTCACATCCGTGCCCATCTTCCTCTCCCTTATATGTGGGACACCTACCACAGCATGGCTTGACAAGCGGTGCCGTGTCCACACCCAGGATCTGAACCGGGGAACCCCGGGCCACAGAAGTGAAACGTGGGAACTTAACCACTGGGCCACCGGGATGGCCCCTGGGTTCATTTATTTTTTAAATCCAAACTTAGTGGCCCACTTAGAATCCTATTCTCCACTAATCATGCAGTAAACTTTTACTGAGCACCAGCTATGGCCTTTACCCTTGAGGACATAACATCCAGGAAGGGAGTTTGGCCATGCATGCAAACCGCTATGACACATCCCAGTGACTGCTGAAAGTTGGGGACATGCAAACTCCCCAGGCCTGCCCTGTACTTTCAGAATGAAAATGCAAGACACACACTTTGACACAGAATTTTGGCAGGGGGTGGGGCTTTGACATTTCAATTTTTGTAAAATATTATGAATGTATACAAATAAAATGATAAATAGGTAAAAGTTTCATGAATCATCCTTTTGCAAAGAGTAAATTACGTGACATTAGAAAGTGCTTAGAAAAACTGGAATCCACGACAACTGTCAGAGGAGGGGGTGATTAATTTTTCTAGAAATAGGCAGATAACCTGATTCATACTGAGGCAGTGGCAATTAGTAAGAGGTTAAAGTGGCGTTCCCTTCATGATGCCATCTGCATTTTAATGTGGGGCTATTATGTGCTGAGCGAAAGCGTGAGTAAGGTGGGGATGATGCTTATAGAAATGGAACCTGGACATTTTCTGTAAATGAAATAAAAGCTATTGGAGGAATGCGCAGGGCAGGCAAAGTTCCCTTTAGTAAACAAAAACAAAGCAAAACACACATTAAAAATAAACAAACAAAAAAACAAACAAAAGTTCTGTATCCCTGATGATCTTGGGGGTTTTTGGCACGCCCAGCACTAGAACAAAAAAAAAAAAAAAAAAAAACAAGAAAAAAAAAAAGGAGCTTGGATAGAGTCAAAGAAGATTTGGAAGGAGATTCTAAGACTAATGACGCCAATAGGAAATGTATGAGAAATGATAGATGGAAAAAAACCTTGGCAGTAGTCCTATAAATTTTTATTAAAAAATAAATCAAGAAAACGTGACTTTGACAAACTTTCCTCCCCACACTGTCCTCTTTGCTTTCCCTGCTACTCACCCTCGCACAAAGGAAACCACTCCTTCAGTGTACAGGAACTTAGAGGAGCACTGAAAAGTCACGGAATTCCTTGTTTTTATCAAGCTTGGTGCTGCTAATCACTAAAAGTGTTTAATTGTACAAGTTTTCTCCCGACTACCACTACGCTTTATGAACACCACATTTCCAAATCCCAGAATCTTCAAATGCAAGGACAGCGCACGTTAGCACGGATGTGTCATTTCTTTCCTTTTATTGGTGAGATTGTGGTGGATTTTTTAGTGGAGGGAAAATGAGAGAGAAGACAAATGATTTTCGAGAAAGGGTAGGCACTGATGTTCTCATATCCAGTTGTGCCATTGAAGTTACAAAAGATCCACCATTCAGATAGACAGAACTGTTTGCCTTCAAGCCTAAAGAGCTATATAATCCAATATAGGGACTAGGTAAGGAGGCACTAACACAAACCAGAATTTCATTCTCGATGTGTTTTCTGAAGCTCAATTTTGTACAGTCCCATGAAAAACACAAAGATACTTCCCCAGCGTGTATAATAGGGTCATTTTAAGGACACATTTGTTGGACTTCATTCTCTTGGCATCTGTTCAGGACAGCTAACAAAAGTCAGTTGTCTCTTACCTTCTGATCACCCCCGAAACCCCCCCTCTCTGCAACAAATCCCTAGCAAATTCCACTTGCTGAGTGTCCTCCTATTAGCATAATGGTGTGTTTTAATTTGGAGAAGAAGCATGTGTTTCCTATAAGAAAGTTGTTTTAGGTCTTTAAATGTCTCTGTCAAACACTTTCTTTTGTTTGGAGAAATAATTACAGATCAGTACTGTTGAAATCAAAACATCGGAGAAATTGCCTGTCCCAGTGTTTCTAATTTGGTGGATGTCTGCTCAGTGAATGACAAACGTTTAGCTTGTCCATGCCAAGAAAAACACATCCAGTTTGACCATTGCAAATGCTGACTTGGTTATAAGGAACGACAGTCACTGCATATTGGTTATTTTCCTCACATCCCAGTGAAAGAGCTCTCCTTCTCCAGGACAAATCCCCTTTGACTGGACTCCCAGAATGGCAGATGCCAGGTGAAACTGCGATGGTGACCATGATTGTCTTTGGAGGCCATTTTTTCCTCTTTTTAAGGAAGCATCTTATGTTGCCCACAGATACTCAGTACCATCACATTGACATCTTAACTGATGTCTCCTCTCTGTAAACAATTCACCCAACACTTTTTCCAGTTCCAGACCTGGATGTGTTTTTGTCATAACCATCGTGGCTCAACTGGCTAAAGTAAGAAATATGTAATTTTAAGAGATTTGCACATAGTAGCATTTAAATAGAAGGTATGTTCATGGGGTAAAGCTGACATAGATATGCACACCCATCTGTATATATGTAAAATTTTCTTTGGAAAATAAGAAAATTATAGAGTAGAAATGAAAATCAGTCATAACCATAGCACTGAGTGTATATTGGAGAGAGTGGGGAGGGGGTCAAAGGGAGGGAATAGATGGTGATCTCAGTATTCTACTCTTGCTTCCACCAACACAGTTTCTACCCTATCTGTGTTTCACATGATGATATGACACATGAGGTTTCATGTCCAGTAAAGTTTCTATGGCTGAAAAACATAGAAGCTAAAAACCACTGTCAAGCTGCACAATGGAACAGTATACTGACCATGAGGACGGACAATCCATGACTATACACAACAACACGATGAATCTCACAAATATAATGTTGAGCAAAGAAGTCAGGCAAAATAGAGTATGTACTGTATGATTCCACTTATAAAAAGTACAAAATCAGGCAAAACAAGTCTGTAGTGTTGGAAGTTAGGATGATAGTTATTTACCCTTGGGAGTAGTGATTAGAAGGGAGCATAAGGAGGAGTGCTTCTGGGGTTCTGGAAATGTTCTGCCTCTTGATCTGAGTGCTGATTATATGGGTATGTTCAGTTCATGAAAATTCATTGAACTGCACTTATATATGCATTTTTCATGTGTATGTTTTACTTCAATAAAAAGGTAAACATGCACATACACACAGCCAAAGGTTGGCTCTTAAGGTAAGATAGTCATGTATTTTGGAAGTCTACTGAGACAAGGAAAGTTTAAAGACCTACTGGGAAGAGGAAGGTGGAAAGAGAAACAAGTACGTGGCTCTCTGGTGTGGATGCACATGGGGCTGCCACATCTGCCCTCCACACTGAGCCTCAGATACACCCCAATCTCTGAGGTCCGCTGTCATCCATACTTTTGAATCCCAAACACACTAATCTTTAAGATCCACAGAAGATGTTCAACAAACATGTATTGATCCATGGCAATATGTTAGACAAACGGGGCATTCAAGTGCATAAAAGATAGAATCCTCATCTTAAAAATCTTGCATTAAAAACTTTGATTTATTAAAGCAACAGTTTGGAAATGGACTAAATGACCAACAATATGGGATTATTTAATTAAGTTACTTTAGATCCATACAATGATAATACTAGCAGTCATTAGAAACAATGTTTCATAAGAATATTTTTTAACATGTAAAATATTGCCAATACGAGCTGGGAGAGAACAGGTGAAAAAACATATCTTATAGTATGATAGCCAGATATGTATACGTAGCAAAAAAAACCCCAAAAAAACCCTGGAAAGATATGCACCAAAATGTTATCATCTAAGCATGAGACAATGGGTAATTTTTATTTACTTTTCTTATCTGAGTTTGCTAAATTTGTCATCTGGACAGTGCCTTGTTTCTGTGGTAAAGAAAAAATTATGTTTTTTAAAAATAACGATCATTCAGGCTAGGAAAGGGAAACAAAATATAAACATAAAAAGAGTAATTCAAATTCCATGGAATCTAGAACTGCAGAGCACAAGTATTGTCATTCAATCTTGCAGCACGAAGACGGAGGAAATACTGAGCCATCAGAGCTGGGACTTCAGCTGGGCATGAATTCTAATATTAACGGTGATACATAGCATTCAGGCAATGCTCGCCCTCTCCTGAGAATCTCTTCGTTACAAGTTTCCATACACGACCTCACAATAACCTCATGATGTAAGTCATAGCATGTCTCCATTTTTATTTTTTTTTTAAGATGAGAACATTTTAGTAGAGAGAAAATAACTTGTCCTAGATCCCATGGCTTGTAAGTCTCACAGCCAGTATTAGTAGAACCCACATTTGTGTGATTCCAAAGTCGGTGCTTTCTCCACTTGCCTTCTTCCTTGGAAGGAGAAGCAAAATTCAGAAAGCTTACTTTTCTTTGTTCTCAGTCAGTGTGTATGTTTGGAGGTGGGGGAAGGTGGTGGTGACAAAAATGGAGCCACTCAAGAAAATAGCATTTCCTCCACCAAATAGCCTTTTTGCCTGATATTAAGTTACGGGTCAGGAGAAATGGAGAAGTTCTCTCTGTGTCTAATTCAGCATAGGAAATCATTATGCAGAGCCTCTGTTGCTTCTTTCAGAATAAAATGTAATGTGACACTTTGGGTTTAACTTTTAGAAGTGTACAGCCAAACTTTCTGGGTTTGTTGATATATATTGTCTTCCAAATTGTCTGTACTCGATTACCTAATTGGAGATGCTCTGCTCCCAAATGGCGTAGTGTTCATCCTCCAACTTTCTGTAGGAGCCTTCTGGGCCTCTTTATCAGATACCTTGCAAGTGCTATAAACTGAAGGATCTTTAGGAGGTGCAATGAACTGATGCAGGTGGGAAACCTAAATCCATCAAAAATAAGATCTCTACCTCTCTGATGCCATGGATATAGAGAATGTGAGAGATATGAAATGCATTCGTTCTTATGCATCACCTAACCAGAGAAAAGAATTAAAATCCTGAGAATTTATCCAAATGGATGTGACAATATCATTTGACATATATTAGACCAGTTCAGATATTAGATCTTAATTTGTGTTTAAGAATAAGCTTTCAGATTTATTATTTTTAAGGATCCCCTCGTATGTATTGTCTACCAAAAGGTAGACCGGAGTGACACTTTTTGTGTCCTTTGTTTACTAAATTGCAGTGTCAGGATAATAAATGCTGTGCTCGGAGTATGTGTGTGTTTCATTTCTCTGAGGGAATTCTGTACTTCAAGGGCTTCCCTCTTCAACATTGCAGATAAAACGCTACATCACGCTCTTTAGTGAAAGAGACACTTTCTCCTTCAAGATGCCTGTTCAGCTGTTCCACAGCTGAAGAGCTGGGAAGACTTAAATTACATTCCTTTTCCTGCCATTAAAAGGGAAGAGGGGGAAGAGGGGAGACAAGAAACTTGCATCTGGTTCAATTTCTTTGCCAAATTCTTCATTTAATTGTTTTGTAATTTGAAGAAAACCACAAATGACAAGATGAAATTGCTAGGAATATAAATACAGAATTTAATTGTTCATGTCAGAATTTCAATTCCCAAACCGTGGTAATCTGAGTAGCAGTTTTCGGACCAACAAACAAGACAAGCATTGGAGGTTGCTGCTGAGTTTTCTGAGCCCCTATGATCCCGCTTCCTCCACCCCCACCAAGTTCATGTGGTGTCCTTCAATCAGGAAGAGAGAGAAGAAGAAGGAAGTCAACTCCTCTTACTTCTGCGGATCTGATCCCAACAACTGGGATCCAAGACAAAGTTCCTCAAGAAAAACCATTACATCAAGCCCACAACCCCAAATAAACCAGCACTTAATTGCTAAACATTTCGCTGATGAGCTCCTACAAGTTCAGAGCATCCTTGATAGCACTGAGGTCCCCCAAAGAGGGGCCTTTGTTTTGGTTTACAGCATAAACTTCCCTGGAGCAAGAAGCAATTTAGCCCAGTGGGGCTATTCCGGATTTTAAGTTAGGAAACGTGAGTTACTCTCAGCCACCAAGCTGAGTTTATTGCTCTTGTTTCACTGCCTGGAATAGTGTTACATCTAAAATACAAGCGCTATTAATATTTGCTGAATAAATTTGTTTGATGAGCAAATGCACAGTGGAATGAGCCCTAGAATTTGATAAAGTAGTTGAGTAGACAAACTCCTCAATTCTCTATTCTGTGCTCTTTCCGAGTCTTATGAAGTCTCCGGATTCTAGCTTACCAAATCTGTATCAAATTCCCTTAAAGCTCTGGTTTTGGTTACATTAAAATCTTACAAAGCAATTGAGACGAAGATGCTATTGACTTAGAATGATTTATTCTGCCATCTAGTCCAGATAATTTTATTTTTATCAGCCCGATTTGTAGTCAGAAATCTCAAGGTCTATTGCAGAATTAGAGGAAGTCTATGTTGGAGGGTGGAAGTACCTCTATGTATCTACAGCCAATTGATTGCTTTCCTTGAATCTGAACCTCGAAAGGGGGGATTAGTTCCGAAACTTATTTCAAGGTACTATTTTATAAGATAGTTTGTAGGAGTGTTTAGTTACACTATAGAGTGAAGCAATTTACATCTCTTTTGTGTAGACATATTCATAAATCATAGAACAAAAAAACTAAAAAAGTCTTAAGAGAGAAAAATCTAGAATTACTCAAGCCATGTGCATGATTAGGAAAATATATTATGAAAGGGACTTATTTATCCAAAAGATCTCTGTGGGATTTTAAAGAAAAATGAATTCTATACTCATACGTAAAAATACTTTTTTTCAACAACAGATAATAGACATGACTCATTACTTAATAAGATATAGAAAAGTCTTAAAATTTATATAAATTCTTTTAACCTGAAGAAAACTACATTCACAATTTTTCCTCTTTCTGATAACAGTGGGAAAATCCAGGCAAATCTTAGCTGTCCATCCAATGTAGTGTGTATTAGTGGCTCTCAATCTTCTTTATATCGAATCTCACCAATTTATCAAAAATCTTGGTTTTATCATGATGGGGGAAAAAAGATCTTTTTTTCCTCACTATGAAAATCTCTATTTTGACAGCTGCCTTGTTATATTTTTCATGAACTTTAACTTTTAAGGATATTAAATGCTCTAGCAAAAAATACTGTTAGGAATGAATTGTGTAGTTCTGGCTTTAATACTCAAATAAACGAAAACTATGGTGTCATATGTTGAATTGCACCATGACACTTTCCAAAGATTTTCTGTGATATTTCACCATATGGATTGTGTATGATAATACTAGTTTAGTAGTTAAGGTATGACAAAGATCGTAAACTTTGGTGACTGACCACTTAATTCCTTCTCAGTTCATCCCGAAATACCATTATATTGAGAACCAGTGCTCTAAGAGATGTCACAAACACCTTGTCCCTGAAGCCTCTCCTGATTAGCCCCATTAATCACCCCTGCCCTCAGAAGTCTTCAGAGGGGAGAGCTAATTGTTTTATCTTTGGTGATACATTTCTCTGGTTGGGTAGTAGTCTTCTTGAGGTATCTTTCTAACCACAGAGCCATCTATTGCCATATTATTCCAGAAAGTGCCTGCTCCTTTCCCCCTCCACATGCATGGAGCCCAGCAGCCATTTCTGTAATGAATGACTACATCCTTACTGGCAAATTTGGCCAAAGCTGGATATGACACAAGTAGGGTCAAGTGATTCTCTTTCCTAGAAATCTGTAACTAGGACAAAGAGAAAATAGAATCAGGTTGTCTGTGTGGCTACAAGTCAACACATAGACTCAAACTGAGAGTGGCCAAATCCAGCCATGTGTACCAGAGATGCAGACAAAGTGAAGAATGGAACAGACACATAGAGACAGAGTTGACCGAAACGGAGAAATGGAGAGAGTTCCTTTCAACTTCCTAGTTCTAATTACAGCTTAAGGTTCAATCAGTTCCTGCTGTTCGTTTCTATCAAACATGTCTATATCCCGTGATAAATTCTCTTTTTCACTTACACTAGCCAAGAATTAGTTTTTGTTACTTGCTACCTTAGTGTCCCAATGAATTCAGGTGATTTGCCCTTCAGGTTTTTGAAAATATTGGCCCAATCTCCCTCATTTGACTGCATGGTCTTCTAGGACAAGGAGTGAAGCCCCCTGCTTCTTTTGGATGCTCCCACAGCCTGGTTCAGTGATCTGTGTTCAGTTTGTGCTGCCAACTGTCATGTCGAGAAGGATGAAGTTGGGGTTAAGACTAAGGGATTTCTCCCTACATCCTAATCTCTCTGGGAACCATCTTAGGTCTTCTGAGCTGCCCTAACTTTCTTGGGAGAGGAGTCAAAAACTAAGTCTACTTGATGTTCTCACGCTTCTCAGTAACAAGTTTATATATGAGCAGATTATATATAATTTTTAACTAGCACGTTGGTGGGAATCTTCCGGCAGACATCTTCTGATGAATTCAGCGCCAGCTGCCAATTATCAAGCTTTGTTTTGAATAGATTTAGTTACACTATGTGTAGAAGCCAACTTTCTTTTATTATGTTTCATATTTTATAGTTTGACTTTTGATTTACTTCAATCTTGGTATTTGGAGAAATTGCACCCTTGGCTTTAGAAGGAAAGTGTCGAAACTTGCTTATTCCTGCCACCACCCATTGACTTTTGACCACTGTTTGCACTGCGATGACTACATTTGCTTCAGTATCTTGGTGGACTCAGAATCATGGATCCTGTTTGTTTTTTTTAACTTGGTCCCATATTTTAAATCAATTCATTCTCTCCTTAGTGAGGAATCATGGTGAGATTCTAGATTAGTGGTTCTCAAACTGCAGAATGCATCAAAATCATTTGAAGGTCTTGTTAAAACACAAATTTCTGGATTCCACCCCAGAGTTTCTGATTCAGTATATCTGAGGTGGATTCTAGTAAGTTGTGTTTCTAATATGTTCTAAGTGTTTCTATTGCTGCTAATCGGGACCACACTTTGAGAACCTGTGTTTAGAGCATGAAAGGAAGAGGTGCTCTTGGCTTTCCCCGTGTATTACTCAAATCATCAACTTTTGATTTTCCTCAACCACTAAACTACTATTATCACGCAAAACCCACCTGGCTAAATTTTGTTGAAAATCCTTGGAATCGCCATGGTGCAACTCAAGGATTTAAGGAGTTATATCAGGGTTATCCAGAGACATAGAACCAATAGGAGATAAATATTTAAAATATTACTTTATATTTATTAATAAAGATTTATTATAAGGATTTGGCTCACACATTTATGGAGGCAGAGAAGTCCCAAGATCTGCAGTTAGCAAGCTGGAGCCCCCAGAGAGCTGATAGTATAGTTCCAATCTGAGTCCAAAGGCCTGAGAACCAAGAGGGCCAATGTGTAAGTTCCAATCCAAGCACAAGAGAAGATCAATGTCCAGCTCAAACAGTTAGGCTGGGGAAGTTCCCTTTTTTTCTACTCAGGTCTTTAATCGGTTGGATGAAGCCCGCTCACATGAGAGGGGGAAATTTGCTTTACTCAGTCTATCAATTCAAATGTTAATCTCTTCCAAAACACCATCATAGACATGCCCAGAATAATGCTGGACCACATGTCTAGGCACCCCATGGCCTAGTCAACTTGACACATAAAATTCACCATTACAGGGGGCGTTTTCATTTATTTGAGGATTAAAGCCAGTACTTCCTCTATAGCGTTTGATATTGTTAAAAATTAAAGTTCATGAAAAATATAATGTAGTTATCAAAAAAGGAACATTTGTATTGAGTAGAAATAAAGACCTATTTTTTTCTATTGTGATGAAACCAAGACTTTTCGTGCTTGCTATACACATTTTTATGTTGATTATAACCAATTCAAGGCTTCTGTGAGAATTCCGTCACTGTCCTTCATGTACTATGCCATATTCTCTTGAACAGGAGAGAAAAGTGTGGAGCTGCTTCTAGTTTACCATCAATTTCACTAACCCTCAACCTACTATATTTATGACCTTTACTGTTGACTTGTGCCTACTTAAATGCTTGTACTTCCTTGTACTCTTTCATTTTGTGGGGCAGAGGAGTCTTTTGGGGGTCAAGATATGGCTAGCCTTTGGAAATACATTATAAGTGAGCATCACGAGTGTAAGGGAAGGAAAAAAGCTAAGATCCACTGCCTCATAAGACCAATAGCCACTTCTCTCCCCTTGATTTCACTAGCTGTTAACAAAAATCATAACTTATTCTGGGTGATCAGTATATCTCCATCATGGACATGGCAGGATTGCTGGGCAACGTGAAAATACAAGTAATGGGCCTTAACATTATCACAGATGATAAAAAGACATAGGATTAGAAGGAGTCCCAAGTACTACAATCTAGAGCCATCGCCTCGCCAAAGAGGTTATAGACCTGTAGGCTGGGGGCAAAGGGTGAGATTAGGGAGAGGAAGGGTCAAGACTGTGAGTCGGAAGTTGCCAATGTCCTCCTCAGTCTAACTGATGTTCAAGAGCCTGTGAGGCAAGATTCTAGGTCCAGCAATCCAGTTCTGAAGGGAGCAAGGAAGGCTTCATAAGGCCTCATCATTCATTCATTCATTCATTCACCAAAGAGGTATTGAGAGTTCCTGTGTGTCAGGCACTTTGCTGGGCACTGGGAGATCATGAGATGGACAAGCCAGACATTGTCTTGCCTACCCAGAATTTAGACAGTAACAAGGGAGTCAGGTCAGGAAGTATTAATCATCCAGTAAATGATTTAATTCCATTCTGCTGTTATTAATGAGAAACACAGATGTTTGTGCAGTCAGGAAAGACTTCCAGGAGAAAGTAAACTATTGAAGAAATTAATTAGGTTTAGAGGAGAGGGCTGGAGGGAAGGGCTAAATGATGGGAAAGTTCCAGGTAGAGGGAACGGAAGGTATGAAGTGGAAAGGAACAACACGGTGTTGGTGAGTGGATGCACAGGCTGGATTTCAGTCCCCACTCCCCCACACAGCCAGAGATCCTTGTGCTGGATACAATCTACTAACCTACACAGTAACCTGGGTGCTGTATTTGGTGGCAAATTCACTTTTCTCATTTTATTTGGCCTCTCAGTTGTATTTCATACCAATCAACTCTGACTCCATCTTGAAACATTTTCATCTCCAGGTTTCCATGAGCCCACATTCCACCTGTCTTCCTTTTACCTACACTTAATCCTTCTCGGTCTGCCTCCATGTGATAGTGTATCCCCAGGTTCAGTCTTTAGTCTCCTTTCCTTCTTGTTTACACACTCCCTTGGTGATTATTTCTGGACCCAAGGCTTTACATCTGAGTATAGTGATGACGTCTTCAATATTATCTCTAGCCCTGACTTCCCCCTTGAACCCTACATTCTCAAATCCTACTGCTTATGTGACATCTCCACTTCTGTGTCTAATACATATCACCCAGTATGTAGCATGAATTAAACAGATCTTCATTCCCCCCAAATCCAACCTATGCCTCTTCTTTCTCTCCTATCTCAGGGAATGAACATAGAAAAGGGTTGAGTGACAGCATATGGCTGATATTTATAGTTAGTAGCTCATTGGAAGGGAGATGTTGAAAAGAACATGGGCTCTTGAGGTCAAGGGACCTGGATTTTAATACTCTCTCCAATTTTTGCTATGTCAAGTTACAAACCTTTCTTATGTGATTTCCTCAATTGTACAATGGAAATCATATCATCCGACCTGCAAGTCTGTAGTAAGGATTAGCTATGTATACAAAAAGACATAATACGAAAGCTGGCACATACTAGATGTTCAGTAAACCATGCTGGGCATGGCAGCGGTACTGATATTATGGCTGTTGTTGACTGAAGTTATAAGGGTACTATGACTAATCTAGTCACTTTTTCCTCCCTGCTCTTGTATTTGCTCTTCTTGATTTCTATTTGCCATTTCATGGTCCTCTTTTCTCTCAAAATTCTATTCCAGACCATGTCTTCCATGTCCTTCATCCTCTACTTCAGTCTGTCTCTACACTCTCTTCACCTATTCATGGAGGTATACACTCATTCATTTATCCATTCATTTTACTCATAAAATACTAATTGAACGCTTACTGTCTACCAGATTTTTGTTTCAGCAACAAACAGTACCACTTGAAGTTATCATGTTGAGTCATTCATTTAAGCTGTCATGTAAATAAGGGTCAAGATCAGTACATTTAAGGGGTAGAAGTCAAGTCTAACAGTGTAGTGCCTACATACGGCAAATATCAATAAATATTTAATGACTTGGAAGACTGCCTAGTATCCTGGGAAATATAAGGGATTTGGAGCCAGATATACCTGACTTCAGGTCCTAGCATTATCACTGTTTACCTGTGTGACCTGCAATACATCTTCTTCACTTTTCCATCCCTCCTAGCAGCACCACTCACACCTTTTTTATGCCCTAAGTTTCAGCTCTGGGAAGCTTTCCCTGACTCGTCTCATTCCAAGTTAGTCCCTGTCCTCTGCCCTTCTAGAATCCTGGGTTACCTCTGTCTTAGCACTTATCACATCTGGGATTTCATGTCTGTCTCCACACCCAATTTTTAAGCTCCTTGAGGAATAGGAAAATCATGTTTGTCTTTCTATCTCCAGTCTCTAACACAGCACACAGCGGCCAGGGAATGTCTAAACTGGTCCCAGTGAAATTTGTTCTTTTTACATGGACTCGTTCTGTTTGCACGCTCTTCATGGTCCTGATGGGTTAGGTGTTTTGGAAGCGCTGCTGAGACATTATTTGAGTGTTTGACCTTCCCAACTAAAGTATCCGCTCTCCAAGGACAGGGCCCTCATCTCCTCCTTCTTGTTTATCACTCCTGCTGACCCGTGCTCTGCTCTGGTCTGTGTAAATGTCCCCTGTCCATATTGTTGACTGAGTGTTGAGCAAGTAACTCTCCAAATGTTAAATCCTTTTAGGAGGTTAGCGAAATCCCTATCTTGCCATTTTCCTTGTTCTTTGAGGACAAAAGAATCCCCCAAGAATTTCTTTTATGCTGTTCACTTGCCATCAGCCCCAGATGACCTCCTTGAAGGCACAGCCTCTGTGGGTAAAAGGTATTTGTTCATCTTTATGAATGTCAGTCTCTTGACATTCGTGGTAAATAGACAAGTTCTCAGTCTCTTGACATTCGTAGCAAATAGACAAATCCTTCAGTAAATGACAATGGTCCCCAGCATCACATTAAAAACTCTTGGGGATAAACACTCAAGGATAGTCTTGGTTCAAGCTCAACTTTCAAAGGCTTTGTAATGTGCTTACCTACAAAAAAAAAAGTGTATAATAACATCACCTGTTACAGCCTCAACAGCAGCATTTTTAGAGCCCTCATCTATATTTAAACTTGCTCTTGCTTAGTCAGGAGCAGAGATGTTGCCTGCCAGCATTTCCAAACAGCAAGAAGGATGTTGTAGCTTCCAGTATAACAAGCGCAGCTCATGAGGGCCGCTGCTTTGGTACTCACTGCTGCATTGGTTTGCCAGGTGATGCTGATGTTACACACCATCAGAGTTGCCATTTTGACGACTTTTTCTCCAATCCTCAACAAAGTCAAGGGCTTTGGACCTCCCAGTGGGTCATTTAAGCAATAATCTCTTCACTATTCATTATTGAATTAACAAATATTTATTGGGTAGTTACTATGACATGAGGACCTGATGCTGTTTTAGAAGTGGACTGGCGTAATGGTTAAGAGCATGGACACTGGAACCAGATTACCTGGGTTCAAGAACCAGATGTCCTATTTGTAAGCTGTGGAACTTTGCAGCAGCTTACTTAACTTCTCTGTACTTCCGTTTCTCCATTAGTCAAAGGAAGATAATAACATCTTCTTCACAGGTCATTGCGAAAATTGAGTTAACGTCTAAAGTGCTTAGAACTGGTTAATAATGGCTGTTGTTAGTTAGTCCCTGGCCCTGAACAAGGCCAGGAGACACAATGATGAACAACCTGTTAAATTTCCTGCTTAAAGACTATTGAGAGAAATTAATGAAATAAGTATGCTAATGATTGTATACAGTAATTACAAATTCAGATAAGCGTATATAGGAATGGATTGCAGAAAAGGAATGTAAGGGCATAATCACAAAAGAACCAGTCCCAAACCTGAGTATCACATCTGTATTCTGCATAATCTATAAGCACTAGTTGGGGCCAGCCCAGTGGTGTAGTGGTTAAGTTTGCACACTCCACTTCTGTGGTCTGGGGTTCTCAAGTTTGGATTCCAAGCCCGGACCTATACACTGTTCATTAAGCCATGCCGTGGTAGTGTCCCACATACAAAGCAGAGAAATATTGGTGACAGATGTTAGCTCAGGGCCAATCTTCCTCACCAAAAAAAAAAAAAGTATAGTACACTATAACATTAGCTACAAAACAGGGAGGTGATCATCCTAGACTGAGAGAAGAGTATATACCACGGTTGCAAGAGTGGAGGTAGGGAGTGGGAGGCCAGGAAAGGATGGAGCAGAAGAGCTACAAATGATCCTTCAAACCATGTTAAAGATTTTAGTCTTTATCCCTCTCAGAATGCGAATTCACTGAAAGATTCAGGTGGGGACCTGGTGTTTAATTTGCATTTGAAAAGTGGACCTGGCTGCACCTTAGAAAATGGATGAGAGAGGTACCAGAAAATAGATGTGACGAGACTGCTTAAGTGACCATTTTAATGATTGAGGCAAAAGAAGTAGGCAGGTTGGATTACAATGGCGTAGGTAGAGATGAAATAGATTAGATCCTCCTCTCATGTCACCCGGTATCTCCTACCCTTGGAATACCAGCTCTACTTTTGCCTAAGGTGATGGAGTATTTTATTTTTGTAAACCTTCAAATAGACTCTAAATATTACCAGATCTCCTAAAGGGGGGGACAAGCCACCAATTGATGTTAAACTGTTCAGAAATTATTTGCTGGATGCATGGGCTCTTCTGGTGGTGCCGAGAAGCCAAAAAATAGATACATGCTCAGGGAGAAGAAGGAATGGAATGTTGAAAGAAATGATAAACTCTGTTCTCATGACATGAATAGGAAAGGGCTCCAACAAAGTGTGTCAACCGCGGCTTTTCCAAGGATGGATGAGTTTATGGGAGGTGCACAGTGCTTTGGCACCTCCAATGGAAAAGCTCATCTCCCTGGATATGGTGAGACTTTGCTCTTGCACGAAAGCAGATCTTGGCTAATGTTTCACAAGCCTGTGTTGACAGTTTTCAGATAGGAAACTTTCAAAGACAGGGACTGGGAAAATGAGTTTAAGCCAAAGTGCCTGATGCAGGAAGAAAACATTTGGAATTAGATTAGAATCTTCTCATTTACTAAAAGGAAATGGAGACAGGATAACAACTCTTATGGTACGAGACACGGACATTCCAGGAGATAGAAAGGACAAATAACCTAAACCTTGTTGAGCACTACTGTATAATACGCTCTTTACCTACCTGGTGCTTATTTAATCTTCATGACGACATTAGGATATTTGATGATATCTTTATTTTTTAAATGAAGAAATTTAAGCTCAGAAAATTTAAATGACTTGTTCAAGGTCTCTCAGCCTGAAAATGCAGATAAGATTTGAACGTACTGCCATCTGGTCCTCAAACTCATTCTCTCTTTACTATAGGAGACCTCTATATTTATGGCATTGTTTGCCCAGTCTTATTGGCTAACCTGGGCTTCTCCATAGGGACTTTCCCCCTCATTCTCTTGAAAGTATTAGTAACTCCCTTTGGGAGTAGTGAGAAAGCAAGACAAGTAAGAAGGGGACATCAACAACACTAGTACTTTTTTGTTTCTCCAGAACCAGAGATTCGGGCTGCTTGACAAAATACTGGAAGAAGAAGGAAAAATATATTTTTATAAGAAAACAACAGTAAGATGGGTTGGAAACATCAGCATTTATGGGTAATATTTCATAACATTAAAATTGGTACCAGGTATTACTTTATGGGGTCTAGTGGATTTACTAAGGGGAACATTGTGATTAAAACGGGGTACACTATTCCTTTTTTTCCCTTCTGATCTCTACCTTGTGTCCCCCGTATGCTCTCCTGGGCCTTGCCTTCTTTTGGTAACCTTCTTGTCATCAAAATCATTAATGGTCATTTCCTCACTGGGGTATTAGGGGGATTATGTAGAGTGCCAACATTCTCTGGAAGGAACTAACTACTTGAGTCACAGGCAAATGCCATAATCAGATCTCTAACAGCTGTAGCAAGGATGTGTTGGCAAGTTATATTGAAATTCCAGGATGAATTAAAAACGTATATATTTCCCAGTTCTTAGGTCTGAATCTCAACCTTGTACCCCCCCCTTTTAAAATCTTTTTCCTGTTGTACATTAATGAGGAGATAGCTCTCTTCTGTGTTTCTGTTCATCACAGCCATAATTTTAGCTATTTCACTGTCTCATCTGTATTATTAGTGATTTAATATTATTTTTAAATCAACATTTTTTTATATTTAGTTTCAACTTAAACATGTGAGATGTGAGATTGGTAGTAGTTTTATTTTTCTATGTGCATTAGCACAAATACATAATTATTCTTTCATTTACCATCCAAATTAACCTTCCATAAGATCAGTGATATGTGTACTGTGTTAGAGAAATTTCTTATTTGCTGAAAAGAGGCCATCTCTGCCACTTCCAGTCCTTGTGACTGCCCTTATGTCCTTTCCCCCTTCTAACATCAGTCTCCCCATCTGCAAAATGGGAGGCTACTATTTACCACCTAGAATTGTTATGCGGATTCAGGAAGAAAATCAGTTATAGCTAAAATTTATCCAGTTTCTACTGTGTACCAGAGACCATACTGTGCCTTTGATGCACAGGCTTTCCTATTTAATCTTGACAATGATCCTAGAGGAAAGTACTGCAACCATGTTCACTTTATAAATGAGGACTCTAAGGCTTTGGGCTGTTATGTAACAGGCCCAAGGTTCCTCTTTCATCAAGTGGTAGAATGAGAATTTCACCCCCTTTTTGCCTGACTACAAAGCCCCTGCTCCTGACCAATTACTTTACATCATCAGTGTGTCTGGTACCCTGCTTGGCACCACTAAGTGCTCAGTAACCATGTACTCCTTTCCCTTTGTTTGGAGATACCAAATCATGTTGTTCCATCAAGGGTGCTAGATTCTTGCTGCCCAGAGCTGCCTCCTTCTCCCCTCATGACCACCAGTGCCATGTTACACAGAGCTGATGCGAAAGAGCTATTTGTGGACGACTTAACCGAAGCCCCAGGAGCCCATGAAATCACCTTTCCAGTTTGCCTTGAGGTAAACGATTTTCACATCTCTCTAGTGACTCTGAGACAGGCTGGTTGTTATCAGAAACTACACAAGCCCGAAGCACTCACCAGCTGATGGGGTCTGAGAGTCTAGTTTCCTCATTTTCCCCATTAGCTGAAGACTTCACTCTCCAAAAAGAAACCTTTTATAGACATTTTCTGTCGTGCACATTTTCAGAGTGAATTAGGGATCGAGATTAAGTTTACATAGAGAAAGTGGGCAAAGATTGCATTTGGGTACCTGGTGTCTGGGGAGGGATAAAGGACAATAGTGAGGTGAGGAAAGGGCTTTTCTAGAGGAGAGAGACTGCTTCTTTCATAATTTCACACAGAACTCTATTCTGGCTAGCTTAACTCCTCTAATATAACTGCTTATTAATCTTTTTGATTTATGATCTGATCTGATGCAAGCTATTGGCCCTCTTTCTAGGAAAATGCGTGAATTTGCACACAGTTGCAGAGACTAAGTGGACGCTTCTAAAAATCTATGGCCCTCCCCCCACCTAGGTTAATAACCGCACGAGTTCTGGGTAATCTCCCCCCAGAGAAAGACGACAATCCTTTTGGGATGTCTTCTACGATGTAGGAGACTTGGTGTTTGTTTCCTAGGAACTAGAGTTGTTGGAAAGCACTCTAAATCAACAGTCTTCAGTGTTGACATTTTCATTAAAAAAGAGTTACAATAACACTAGAATTTCTTGCTTTGAACAATATACTAATATCCTATTACAGCATTTAAACAAGAAGAAAAGAAAAGATAACAAAAAGCAACAGAAAGAAATGGCATATCAATTATTATAATTAAACATCAAAAATCTGGCCATTTAAAAATAATTTTTCTCTGTGTACATTGATGCACAACATAGAAATAATACCAATAATAAAAGGAAAAAAGGAGCTCTCACAAGGGGCTGGGCGTTATTCCACGTGCTTTGACTAGCGTGTAAGATCTTGGTACCCCTTCCTCCATGAAAACTACAGAAAAGAGAAATATTGTCTTATTCCTGCGTGGACATAATCCAGGGTGGGAGGGGGATTGAAAAGACTCCATTAAAACGACTGAAGAGTTTGCATTACCACATTGTTATGATGTTTTATTAAGTTTTCACCTCTCCGTGGACCTACAGGGATCCGCTTAACTAGCCGCTCAGTAGAGGCACCCAAGGATTCCTGACTCTCCAAAGTCCACGTCAGTGGCAGCAAGCGGGTTACCTTTCCAAGGCCTGACCTCCTTCAGAGAAATCTTGTGAAGCGAAACGCCTTGCTTACCCCCATTGTTCTCGAGGAAAACTCTTGTTTTCCACCTCGGTTGGTATGTTGCAAACACTTTATCCCAGAGACACTGGGGGCCGTGGGGAATGGAATGCTGCCCACAAGCCAGATGTTTGTAAACCTCAGCTCTGAAATGTGGCACAATACCACAAACTGTCAAATTGTGTAAAAACTAAAGCAAAGACAAAAACAGAATGTAATATTTACCAGATGAGATTTTTTGTGTGTGTAATCTTGCTGGAATTTTGGGAGTATCCAACTCTCGTACATTTCAAAACGGGCCTTGCGTCCCACCCCATCCTACCCCCGCTCCCCACCCCCAGTTTCTCCCTCCTGCACTGGGAAGGAGAAACTTATGGAAGTGAAAGGCTTTGTCCGAATAAACAATGAGCTTGATATAGCCCTAGGCAGTTAGCTATACGTTGAAAAATGTACGGGACACTTTTGGCCCCGTCTCAGAGGGAGAGTCCTGAAAATATTATTTCTGGAACAATTTTCAGAATTAATGCTCAACAATGAGATATTGTGCTGTTGGCAATTTTTATTCAGTATGAGTGGTTAAGCAGTTATATAAGCTGTATGCTCATTGGCTTGTCCAAAATTTTAGCATGTATAAAGTAAAACTAGATTCAAATGAGAATTTCTATTCATGTGTGAGAAAATATTTTTGTCCATAGGACTATTAATGTAATTTAACTATGTGTGTATTCTGACACAAATGAGCAGCCTGAACAAACCAATAGAACATAGCTGTATAAAGGAATTTAGTTTAGAAAGGATCAGAATGGGAAGAGACAGGACACTTTTAAATGCTTTTGGAACACAAGGCTTCCGAAGAAGCTTCAGGTTATTTTGGTTTTATTTTATTTATTGTTTTTTTGAGGAAGATTAGCCCTGAGCTAACATCTGCTGCCAATCCTCCTCTTTTTGCTGAGGAAGATTGGCCCTGAGCTCACATCCGTGCCCATCTTCCTCTACTTTATACATGGGATGCCTACCACAGCATGGCTTGCCAAGCGGTGCCATGTCCACATCTGGGATCCCAACCCAGGAATCCAGGGCCGCTCAAGTGGAATGTGCGCACTTAACCACTGCACCACCAGGCCAGCCCCTATTTTGGTTTTAATTTTGAAAAGTAGTGTGAAGAGTTACATCACGAGTGCTCACTGCCAACGGATATTCTTTCTGTTGAGAAAGAAAGTGAGAAATTTGATTCAGTGACTTCATTATGACACATTTGGGAGTGCTGAGTCTAAGCCACCAGGTTTATACCACGTTACCTCTCCCCTATTACAACTGGTTAGATCAGAGGCAGACTCATGACGCAGGAGAGCCAGTCCACGGGTTAGGTGATGACTAATCCAATTCTCTCTTTCTCTTAAAAATCTGAACTAAGAGGCCCAGCGCTGGAGATCAGACAATGGCAGGTCCCTAAATTGAAAGGTCTCATTCAGATGGGAAGGGGGTGGCCTTTTTCAGCCAGTTGTAAGCTAGAGGATTAGCAGAGAAAGCCAATCTGCCTAGAGAAGTGGGAAGTTTGATCAATTGCACAGAGAAAAGGATATAAGATGACGTGTTCCCAGAAGGAGAAACATGGTAAGTGTGGCTGCCTCACAAATGGACGGTTTTCCGTTTCCAATCCATGTGAGGCCCAGAAATAGGTCACTCTCTTTTGTTTGAGCTAGCTTAGGTAGACTCCTCTCTGCAACTAGAATTCATTCGGGTCCTGCTTGTACAGATACCAATCTCCAAAAACACTTTGACTGTGATACAAAGTTCCAGCACCATAAAACCCAACAGTAGAAAAAGTTCCAATTTTTTCTCTTATTGTAGCTAAGAAAATTTAAAGTTTAAATTTTCACTTACAGAGATGGGGATTTTTTTTTTCATTGTTTACTTGGCTTATTTTTACAAAAGTCTTTTACAGCCTTATCTGACACTCGGGCGCAGCAAAGCCAGTATAAGAAATGGGTTTTCTGTGGAAAGCATAGGGACTGTGCTTGGCATAAATCGAAGGTTATTAATAGTACACTGAATGGAATTTGTGCCACCGCACAAGGGAGGCGAGAGTAGGGTGGGTTTGCAAATAAAACTGCTAATAGCTACCTTCCAATTCCACCATAGATGGTTGATTTCCATTCTTTTTATCCAGCTGTGTTGAAGTGAGTGAAACTGTAAGTGTTAATAGCAAATTAAATGAAATAGATACTGTACATGTGCATTACGGGAACCATAAACTCCGTAACCTTAGCAGAAGTTTCTAGAGGAGGAGAAAAAGAACCCCATGGTATGCCAGAGGATAATTTGAAAGAAACTACCTTACTTTCAAGTCCCACTTTTGACTAATGGAGGCTCTGATGACAAAAGATCATGCTGCCACTTTGAGAGGTCAAGATTCTAGTTTCAAATCGCAATTAAAATGGATTTCTGCATCACCAAGCCCTCCCACCTCTTACCCAGCATCTTCTTTCTCCAGCCCAGCCCCTGGATTTCTCGTTTATGACGTGGTCTTCCCAAATACCAAGAAGTGAGTCTTTTTGCAATTTGGCACACAAATTAACAACGAGTACTGTTGGTTGACACCTTTTTGCTGAGAATCCTGCTAAGCACTTCATATTCTTTTATCTCTTTAAAAGTCACAGCAACTCCGGGTGATGGACATTTTTCTGATCTCTCTTCTACGCGTGAGGAAAGTGATGCTCCTGAGCTCAGGTTACACGCCCAAAGTCACACAGCTGGGATTTCCCCCTAGATCTGACTACACAGCGCATGTTGCAAACAATTGAGCTCTTCAAATTACATAGTTGTGTGCTTGAATCTTCAAAGACCCAATCCCGGGTTACCTCTGATTTCAGATATTTTCCCATAAAAGATCAAGAAGCTAGATCAGAAAGCTGTAGATTTTCTGAGAAAACACTGGTTCTCAGTTTGGGCAGTATGATTTCTCATGTGCCCACTAACACGAAATGATGTCGCCATTTTTTTCTATATAAGAACAAAATCACTCCTTATAGTATTATCTATGGCAGCTTAGATTGGGTTAACATATAATAAATGTTTTATAAGTTTTAATTACGAAGGTTATTCAACGTCATATAAACCAATATACATCCCTTTAGACTTTATGCTCTGAAGCTGTCTTACCGTAAGCTCCCATTCAAGGGACCAAGGACACGCCTACCTCCTGCACAATTCTGTGTGGTAGTGAGCTCAAACAATCACATGACAAGAGTTCCTCTAAACAACACAGAATTCTTCGGATTTACCTGCTTTTTTTCAGAAACTATTAAGGAGATAGTTGATCTCTCAGAATAAACTGAGGCTATTTTTGGATATCCATTTTCCAGAAAAACAGAAAGTTCTCACATTCTGGTTTCCAGTTTGTTTTTAACCTTATACCAAAGTTTCACCTTAAATGTAATATCAGTATAAAATTTAATGTATAAGACGTGTTAAAAATTTCCCTGAAGGAATAGGGTGAGGGGCAAGGGTATAGTAGGGAAAATTCCTTACTTGCAATTGGACGTTGGCCTTCCAGGGAAGGTTGGTTGCTATTTAGCCCCCATGGCTGATCACCCATAAGACATAAGGTCTTGCAAACTATGTCCTTCTGAGCTGAAGGCTGTTGGCTTTGCTGCCGTGCTCATATAAAAAAGAGAGTCGCAATTATGCAAATAAATATTTGCTTAATATAACAAATTGTTCTATTTTGGCTCCTTTAGCTGTGTTGTATGATTTTTTTTTCCTTTGAAAATAGGCTGACACTGGAAGTCAAGGAAATGTAATAATTACCACGAGAAATATAGTTTGAAGATCGCAAAGGAGCCAAAACAGCAGTTGTGGAAAAAAGAATCAAAATCATTTGATGTTACCAACTGTACTATTAATAGGGCTGGAAGGAGTGAGTGAGTTCCCAGAGCTATTAAGATTCCATCAGCCCTTCTCTTGCTTTCAGCAGTCCTGTTGTATACCTTTGATTGTTGGCATGGATTCAAAGCTAGAAGGGTGCTTCACTTGGAAATTCTCTCTCACGCATGCAAAGGGTGGGGATAAATGACTATATTGCCTAGAAATGGAAGCTGCATCACACCGCTAAGCAAGTCCATGGCTAATTCATTTACAACACTTCCCATACATACTTAACCCCATTTATCTCTTCTATCCTCACCTCTTTTTTTGTCTACTTCTTATTTTCTTTCTGTTTTTCTTCTTTAAAGAGAAAATTTCATCTGATCTGGCAGAGAATGACAAGCCTCCAAAGTGGGTATTTTGTATTCTAATGACAAATGTTGTCCTGGGGCAGCAGGCGGGGCCTGGATGTATGCATGGAGGGTTATCTAGTTATAACTGTCACAATGCCTGGTAAGGGGAGAGCTTGGGAAAATGTCTTCCATTAATGGCAGGGTGCATTTTCTCTTCTGGGTAGAGCCCGAGTCAACAGGTGGGATTCTTTCCTTGCCCACCACAATAGCTTTGGAGGGAAGAGTTAAGACTGCAGACCTCACCCTTATCGGAGTGGTCAGAATGTGGTAACATTAGCCATTACTTTGTCTTACCAAACACGAAACCCTGTCCCAAAGAAGGCAATAGGAAACCCTTTGTGATTTCCGGGCTTAGATTGAGTTTAAGATGCTTCTCTGAATTCGTCGTACACTCCAGCTTGGAGCTACCCTGCACTCTGGGCTGTCTTGTGTTCAGATGGGATTTGGGGTAAGGGGAGGGAGGAGATTTAAGGGTCCTGCTAAGACTATTGGAAAGGAAAAGTTTTACTTCTTATTTTGTTTTGTTTTGTTTGGCCCATCACTCCCTGAATAGCCTTGGAGATAGAGCACGAAGTGAAAGAACAGGGCCCTCTTGTTTAACTTTAAGACATCAGAACAGAGGGCTAGAATGGGCCGTGGAACATGGTTATATATCCAGCACCACAAATGCTAACAGGGAAACACACACATAATATATTGTGAGGAAATAAAAATGGGCCATGCAACAATGTGTATGATATCTCCTTCTTAAAAAAACCCACAAATGAATGTACTTTGAAAAACAAGTCTGGAAGGAAATAGACCAGAATGTTAGTAGAGGTTGTCTTGGAATGAGAGATTTGGGTGGTTTTATATTTTTTTCTCTTTGCTTATTTATAATTTCTCTCTTTTTTTTTTTTTAGCATGTTAAAGCTTTTACTTACATATATTTCCATTCGAAATTAAAAGCTGAAAAAGTAAGAAACCAAAGGAAAAAGAAACGAGCGAAGTTCCCAAAGCTCAGTTCCTGCCCTGAACAAAGCACGCCACCATCCTCACACCCTCAGCTCCTGCTTCTACAACAGCAATGATGACAGTACCCTCCTCACAGGGCACTTGTGAGAACTTAATAATTTAACATCCATGATAACGCTTTGTAAAGTATATACTTTCTGCGACTATGGAGTTGTGTTTACTAATATTTGGCCTCCTTTTCTTCTGGGAGAGCCAGGTCCTTCCCCAAGAGTTGTCTGTGATTCTCGTCTGTGGCTTAGGGAGTGGTGGTTGTGTCCCCTCCCACAGGAAGACCCACCATCCTCCAGAGCCCTGCCAGAGCCCCCTGCTTCCATCTGGCACTTCCTTCATCGCTGTGGTGGCCGTGGGATGTGTGTGGAGCGAAGGTTACTCCGAACATCTGGTGAGAGCAAAATGGGAACTGTGTAGAAACAGCTCCAAGGTGGAATTGCAGTTACAAAGGAGATCAAACAACCCAGAATCTTACCACCTGTGAGTCAAGCCACGTAACCAGCTTGAATCTCAGCTTCTTCATCCAAGAAAGGGAGACATCATAGTCGCTCACTCACTGGATTAGCACAAGCCACAATGAGAGAATGACCTATGTGGCACCTAGCAGAGAGCCGGGTGCAGAGTGAGTGCTCAATAAATGTCAGCTGCAGCTGCTCTTAATGCACCGAACAGTCCCTGATGATGACAGGCAGTGCGGATCGAGGGTTACAGTTATCTTCACAAACTATCTGGTAGTACTAAGAATAGTCATAATGTGGATCCAGTGACGCCTGGATGGCACGAGAAGGTAATGTCCAGTGTGCTGCCTTCTTGATGCTAACTTTCTTGTCTTTTTGGTGTTTGAAATGCAACAGTCTTGGTCCTCTGAGTGTTTTCAGGACTTTATTACATTCTGTCCAAGAGTGTTTTCTTTGCCCAACCCAAGAGACTTGGGGAGAAAGATGAAAGAGAGTACAGCTATTGCAGCAATGAATCCAGAAGGCTGTAATCTGAACACATCCCCACCCATTGCCATGGGGCTTGCCACTCTTTGTATAGCTTTGCCCTAACTGCCAAAGTCAGGGCCCTGTCATCCCTTGGAAAACCACTGGGTACAGTGAGGCAGCACAGAGGATGACAAGAGGGAGGCCCCCAAAGCCCAAGGACCGGTTTGGATCCTGGCTCCTCTGTTCCTAAGTGATATGTTCCTGTGCAACCTCTCAGCAGTCATAAGAATGAGAGGATGTATTTAAAGAGTCTGGCATAATATCTGTGTATAGTAGGCAGTTAATGTATTTTCTGTTGTTATTAACACCACTCCTATCACGGAGCTGAATTAAGAACAGTAGGGATGATAGTCCTTCTCTATCCTGTGCTGGACAAACAGCCCCCAGTATTGGGCTCTGCTGTGACCACCACAGTAAGAAGGACGTAACACACTGGATCTAACACACTTGGTTCTGGAAAAGATCAAGGAGATGAGAGGAGTCAATCCTGGGTCATGTGATGGTTGTCTGACATAAGGATGCTTAGTTTAAAATTGAGAGGACAAGAGACCTCTTTACAAAGAATAACATTGAGTAACAGTAGCAATTAATATTATTTATTATTAATTATATGCCAAACTCTGTTCTGAATTCATTGCAAGTCGTAAATTTTTTAACCTTCAAAACAACCATTTGAGGCACAGCATTATCACCATTTTACGGATAAGAAAACTGCTACTCAGTTTTCTGGGTTCAGAAACTTGCTCCTGGGAACTTCAGGCACTTGCTCAAAGTCACACAGCTAGTACATTTGCGAACTGAGATTCAAAGCTGGGCCATCCAGCTCCCGTGTCCATGTTCTGCCCCACTGTGCCATATGCATTTTCATTATCCAATGGGTTGTCAGGGAGAAGAGAAATTAAACATCCTCTATTACTATAAGAGGTCAAAATAGGACCAGGGGGAGACATTTCAGGGCGAGAGATTTCATCTCAATGAAACAAAGGTTAACAGTCAGCAGTAATTCAAAGATTGGCTGCCACATGAGGTAGTGAGCCTTCTGTTACTAAAAGCATTCAAGAGGTTATCAGACAGCCATCTGGGATGGGAAAGTTTTGAGGGGTTTCTAGTATCTAGGGAAAGGTTACACTAAATAAACCCTAAGTCCCCTTACAACACTGAGATTCTCCTGTGCCCAGCATAACACACTGTAGTTGTTTAATAAGAATTTCGGTAAATGAATAACTGAATGAGTCCACTGATTCTATGAAAATATCAGATCAAAGACTCACATAATATGTGCAAAAAAAATGACCTTTTCTTTCAGATGTCTAAAGTGCTTAGTGACTTTAGATGTGTCAATCAACAATAAAGGTTATCCTCATATTGTCATTTTATATTTGACTGTTTTCTTTGCTATAATTAGATTTTAAAATCCTTGCACACAGAGATAACGCCTTACCTAGTATAAAACAGAGCACATATTAGAGCCCTAAATATGGTATTAAATGAAGGAGTCAATGGAAATATGATTCAGTTCCAGGTGCATATTCTAGATGCTGCCAAGATGTCCTGGGCCAAAAATCCATCCTGAACCACTCATTCACTCATTTACCAAAAGTTGATGATTTTACTTAAATTAACCTTTCCCATGGGCCAAGTGCTATACAAAAAAGAATGAAAATGACCCTGCCATCAAGAGAGGGCCTCTGCCACACAAAGTAATAGATAAACCCAAGGTGGAGAAAACACGGGTGATGCCCCAGGGGCCCTGTTGAACTCAGTCTTGGAGGTAAGGACAGCTCCAGAAGAAGTCCAAGCCAAGGAAACTGTGCATTTGAAGACCCGGAGGTGGTTAGGCACACAGGAGGCATTTGACGAATAGCGTGTTCACTGAATACAGCTGATCCATGGGGCTACATCACATAGACCAGCGGTTCTCAAAGTGTGGTCCCCAGACCAGCAGCATCCACAACATCATCATCATCTGGGAACTCGTTAGAAATGCAGATGCTCAGGCCCCACCCTAGACCTGACTCAGGAACTCTGGGGGTGGAGCCCAGCACTCTGTTTTAACAAGTCTCTAAGTGATCCTGACCCACGCTCAGGTTTTTTTGTCCTCTCTAGAAACCAGGCACACAGATAGGATTAAGACAAGTAAATCCCCCCCAAACACACACACACACACACCTCGAATGAGAGTGTAGGTAAACACGGATCGAGTACCACTTCTCAGAAAGGGTAAACAAAGCACTTTTGCCCGCAGATCCTTCATGCATTCTCCCAGTTTGGGAAGGGCAGATGGTCCGAGGGGTCAGCATCTGGCACAGTAACACATAATAGGAGGCTAGTACCTGCTGGCCCTGGCAGGCAGCCCGTCTGCCCTCTCTGCTGATGGAACAGCATCAAGAATTTGCCCTCATTCTCACAGGGGTTAGCAGCAATCTGTGGCTGATTTCCCAGGGACATTCAAGAGTGAGGACCCAGCTCTGTTTCCTGAGCCTCTGAGAACAGCCCTAAGATTTGGGCTGTGAATCTCTGGACAAACCAAGGATGTAGAAAGTGAAAACAAGCATGGACATTTATTTTCCTAACTTGCCAATTGCAAACAGAATTTTGTTTAATAAACCATGAAATGATTCACAGAGGTCTGTGTATTATTCCAAAGAGCAGCTGGCTAACGTAAAAGAATCTTTTCTCTTGGTTGTTCAGGCCATATACAACTCCCAGGCAGCTATTTGTACTTATTTATTGGTGAGGCCTGTAGCCACTTTGTGAGTCAGAGCATTGGGAATCCCACCATCAAGTGGGCATGGTAAACAAGAACCTGCAGGGGCCAATGAGCTGCTATTAATGTCAGACATTCGTCCTCCTCTGCATGGCGCTCACTCCAGCCCAGATCATCATCCGCACCAGTGGACAACTACAAGTCTCCAAAGTAGTCCTCCTGGATATTGACATTAGTTCTCTCCAATCTGACCTCCAGCCAGAGTAAATTTAAAAGAAACCAAACCCATCTGATTATGTCAATTGCTTGCTTACAAGAATATCTTCACTATATCTTCACTTGTATTCTTACAAGAATGCTTTCCCACATACACACTCCTTATTGTGGCCACCGGCATAGTACGTGGCCCTTCCTACCTCTCATCTCCTGTCTCTGTGGCTCATTCCACTCCAGCCACAGTACTCTCCCTCCTTGTTTTTAATTCACGACAATTGCTCTGTTCTTTGCTGCCTCAGGGCCTTTGCATCATCTGTGGTCTCCTCTGTAAATGGTCTCACTTCTGCTTTTCATCCAGCTATATTCAATTCATTCTTGAGATCTTATCTGTGCTGCCCTTTCTCAGGGAACCCTTTCCCTCAACCCCACCAGACCTCACAGACTAGATCAGACCCTCCTGTTACACATTTAAAACATTCCCCGGATGACTTCCACATAACCATTATCAAAATTGCAGGAAAGCGATTGTTTACATGACTGTATAATATCCTCTTTCCTTGTGGGACACAAGCTTCATAAGAACAAGGACAATGACTGCTCTGTTCACTACTGCATTCCCAGCACCTGACCCAGTGTGTAGCGTACAAGGTAGGTTGTCAATCACTACCATTCAATATCCACTGAATGACCCAGTGAATGAACTAAGTCTTTGGGATTTCCAGAGCAATTTAAATGAAGGGAGAGAGAGATGTTAGACCTAGGGTGAAGCCCATTCCAGCATAGAAAAGGTCAAATTCAGACACATTTTTAGGCAAAGGACTTGTAACTCATAGGCCACAAAATGAAAAGTCATCATTTAAGAGTATCCACACGTCGGCTCCACTGGTGTCGCGGCCCATGAGCTCAGCATGTCAAATGGGAGGGAAGAAGTGGAGAACCCCAGCCCTGTAATACACAAGTGTCTTTTTACTTAAAGTTCAATGAATTGTTGAAAACTCTTTATGGGTTATTAAATCAACCCCTATTTTCAGAGTTTGGAAGCAAGAGCATTTCCTCTTTCCATTAGCATTTAAAGGCCTTGATTCCCATAATATTGTACTTTCTAGAAGCCTATCCCCATAGACAATCCCAAGTAGGAAGGCTCTGAGGACCTGGGCAGCTCTACATTTAGGGTGATGGGATAGGGCAATGGATGCAGCCTCTGAAGTGGCCTCTCTCCGATCTTTAGTCGTATCAATTATTATAGACTTGTGCCAGCCAGGAGGAGACATAGATGAAGAAAGCCATCTACTTTTTAAGTATTAGCGTCTTGAGCTAAACAAAGTGGCAAAACCACATCTCCTTTCAACACACATGCATTGTGCATGCATACACACACACTCAAACACACACAGTGTTTAGGACTCTGTGCTGCAAAACAGCTTCCACCCCACACACGCCACCCACGAGGTGCCTACATTGCAGTGTGACCTGGGTTCGACACATAACTGTGTCTGAATCACCTGAGGATGCACTCTTGTTTTGTCTCCTCCCAAATATTTGCTACTTAATGACTGAGTGTCTGAAATTCCACCATTAGATGATCCTTCTTTGGGATAAAGTACTGCCCTTTCTACGTAGTCTCTTTAAACAGCAAATGTTTAGGTTACGTCTAATTAAGTACAAAATAACCTGCCTCGTATTCTGTATCTTGATAGCAGCTTGAGGTACACAAATTTATTCTTCTATTCAAACCCAGTGAATATACACTTAAGACTTGTGCATTTTATTTTTTAGAAAGTTTATGTCAAAAGAAAAAGTGAACAAATATTGTGCTCTAGTTAATGATATGCATGTTGAAGCATTCAAGGGAAATTTTACAGATGTCTGTAATTTACTTTGAAATGTGTAGAAAAATAGATGAACTGATGGCTAGATAGAGGGATAGAAACGTGCTAAAATCAGAAATGGTAAAACATCAATGGCCTAATCTAGGTGGTCTGTAAGCAGGGTTCACTGTAAAATTATTTCAACTTTGCTGTATGAAAAATTTCAAAATGAAATGTTGGATAAAAGAAAAAACAATAACCTGCCCAAGTTCTTATTAGAGAGCTTCGTTTATGGGGCCACTCAGTAAATGGTAGCTGTTGTTTGGTTAGTGAGAGTAACTTTCACCCTTGGCTGCTCTTTAGAATCAATGGGGAAGCTTTTCTAATGTACAGATGCTCAGGCTTCCTCCCCAAGGTGCTGATTTAATTGCTCTGGAGCGGTACCTGGGCATCAGCATTTTTTGTTTCACCCCAGGTGAACCTTCTAGGCAGACAGCATTAGGAACCACCGCCACTCTGGCGTGAAGTGGTTGACCACGTTACTTTCCTCCTATGGCTGACTTGGGGGGCACACTTTGCCCACGGTTGGGCCCAGGCCTCCACAAAGAAAGGAGTAGATGGGAGCTCCTCCAGCAACGAAGGCCCGAGATCAGAGTGGGACTCACTCACTGATGTAATTCAAGAGCTCTGCTCTTCCCCCTCCCAGGTCTGCGGCTTCCTTGTTTATGACTCAAGGAGAACAGAAAAGGTAAAAAATCACACAAATTATAAGGAGATCGTTTGTCGAGGTAAATGGCTAAAGTAATTCTTATTATTTTAACTCTGAAAAGCAGATATAATAGCATCCATGAAGGGGAAAAATCTTCTTTTCTGTTAACTTTTATTCACCTTCATTTAATTTTTAAATATGTAGTAAACATGATTGTAGCGCTTCTCATTAACTGGGGTATCTTACAGTCATAATTTTTGATACACAACATTACTTACCAATTAGCCTGTCTTGTTCGTTTAAATTTCTTTGCTCATATTTTAATGGGAGCTAATGATGCCTTTGTTGACTTATTTAATGTTATGTAAATGTGGCTATAAACTGTGAAGGGTTTAAGCAGAAGCACTGTTTTTGCTTACTCTTCAGATTTTGGAGTGTGGAGAATCCCCAGGAAACACACACATCAACACAGTGAGTGTAAGCTACTGAGGAGACCAAATAATAATAATAATTTTTAAAACAAGCCATGAAGGATGTTTAGAGTATGAGATTTTTATTTTCCTTTGGGTTAATTGTTTATTTGGGTATGAAAGGAGTTTCAAAGTTAACTTCAATCACGTTTTGGATTTTTTTTTTTCTGCTCCCATAATCACTGGACATAGGGCAATCTAAGAGTGTCTCCTGAGCGCAGGCAGGGACAGCTGGCCCTAGCAGCGGCTCTTTCATTGGGTTTCATGAGCCTTGCTCTCAACAGAGCTCCATTCTCCCTTATGGCCAGCACGTAAATATTTGAAGGAATGAATGAATGGAAACTTTATAATTTCAACAAACACGTAGATGACGCTTCGAAGATAGTGGCTTCTCAATACCGTGACCTCCACTCTTCCAACAATCTTGTCCATTCCTCTGCCTCAACCACTCACTCCCTTGTCATACCTCAAACTTTGTAATTAGCAGTAAGGAAACACCATCTTATTTCAATTTTACACACCTCACTCTTTTCTTCCACTTTGTGATTTTCCAGCTTATTTCTTCAAGTGCCCCAACTTCGCCCATCTTTCCACCCCATCAGGACTCCGATGCATTGATCCTGATACTTTTTCTCTGTCCCTCACCATTCTCTCCCCTCCCTCCCCGGCTTCGATTGCATAGTAAATCACAGCAATCACCCTCTGGCATACGTCCTTGAATCCCTTGCTGAGCTTATTCAGTACATCTACAAACTTTGTTAAATCCAGTTCCCATTCTACTTTTTACTTTCACTCATGCAGCTGAGTGGTGGTGGAGAAAATGGTCTCCCCATGCTGAATGGACTCACTTTAGAGTTGTGACCACAGATGTTACGTGGTTCCTTTTGCTGCCAGGCAAGCCCACTACACCTCTAGACTAGCCAGTTGCCAGTCTCCTTAATTCCTTGTTATGGGTTGAATTATGTCCCCTCCCAAATTTATATGTTGAAGTCCTAACCCCCCAGTACCTCAGAATGTGACCTTATTTGGGAGTAGGTTTATTGCAGATTAATTAGTTAAGCTGTGATCACGTCATGAGAGTGGACCCTAGTCCAATATGGCTGGTGTCCTTATAAAAAGGGGACATTTAGACACTCCACATGAAGATGAAGTTTAGAGTGTGGGGTGAAGCTTCTACAAGCTGTGGAACACCGAAGATTGCCAGGAAACCTCCAGAAACTCTGGGAGAAGTATGGAACAGATTCTCCCTCACACCCGGAGAAGGGACCAAACCTGCTGACCTTGATCTCAGACGTCTAGCCTCCAGAACTGTCAGACAATAAGTTTCGATTGTCCAAGCCCCCAGTTTGTGGTACTTTGTTATGCAAACAAATACGTCACTCTGTCATACCTTCTCTAACTTCAAACTTTCCATATGTCTTCCCCGTGCTCCCTCTCCACTGATGACTCTGCTTCATCCTTCACTGGGAAAATAGAAGCAATCAGGAGCTCCCGATCCCCATATACTCAGCTATAGAGGATCATAAAGTAACTATGGTTCTTTCTACGGAAAGCCAGTCTGGTGCACTAGATGTCATCCCACTTGTCTCTTCAAGGATACTAGCCCAGCTTGTCTCCCTTCCCCACTTTCTCCTTTTTATCAATTTCCCCCCTCTCTACTAGATCATTCTTATAGGAATATAAACCTGTATTAAGAAATCAAAATCCTTACCATAGCCTTAAGGCCTTACCTGACCTGGCCCTCCCACTGCCCCTCTGACTTCACCTACTCCTCCCCCTCACTCATCTCTCTCTAGTCAAACTCTTCACAACAGCTGCTCCTCAACATGCTAGGCATACTCCCACCCTAGGGCCTTTGTACCAACTATCCCCTCCACCTGGCAAACCCTTCTCCCAAATATCTCCATGGCTAGTTCCATTACTTTCACCAAGTCTTTGTCCAAATCTTCTCTTCCCAGTGAGACCCTATTGAATATTGCAATGTGCTTCTCCAAAGTTCCTGATCACCTTTAGCATTCTCTTCTTTTATCTTTTTCCACAGTACTTATCAATTTCTCTTATTAGACACGTTAGTTTGCTAGGGTTGTTATAACAAAATATCACAGACTGAGTGGCTTAGACAATGGAAATTGTTTTTCTCTCAATTCCAGAGGCCAGAAGTTCAAGATCAAGATGTTGGTAGGTTTGGTTTCTTCTGAGGTCTCTCTCCTTGGCTTGCAAATGGCCGCCTTCTTGCTGTGTCCTCACATGGTCTTTTTTCTGTATTAATGCCACTGGTGTCCCTCTTTGTGACCAAATCTCCTCTCCTCATAAGGACACTAGACAGATTGGATTAAGGCCCAAGCCAACAGCTTCATTTAATGTAATCATCACTTTAAAGGCTCTATCTACAAAAACAGTCACTTTCCTCAGAATATACTGGGAGGTGAGGGCTTCACTATATGAATTTGGCAAGGGAGAGGGAGACAGAATTCAGTCCGTAACACCAGGTGACTTAGTTATTATGTTAATTAATTATTCTCTGTCTCGACTCCCTGACCCAACATTCAAGAAACTAAGCTCGTGACCACAAGCACTTTGTACATCTTGTTTCCTGCTGTGGACTCTGCATTCGGAACAATATTTAATACAAAGAGGGCTCTTGACAAATGCTTGTTGAATGGGTGGATGGAAGTCCAGAGTATAAAGACTTAAGAGCAATAAAGAGAGGCTTTGTGGTCACTAGGATTCAGGAGACCTAGGTTGTATTTCTAGTACGTGATCTTGAGAAAGTAGCTTATTCTTCCTGAGCCTTAATGTCCTCATCTGCAAGAACGAGGTTCTTGTCTGCCTATCTCACCAGATGGTTTTGAGGTTCAATGTAAGGATGTCTCACTCGATGGTTTTGAGGTTCACAGTAATGATGTATATGGAAGTGCTTTAGGATCCTGGGTTCCCATTCAAATGTGAGTCATTTTATTTACTTTGTGGCTAATAATAATAATTGTAATAATGACAGCTGCCTTCTACTAAGTCCTTTCTTTGTGGCAGGCACTGTATTAAGTGCTTTATATAACTACCTCCTTTAATCCTCATAGAAACCTTCGAGGTACCTACTACCCTCTCCATTTTTCTAACCAGGAAAACTGGATTGTGATCACTGAACACCAAAAGAATATATTTGCTCTATACTTTTTGGCAGAAATTAACTTGACCTTTAGAACTTCAAAAAAGCATACGCTTGTGGGTGTGCATGTGTGTGTCTACTTGGGTTAACATTAGAAGTCTATCCTTCAGATGACGAACAATAAAATCAAAGATCTATAGATTGGCGCTGCGTCTCTTGACATTGGACTCTTTAAAGGTATTGTAGTGTCCAGGGCATTTCAGAAATGGCAAAATCTCTCTTTTTCTTTTTTAACTCTTGGAACTTAGAAGCATTTTTCTCTCTTCTCTAGGTAAATGTAATCTATGGCCTATCCTGAGTATGTATTCTTTTATTCCTAAATGCTTCATTCCTTTTTGTTTTTCCAGCATTGTAGCAATTGCTAAAAGTCTGCCAAGAGAGATTATTGCTAAACCCTGTCAGAGCGAGAACCAGAGTAATTTGTGTACAGTACAGTTAAAATTACACCATTACACTTGAAGCTAATATTATCCTAATGAGTTGAAATGGGGGAATAAGGTTGCCTAGAAAAGACTGTAAGTGACTTAGCATTGGTTTCTCACTTCCAATGATAATGTTCTTCAGAACTGTGTTTTGAACACATTATTATAGATTTAAATATTTTAATATTCATTTATTCTAATTTCCCTTTTGATAGGTACCATCTCCGTGCTTGCATTTCATCAACTCTGACTAGTGACACCACTCCATTTAATATCTTCCTTGGCCAAATTTCTTGTGAATTGGGAACTAGATTTGAGCTGCTTAAGGATGTTTCAGCAACTCCTTTGTGGTTCCACATTTAAAACTCAGATACAAATCTAAAATCCTTTCACAAGGAATTACTCAAACTAGAGCTTATAGAAACGTACTGGAACACAATCTATCGGAGACATTGTCAATATTTGCCCTAAATCACAACCTTACTCTGTTTTCAGTTGTGTTTGGAATTTAAATAGAAATCTTTATTCTTGGAGTACATTCCAGACAGTCAGTAATTTCTGCACACAGGAAAAGCGAGCCCTGAAAGGGAATCTATAATTCCCTATGCCAGGTAGTGTGGATACCAAAAGATCCATCTGCTCTAAAATACCCGCTCAGTGGCCCCCATGATGCTGCACCCCCTCATCTCTGCCTCTTGTCTAAAATCGAGTTACCGTTAGTACATCCCTGTGAAATGCAGACGTCATTTTGGAGGAGGAACTTATGTCCCTTAGATATCTTAGCAAATATGAGCTACTGAGGAAATGGGACACAGGAAAGGCAAGTTTTGGTAGAGAAGGAAAATCAGAAAAATTACAAGCCCAGAATGCTGTCTGAGAAGGTGGGGCCATGCGGGTGATTCCATAGGGCCCAAAGGTACCAGTTAAGGGCGCTGAGTTCCTAGGCACGAGGTGTTACAGGTGGACTCTGATTGCGAGGGGGAAGTGCAGGAGAGGGGAATTAATGTCCGATTTTGTCTGTGCACACCTCTCTTACTCAAAAATTTATGCCTTTACCCCAGGTCTTCACTTGTCTTTTTGTCAACATTCAGGTCTTAGCTCAAAAGTAAGCTTTTTAGAAAGACCCTTCCAGACTACCCAGTCTAAAATGGAAGTCCCCAAATTGTGTGTCTTAGCTCGGGCTTTCATAACAAAATACTGTAAACTGGGGGGCTTAAACAGCAGAAATCTATTTTCTCACAGATCTGGAGGCTGGAAGTCGGAGATCAGGGTGTGAGCATGGTCAGGTTCTGGTGAAGACTCTCTTCCTTTCTTCAAGATGACTGCCTTCTTTCTGTGCCTCACACGGTAGAGACATTGAGAGAAAGAGAGAAGGCAGAGATTAAGGGGTACCTGGCATGGGATCACAGAGCTACTAAGTATCTGAAATGGCATTTGAATTAAAGAAATCTGTCTGCAGGACCTCACCCTGCACTACTACACTCAATGCCCTCAATACCACGGAGGTTACAGAGATTGGATCTGAAGAATGGCTATGACCAAGTCTGTGAAGGATTGAGTCTTTAGCTCTAAGTTCTTTTAGAAGATTCAAGAAGGCTAATGGGAGAGAAGATAAATAATATGGAGTGAGCATGTTGAAGTATAAGGTGTGAAGGAAAAGAGAAACACGCCTGTAGCAGAGGGAGAGAGAACTGCAATCACCTTCTACAATACTCAAGGAGGCTATGCCAGCATTTACCCTCCTTGGTGATGGTCAACCCTGAGTCTTCCTGAGATTTGCGCCCATGTACAAAGTGGACAAGATTGTGCAGTGGGGAAAGCATTTGTTTTGAAACTGGGCAGATACAGGTTCTCATCGTGACATATGTAAGCCGTGTGACCATGGGTGAAGTCTTAACTCAGTAATCCTATCTTTCATCAACTACAAAACGTGGATGATGATACTAATAAGTTTGCTGTGAATATTAAAGTATGCACATGTAGCACTATCCATGGTGTATAGCAGGTGTTCAATAAATTTAGTCTCTACGCTAACCCTGTGGATTTTTAGGGACATTAATATACTTTTCAAACACCTTGTCTTCTTAAAGCAAAACATATAGAAGCCAACAAAAATGACAAAATAAATAAAAGCCAAGCTTAGTTAACAACAAACCCCTAGGAACATTTCTTGATCCCTCTCTTCCTTTTTCATTTTGAAGGCACAGGTTGTTATACTTATTATGCGGCTGTTTTTTATTTAAAGAAAACTTCAGTAACTGTAATAGAAAATTACAATTCACTTGTAGTTCTCTTTTGACATGTTGGCATGGATCTTTGGATTAAAGCAACATAGTCTTATAGCTAGAAAATAGGCCGCCAATGACCAGATCTCCCTCCTTGAATTATTTTGTGATCTTAGGCACATCCATTCCCTCTTCCCTGACTCAGATTTCCCCATAAATTGCAAGACTTGAAATTTATGAGCATGTCATAAAAGTAGTAGAAATATCAGGTACGAAAATTCCTTGGAAAATTATTCTATAAAATCTTATGTTGGGCAAGAACTCAGAGAGCTTCTGATCTGCACCCCCTGACACACACACATATTTGGAGGATGAGTTTGTCATTGTGCATCTGTGAGGATGAGGGGACGGAGGTGTGAAGCTGTGGGGGGGGGGGGGGGGCGGGTGGAGAATTAGACTGTTTAGGGAGAGGAAAGGAGAAGAGTTTTCTCCAGGTCAGCAGTTCTTGACTCTCCAGAGCCGCTGTCAGCCTCACAACTGAAGGATCACTAAGCTCTCCTCATTTCTTTTGCACTAAGATCAGGTGACCTTGCCTGGGCCATCTAGAGAAGGTGACGCTTGCTTGATATATGAGCTGGACACTTGAATCCAGCACTCCTCACCTCCTGCCACAGAATGCTCCTCTCACTCTTAGATTTGAACATGGGCTCTGTAACTCCCAGAAATGATAAGTAACATCATGTGTGTATGTGTGTGTGTGCTCATGGACATTTTCCTGATGAGCAAGTGAATCTTTTTCTTCATATTCTTCTGGGAGTTTATAACTCCAAAATATCAAGCACTCTAATTTTCTGCATATTTCCATTGGGTGATCTCTCACTCACATGATTTTAACCACCATCCTTAGCTTCATTCTCAGATATTTACAAGGTGTCTCCATCTGCACCTCAAACTCAATGCAGCATCTTCTCACTACATCAAATGTTCCTTACACCATATCACTTCTCTTATCCACGGTACTACATTTGTCCATCCTTTCTCCACCATCTCCCTCACTCTAACTTCTGGTCAATCACCAAGTCCTAGCAATTTTTTCTCTGAAGTTTTCCTTGAGTCAGTCCCTTTCTCTCTGCCCTAAACACTATTTCTCCAGGGCAGGGCTCTGACAAGTACAGCATCCTCCCTCCTGGTCTTTCTACTTCTGCCCTAAATCCGTCCTCCTTGTTGCAGCCAGACTCTGCCATCTGAAACATGACCCAACCACATCACAGCCCTGCTCACACAACTTCCCATGGCTTCTTGGACAAAGGCCTGTTTCCTGTAAAGGTAAGCAAGACCCTACATGGGCCATCCATCCTACCTACCACCTCCATCCCATTCTTCCCATGTCTTTGACTACGTGTCACATTCAAGTCAAACTGCACAACTCACTGTGACCCTTATGTACTTTGTTGCTTCATGCATTTCAGAATCTTGTCCTTTTTCCTTAGAACACCTTACCCTCTGTTTTTCCTCCAAGAGTCTGTTCTTTCAAGTCGGCTTCCTCTGACTCCTCTGCTGCCACCTTCCTTACTCTCTCTCCACCCAGATGGGCCATGCATCTTTATACTGCTAGAGCCCTTTGGTGCCCCACTATTACCCAGACCAACCCTAGTATATGAAGGTATATGTGGCACATTGGTGCTCCCAGTGAGACTGTAAGCTCCTAGAGAACCTCGTCCATCTTGTAACCCAGTGCCCATCATAAGGCCTGCCCCTACTCAATAGCACCTATCAAATTGAAGACAGTTAAATGCAAGGAAGACAGTTGTGCTGGTAAATAGTCACATTTTCATATTTTGCAGTGTGGAAAAGTAAAAACTAAAATAGTGGCCTAGTTACAATTTTATTTTACTTACTGATGCTTAAAATGATCTGAAAGTTATTTTCTATTTTCCTATTTCTTGATACCTGCATTCATATCTTCCATACATGCTAATGTGAAATGAAAAGCTATTTTAAAAAACCTCTTTGAGGACTAGCAATCACACACATATCTAAGTAATCACTGCCATTCCATGGCATTGCTGTGCCACAGTTTGTTCCATGACACTTTATAACCTCTAAGAATCTGCTCACACAATCCACAGAAGTCTTCTAGAAATGATGGTCCAGGTTCATCTGTAAATGCCAGATTCTAAAGTCAAAGCAGAATTCTAAGTTGGTAGGTGGAGAGTTCAGAGTTGCTCTGCGAGATGCACTCTGAAACCTGTATGACCAAGGAAATAGTGGCGGTGAGCAAAGATCTACCATAGAAAGAGGATTATCAATGATGGAGGAGCTTTTGAAAAGCCCATGAGCCCCAAGATGAACGCACAGTTCTACTAGTGGGGCCATTTCCTAAGAGAAGCTTCCCACAGCTTTTGTTGTCTACTCAACGGGGTCTCTGACACCCCAAAATTCATGAAACATTTAAGAAAGCTCTAGATCCCTTTTCCTGTGGTATCTTGTTCTGTTTATGAGTATTAATCCTGGGTGGTGGTGGTGATGAGTGGGTGGGGGACACCAAGTTAAAGCAATCTGTTCTTCATTGACCGACTTATGGCTCATAAGTGAGTAATCAACATAATCTAAATACTCTAAAATGAAATATTCTTTTGGGCTCAACAAAATGCTTGTTAGGTTGAAACCAATCAGTAGGAAATGACTGGTGTTTGTTAGAGTTTGAGAGATGAGACTAGATTCTTTGCACATTAGCATTCCAACTGGTGCCAACATAAACCTCCAGACCTCCAAGTCACAGAATGTGTTATTGTTTTCATATGAGTGAATCTGAGACTGCTTGTTAGTCCTATTTCCATCGCTCAGTTGAAAAATGGAACTTCATGTTTCCACAGACTCTGGTGACAGAAGTAACAAAACAATCCTTCTGAGGGTTGAAGACCCAGAGAAGGGCAGTCTTCCTCAAGTTGGTATAGTCCTGGCTATTGTTTTCATTTAATCATGGAGTTGGGAGAGGACAAACAGCACAAACACTGATTTGACAGCCATGTAAGCTGAATAGCTTTATTCATGGAACTCAGCCCACACAGTGAGGGGCCCTTCCTGCTTGTGAAGGAAGCTCCCCCAGGAAGGACGTGATAGTTTGGGCTGGTTTGGCATTTTTCTGTGAGTACCATAAAATATTATTTTCTAGTATACTGCCTCTTATGTAACACAATTTTCCAGGACCTCAGAGCATGTTATTTCTGCAGAATCTTTGGATTCCTAGGTTTTAGGAAGAGAAGTGGTAATATAATCTTCCTTTTATACTTAAGGAAGATAATGCCAGTGCCTCTCCAAACCACACTGCACTTCCTGAAGTGGTGGATCTGAGAGGAAGAGGGCCAAGACTCGACGCGTTTGTTTACTGCCACTTTCCCTTTGCTAGTAAATGCAGCATAAAGCGTTCAAACAAGGGGGGCCAGCCCATCCCCAAGTGGTTAAGTTTGTGTTCTCCGCTTTGGCACCCCAGGCTTTCACTGGTTCAGATCCTGCGCATGGGCCTAGCATCGCTCATCAAGCCATGCTGAGGCGGCGTCCCACATAGAACAACTAGAAGGACCTACAACTATGTACTAGGGGGCTTTAGGGAGAAGGGAAAAAAAAGAGGAAGATTGGCAACAGATGTCAGTTCAAGGCCAATCTTTAAAAAAAAAAAAAAATGCAAGCAAGGTAGTTTAATAAACCAGTTTGTACCCTAGCACTTCCACTTGCTAGCTGCACTCCGAGCATATTGCCTAATCTCCTTAAGTCTTAGTTTCATAATCTGTAAAATGGTCCCTGCCTCAAGGGGTTGTGGTGAGGATTCGATTTTAAAAGGGTATATTGAGCGATGCTGGTGAAAATCAAGTAAATAAGTCTTTAAACTTCCAAAAATTCTCTCCTCCACAAAAGCAATGAGAAAACTAGCGAAAATTGTCAGAGTCAAATTTTTAGAATTCTGGAAATTAACTTTGGTTAATTTCCTTTGGGCTCCTTTGGGCAATCCAGGGAGCATCTATTAAAGAAAACTTACTGCATCTCCATAAGAACAGAGAGCTTTTTGGCATTTTAGGTGGCCCTATTTCCATACCACACCCACCTACCCAGCTCTTCAGTAGCCTTGAAAACCCACAGCCCAGGATAACAGCAAAAACCAATCGCCTGGCAGCAACCGAAGGGGGCAGTATGACACTGGAGCTCCTTCAGACCTCACTCATTATTTGACCTGTCTGATGGATCCCAGGAAGACATCACTTGGGAGGTTGTCTTTTTTTAACCTGAATGTGTGTTTGCCATGTAAAAAGCCTTTTCCTAGGGAGCATTTGTCAAAAACGAATAGAGGCAATTGATTAACATCACAACTGCTTGAAGAGATGCACAACAGAGTAAACAATAGGGCATACCTCTCCCGTATTGATTGTGGGAGAATTGGTATCACCACTTTAGAAACCTGTTTGGTAGTATATATTAAAGCTGAATGTTCCATGCTTTATGACACAGGAATTCCATTCCTAGGCATATGTCCAACAAATATGTGTACACATGCTCACAAAAAAGACATATTCTAGAATATTCATAGCAGCACTATTTATAGTAGCCCGAACTGAGAACTACCTAAATCCCCATCAAGAGTAGAATGCATAAATAAATTGTGGTATGTTCACACAATAGAATATTCTACCGCAATGAGAATGACCAAACTATAGCTAGACACAATAAATTGGGTGTGTCTTGTAAACATAATGTTGCATGAAAAAGCAAGACTCAAAGACTATAAACTGCATGATTTCATTTATATAAAATTCAAAACAAGCACAATAGTTCTATGCTTTTAGAAGTCATAATAGTGCAATTGGAAGAATTATCAGTGACTGGAAGAGAGAGAAAGGAACTCTGGAGGTACTGAGATATTGTTTCTTGACTTGGGTGCTGGTTACATACGTTTGTTCAATTTCTGGAAATACTTCATGCTATACACATATGATGTGTGTGCTTTCCTCTATACATGTTACGCATACATGCTGCATGCAAAAATCTTTGAATGCAAAGAAAATAATATCCATAGTTTTCATTAACCCATTAACCCCAAATTACAGTTAATATTTTAGATTATGCCCTTCCATTCAATGTTTATTCATATCTGAATACGTGTATTCTTTTTCTTACAAAAATTATATTGTACTATATTCTCTGTTTCATAACCTACTTTTTTCATAACAATATGCTACAATCATCTTCCCATGTCAATATATAGTATTCTACCACTTATTATTTCTCAAACATATTCAACCTTGTGAATATAATTTACTTCAGGAGTCCCCTAATGTTGGACATGATGGTTGTTTCTAGCTTGACTTTTTATGTGAATTGTTATAATATGTCATTGTGTTCATCTCTCTCTTTTTTTTAATTATAAGAGCAGAATTACTGGTGAAGAACAATGCAACTGTGAACTTTTTTAAAGCCTTTAGTACATGTTTTAAAATCATTCTCCAAAAAGAGTTGTACTGTAACCGTACTCCAATCAAATTTTATGGAAGGGCCCTGTCCCTTGCCAAGACTGGGGATTATGATTCTTGTTCATATTTTCCATTTGACTGGGCCAAATACATTATATCTTGATTTATTTTTGTGATTTTTATTACTGCAAGAGTCAAACATTGTTTGCATATGTGCATCGGCTGCTTACATTTCTTCTTTTGTGAATTGCATGTATTGTATTTAGAATATCAATCCACTTTATATTTCAAGTATTATTTCCAAGTTTGTTGTTTGCTTGTTGATTTCTTTATACCATTTTAGGGATACAAGCCAAATCTATCATGATTTCCCGTAAAGAATTTATTTAACTATATTTCTTAATCATTGCTTTATTTTTTACACTTAAATTCTTCATCTGTAAAGAGTTTACTTTGGTATATGGGGTAAGATAAGAATATAACTTTTTGTTTTCCAATTTATAGCCATTTTTCTTCATTTATTGAGTAATCCTTTCTAAGCCTGGCATATTTTAGGAAGCATTTCCTTTTTTCAAGGACTGAGGAAAAGTTTTAAGATAAGAGCTTAGCAAATCCTAACATTCAAAGAAGCAGGTCTCTCTGAAGATTTAATATTTTATTCGAGGTACTTGAAACCAAATTTTGCTTATCAGCATTCCAAGTTGATGACAAACTCCTTAGTCTCTTTAGTCTTTATCCATTCAGGACATTAACTCTTTGTCTTCCAATATCAATATACCTCAAACTATGTTTCGACTGGCCTCTGTCTTCCTGCTTGAGGAATAGTAAACTCTTGGCAACATTCCTTGGATCTGAGCATAGATAAATTGGAACATGCCAGAGCAAATGCAGGAAGTCCTATTGTTTATTTCTTTCACAAATGGAAAGCCAGCTTTGTGCCAGGTTCTGTGCCGGATACCAGGATCCAGTGGGAAAGAAGGCGTATTTCTCCCTGCCCTCGCTGAGTTTACACTCTAGATGGGCATACTGATATACTGATTGAGTTCTTTCTATTTTTAGCTACTATTATTATATGAGATCAGATATATGACGTGCATATTGTACATATGTACATGTATGTAATATATATGAAGCACTTACACCAAAGTATACAAAATGCTTTGCATTCATAACTAATTACCACGTAGCACAAGGAATGTGTTGACCATCAAGCGCTCATTAGACTTAGGAGCATGTTTGTTTGAGCACAGCCCCAAAAGTGATTATTATACGCACTGCTTTCTCATTTGTTGCTCGTGAATCATGGTCACCAGCTCTTTGTCCAAATCAATCAATGTAACCATTGATCTAGACTCAACTTCTTTATTGTTATGTTGCTTAGGGGAAAGGAGGAGGAGGAGGGAAGAGAAAAGAAAAAAGAAACCTCAAGCTGGATAAGTATAAAAGGAGGTTTATTAACTCATGTAGATGAAAAGTTCATCGTGGTCAGACACGTATTCAAATGAAACCAGGAATCTTTCTCTTTGTAGCTTTTAACCCTGTTTTCTTTGCCCTTGGCTTTTTGTTCAGACAAGACCTCAGCAAATGGTAGCAAAGATTTCTATCAGATGCTCCAAGTGTTTAGCCTTCTAGTTTGACAGTCTCCCCAGGAAATAAGAGAACCTCTCTCCTACTAGCTCAGGCAAATGCCCCATGTACAATTCTCATTGGCCCAGCAAAGATCCCATGAGCATCCCTGAACCAATCACTGTGGCTAGAGAAGAAAGGAAGGCTCCCAGTGCCAGGTCTGTGTCATGCACCCAGGACACAGCCTGAGAGTGAAGTGATATTGGTTCTGTTGACAGTTCTGTTACCAGGGGGAGGATGTTTGCGGGGAAAGCAGATACCCCAGAAAATTCTTTGGAAACCTTGTCTCCCTGCCTCCAAACTGCAGAGCAGTGCCTATGGTAAAAATAAGAGCTCTCCTATGAAGGGACTTTTGAAAACGGCTTCTTTTTAGCTCTTTCTTTTAAAGAGGAGAGGCACGGCTTCCAATTCCTCCTTAGCTAGTAACGTTAGAAAACTTATAACATTGTTTCCTTGCCTTTTGTTTTGCCTTATGCCATTGACTGTCACATTTCACAAGTTAAGAAACATGTTATTTCTTTGTTTATTTTGTCAGTCTTTGGTATTCTCTGGAGAGAAATTATATATCTATGTTTCAGTGGAATAGATTTCATCTGTTTGTCTTGTTGTCTCTAGACTCACCTCACTCCTTGTCTTTCACAGTCAAAGGTTTTCCTTTTCCCTCACTTGGTGAACAGGCAAATCTGTCCCAGATTCTGGAAAATACAGATTTCTAAGCATCTCATGTTGAGGGCTGGAAAATGCAGATTTCTACGTATATCACATGAAAGACTTTCCAACATAGAAGGAATTTGCCCTAGAAATTTTATCTCTTGCTCCAATATCATCTGGAAGTTACTATGTCAGTACAATTACTCAGCAACTCTTAAAGGAGCCATTGACCTTGTGCTCTGGACTTTTCTATCATTCCAATCATACTTTGTCTGCACACAAAACTCTTGTCATCTTACATACATCAAACATCCACTTCTTATAACATGTTATATTGTATATATGTACATAGTACATCTGCGGTTGTGGTTTGAGACAAATCCTTGGAATGTTTGTTTCCCAATTAGTTTGCCTGATTTTATGGGTTGCCTCCTTGTCAGTAATGGGATCATTTGGGGCATCCTTGTTATGTTACAGAAGAGGAAAGCGGTGGACCAGCTGGATGAGTCACTGGTGTGTTTCTATGAAGACATTTGATTCCTATCCTTAACGTGTAAGGAAGTTTAGATGCTGTCCTTAGGCTTGTTTAAGTTATTCTTATCTTCAGGCTGCTTTATTATTAATCTGTGGGCTATAACCTAGGATTGCAAATTCCTTTCAGCCAACTATATATAGACATCATATATAGGTATATGTTGCTTAGCACATATATTTCTCATCACTAATAATTAAATGCCTTAAGGTCTTCGCTAGCTGTTTTCAACTTACCTGGCTTCTTTCCCCCTTTGTTCAAAGCATCATTCCCCAATGCATATTCCGTGGAGCACTAGTTCTGGAGGATGCTACTAAGCGTTACTAAAAAGGAGTTGAGGTTACTTGTTGAAATGTAATGGTGAAAGGCTGGATGAAACCAAATTAAGCCTTTATCATGTCAAATACATGTTTATTCTCCAAACAGATGACTCCATGTGCTTCCCATGTTTATGGGAAAGTGAGGCAGATCTGTCTGTATCCTGAGACTAATGACCCACACAATACAACTTGGGAGGTGCTTCTTGGAACAATATACCCAATGTCACTCTGCCCTTGATTTCACCCTTACATTCTGATCTCTCTTCCTTCTGGGAGGGTTACGAGCTGCCCCTCCAGGATTCCCCCAAAGGCTTCATGCAGGCCATCAGTGGAGCAAAAACTGACTCGCCTGACTCCTAACCCCATGCCAACTCATCAGGAACTTGCCTATATTTGGATTCCACTAAGTGTCCCTGGACTTCCTCTAAAAGCCCAAAATGATGAGGGCATAGTCTGGTGGGTAAGAATTTGCAGAACCTTTACACCTAACTACCTATACCATCAGATCTAAATTAGTATATTGAAGCATTCTAAAAAAATTCGATTCTGCTTTTTCTCATCTATAAGTTACGGCCAACTGGAGGAAGAAAATCAGTAATGAGATCTACCATAAATATTTTGGGTTTGGTCTCTCTCATATTGTGGTGAGGGGTGCTTAGAATACTGTCGTAGAGTGAATTCTTAACTTAGTAAGTTCTTATTGAGGGTAATTTTTTATATGCTCTGAATTGAGATAGGTATTGGGAAAAAGACAAAAATACATAAGACATGAGTTCTGCCCTCAAGGAGAAGGTAAGACTAACATGAATGAATGCTTGGTGTACAATATGACACGATGTGTTGTTAACAACCAACTGAATATGGAGTAGACTCTTGGCATTCAAAATGGATAAGTGCAGAGATTTGAATCTCCCAATATGGACAATTTTGTCACAAAATGCATGGGATAGCAACAACATTGAGTGCCAATTAGAAGGTTCGTCTCACTCACCAGGTAACACAACGGCTTCTTCACAGGAGCCCTGCTGAGCCCCACCTCAAAATCTCTGCCTTGGCCAAATGACTAGTAAACCTGAATTGGACATATTGGAAAACCAGCAAATGGCTAAACCAGAATATTAACTACGTGCATGTCAGAGTCTACTGCAATCATGCTAATATGTACCTTATGCATAATAAATACTACAAATAGCTTAGAAGGGGAGATAGGTATTTTGGGGTAGGAGTATCTGGCTTAAATCATGAAAAGAGAAGTCAAAAGAAACTTCTGAAATATTAGTAGAGTTAGGAAATCAGAACAAGGATATTCCAGGAAAGGATTGAAAGGAAATGATATAGGTCTGGAATCTACCCTAGGCTAGCATGGCCATCAGGAAAGCACTGCAGTATTACAGGTAATCCTCAGCCCCTCAAGCTGGAGCCTCTCCTCTGACCTTATTACAGGTTCTCCTCCATTGCAGCTAATCTCCCAATGTCTGCGTCCCATCTTCCAATTCGTGTTCTACCTCTGGGTCCAATGCCCTGTATAGTTGTGCAGACTGCACACTGCACAAGCACGTCATATCTAAAGGAATACAATTCACATAGTCGACATCACAGATTGGTAAAATTCTTATGACATCTTCTCTGAAGATGGCAGTAAAGTATCCACTTGGAACAAAATAAGTGTATTATAATCATTTTCTGACCCACGGAAATAAGGCATCTTGAAGGAAGAAGTATCATTTTCTAATTTGCACAAAGGTATGCTGTGGGCAATTGGCAGCCTTTGTTGTGTGGAGTGGTCAGAATCATGGACACAATGAGGCGGGGGCAGCAGCCTAGACTCTCCAGGCTTGTCAAAGAGCATGAAGAAAAGGGAGAGTGGCCCTTTGCCTTTAGGCACAGGTTGAGAATATTTCCCAACTTTTGTGTTGTTCCCAGAAAAGCTCAAAAGATCAAGCATCCTGGGTCATCATCTGTGCCTAAATCACCTAGCTCAGAGATGAGCAAGTATTAGGTATTGTCTTATCCATTACTATTTCCACACGTTACAAGTCCTATCGAAATGTACATTGCTGCTTCTTTAAAATTTAGTACAGCTTTGGCATTCTTCTATTCATTGCTTAGATGATATGAAATCTTGCAGCAAGAGTGGCTTCTAAAACTCATCAGCATTTTGTTGCTTGTACACCTTTAAGTGAGCTATTGCTTGTCTCTTCCACCCTGTGCCAGCCAGCCGTGTTCAACATGGCGCACCTGTGCATTTGAGGACCGCCAAGCAGGCTCTAGGTCGATTTTCCAAAAGCAGATTCACGAAATGATCAATCTGACAAGTTTTTCAAGTCATCATAAACTCTCAAATACCTTAAAGCAAGTCTAGAAGAGTCAGCCAGGCCATTTTGTCACAGACATTCAGCAGAGACCAGCCAAAGGACAGCAGAGCCTATGTTTTCCTGTTCTTCGGGGCCTCTGAATTTTCCGAATGAAAACTCCCCTTATAGTCTAAATTAGGGGTAGTGTGCATGTTGTAAGTCCAGGTTCATATAAATGATAGGGTGCTTTTAAAGCTTTTTTTGAAGCCAGACTACTGTGTTTCTATCATCTCTTAATTCAGTGATTTGTTAAAGGATTTGTAGCTTGATTAAATCTGTATTTTTTATGGAATTCAAATTTCAAAAGTCTCAACTGTTCAGACACAAAGACTATATATGCCTTTTAAATGCAATTATAGGCTAATTTACATCCCATTTTTTTATTTTTGTGGGCTTGATTTGTTTTCCAAATGGTGGCTTTCTATGCATGTTAATTTTCACCAAACTATGAAAACTTTCCTCATTGCTGAAACAAAAACTTTGAAAAAACCAAATCCTCAAAGGCTGTAGAAATCATCTCGTGCAATATGAATTCTGTAAACTTTATAATTTGACAAATTAGTTATCAGAATTGCTCATTTGCAAATTGGTCTATTTCCCATGAAGTAATTGTCCAGAGAGTTTTCAGCCCCTCCATCCGAATACACACACATCCTAGTGCCCCCAAATGAATCAGGTCCTTCCTGATAAGAGCCCTATAGTGTAGGACTGGGGGAGACAGCAGGATCGGGCTGCTCCACTTCTGTTGCTGCAACAAGGTCACTTTCTGTGTCGTCACTGTGGCTCACCTCTAATGTGGCCAACATCCCTGAAACAGGTCCACATTCTTGGCTCTGCTTTCCTTGCGTCATTTCTAACACCAGCTACGGCTCAGGTGTTTCTCAGTTCTCAAAGTTTGAGGGAGCTCTGCGGCTAGTCAGAGCTCCTTGATTTCACTTCAGTGAACCAATTTGTAACTGTGTTTTGAGGGTGACTCTTGCTGTGTCCATTAAAACCCTTTCTTATTGCTAGATGTCTAAGGGGTAAGTTTTCTTTTGACTCTTGTTTCTTGTCTACTTGGGAGTCTATAGCTGTGACAATATGGCAAAGGAGTCCTAGTAAGCTCGTTTCTGTAGCAGCTAAAGAATCAGCGTTCAATAAAGCCCCTGATTTCTGGTGGTGTTGGAGTCACGCTCACTAATCTAGAATTCTGGCTATTATATAGCCATCACAACCATTATATATGGATTATCATTTTTCCAAGGCATAAAGAGACAACTCATAATTTCCAGTAAAATTAGATCAAATAATTGCACCTTTGATAGTCCAGAACATACTTTAAGAATTTATGACTTCAAAGCCCTTTTTGCTTCCATCACTTTTGAGTTGACCATAGAAATGTGGAAACTGTTAAGGAAGAGTTTTAGCAAATAAGATGTCCAAATAGGATGATAGAATTTGTAATAAGCTAATTTTCCTAAAAGTATCTGATTCTTTAAGCTCTCTGGTCTATTTTGTTTGGGAAGAAGGATGGGTAGTAGGGTGGAATGGGCGATAGAAAGGAAGAAATTCTGATTTATCCCCAGAGTATGAACATGATTAGTTTCAGGGCCTTTGCTTTGCCAATTTGGGTCACACTCATAAGGGCAGTTATTCCACCGAATAAGCTTGAAGCCAGTATTTTCTGAAGGGGAAAAATGCAGCCATCTTTCTGGAGGAAAAGCCGGAGTTGAAGGACGTGCCTGTGATCCTCGGGGAGAAGCCCCCACTGGGCAAGTCTTGACAATTAGTTCTTGGCTTACTTGACCACGAGTTAGTTTCCCTTTCTAGAAACTGACCTTCCCTGACCATTGACAGAAACGTCAAGACCCTCTCCCCAGCCTTTTGGTGTGTTTCCAGCAGAGCTCAGGGCTTCTGTGTCTTCCAGTTGGCAACCCAGGCAGTGTGGCTGTCAGAAATGGCTGAGAGGAAGATGGGGGTGTGATTAGCTCTAAATGAAGTTCTAAACCACTGGTACATGAAATGAAACTATTTTTTCTCTCTCTCTTTCTTCTTCCCCTTTCTTTAACCTGAGCTGCTGATGTAAGTGGCTCTAATTTACTTTCCCCGAGAAAACAAAGCAAAATAAAAGGCGGCATGGCGAGAAGATCCCTTTGCGAAGTGTAGCGCTTCTGCTCCTGATAAAAGGGAGTCATTTGCAGCTTTCATGGTGTCAGTATTAATTTCCAAGCAGTCAAAGCCACCGCTAATTTATTTACAGAACAATCTCCTTGCCCAGGAGCCGGGCTGGCGAGGCAGCGGTTTCTAGCCTCCAGCTTTGTTTGTTGACAGGCTGATTTCCCACAAGGCCGTTCCCACCTGTGTTTCTGTTGTTTTTAGTGCGTGTCTCCCTTTCTTCTCCCCCGCCACCGCCTCCCCGATGGCTGCTGAAGGCCCGTCTCATCTCCGGTCTCTCTCATCCGCTTCCTCCCTCCAGCCCCAAGGACTCCTGCCAGGGCTTTGCAGTCACTCTGCACTTACCCAGAGTCTCTGCTGGCAAAGTCCCAGGGGGCACCGCATTTCTTTCTTTCTTTTTTCCCTTTTTTTGTTTCAAGGACAAGATTCAAAAGAGCCTGCTACACACAGGTTGCAGGGTGCACCTTCAGATGTGCCTTCAAATAGGGGCTGAGCCATTTGAATATTTGCGCGCCTGGAAATCAGCCTGGAAAACTGTCCCCCGAAGCCCATTAAATTCTGCAAAATCGCTCCGCTTTGAGGGCTTCATTATGGAGTCCAATTTGGGGCCCTGGCACCTCTCTGCCAAAGCACTCATCTCCAAAGACGCCTACAATGGAAATTATCGAGTGGCTGATTTGGCCCCAGCTCGTTGCATATCAAAGGGTGGGAGGGCGAGAGGGCTGCTTCCGCGGAGCAGTCGAGATGCCTGCCGTGTGCCAGAGCCAGACAGGTACTATATTGAGATGTTTAAAGAGCATTTCCCGCGCATGCACGTGTGCCTCCCTCTCTGCCATGTTGTAGCGCATCCGCAGGGTAGCAGGAGAAAGGATAAAGCGTGATTTAAAGTTAGCGATGGTGCTGCATGGGCACAGAGCAAGAAATAGATATTAGATAGCCCATTTTCCAGATTACATATTACTAAATCCATAAGGAATATTGAGACTAGAGAAGACATCACCGCAGCTACATAACCTGCAACAAATGTTGCCACTGTGCACTTCTGAGGCGCTTACTAATTAAGACAAATCAGAGGTAGACTTTTGCCAGGAAAATGTGCCTTGGGCCTAATTTCTCAGCCTCTGCATAGTGTGTACAAATCGTCGTGCGCATCTTCTTTAGTAATTGCTGTTTTTCTGGATTCACAGATTTTTATGAGTTTGTTTGTGTTTAAAAGTGCTGCATTTAAAATATCCATTCATTTGCAAAAGGAAAGAGCCAGGAAGGAAAAGCACAAAGCTTTGTCCATTTGGAACCATACAATTATGCTGTGGGGTAATCTGGAAAATTATAAAGGACTGGAGGCCTAGCAAAGGGAATTTTGTTCTCTTCGGTGGTTGAACAGAAGAGTAAGAAATGGCCTGTGGTTTCCATCCCGGGTAATTATGCAATCTAAACCCAAGAATTTCACTTTGCTAACAGAATCTGTTTTATTCCCCTGGCCACCTCCAACTCCTGCCTCTTCTTTATTCAGAAGATTTTCTCCTGAGTCTCTGAGATGTGTTTGCTTACCAGGGATGTGGGACTCCCGTAGTTCGAAGGTTCAGCCATTTCTCAGTTCTCATTCCTGAGCTCTCCATGACCAGAACACTCTTCTATTTATTTTGAAAGCGGAAACAATGTCATTTCACTGCCTGCATGCATAACTCCAAGATGCCCAAAACAATTTTGCTCAAACTTCCTACCAACTCACCTTTGGGCTGAGACTAAACAGGGAAAGTTTGGGCCCCACAGGACAATGTTTCAGAGAAGTTGGGAGCAGGGAGAGGCAAAGCCGAGTGATGAAACTCATCTGACAATTGTCACCTGCCCTCTTTGCATCTCCGGTCTCATTTCTCCCTGTCTCCTGGGGATGCCTCACTTTTCTCTCCTCTCAATCACGTTAGCTGTTCCTCACTCCCTTCCCCTCGCCTGCTTGTCCTCGGGGATGAAGCAAAGGCTTTAAATCTGTAAACTGTATAAATTTTCTCCAAAATCAACTTGAAACTCGGTTTAAATTGGATGGAGAGGCTCCACTGACGGAAGCGGCAGCTGTGCCCTCACACGCTTCTGACGGAGCATTCACGCTGGCGGGGCTGCAGTCTGGCTATGTGGGCCGTGAGCTCTGATGTCTGAAGACTGCAGTTTCTTGTGTATATTTATATAAAGACTGCTCCTCCTGCAGACTGTGAGAATGTGGGAGGGGGCTAGGTTTTTCCATCCCCACCTGGTGGATAATGTAGCTCCGAGTCAGTGTTTAGAAGCTGAACCTCATGTAGTAAATAACCAGAGGCCCTATGGAAATGGGCACAGCAGATGCAGCTTTAAGTCCATATTCTCGGATGTGCCAGAAACAGAACTTTCCCTTTTTCTAAACTAAGTTGTGGTTTCAAACTCCATTCCGCTGATGAGGCAGAAATCTAATCTCTGTCAAGTTGGGGTTTCCTCAGTCTCTCTTCCCCGAGAGTGAATTTAGCTCCAGGTAATCAGCATGGTTCCCAGACCTGTGGGAGGTCAGCGCTCTGATCCTCATTCTCAGCCTCTTTTCTGAGTGGCTGTGGCCTGTGTGGTCTTCAGTTGCAATCCAGGCTGGTTGCTGCTGAGACACCCCTTGTTTCCATCTCATTCCTCAGCCCTGGCAATTCACTTGCCTGCTCCGTGCCACCCGAGGGCAGGAGTGCTGTTCTGTGACCAGGTTTCTCACTGGGGTACGGAAATCCCTGAGAGGCTGCCTCGCTTTGTCTGCCTCGTTCCCCACTGACCATTCTTTCTTCAGGGGTCTTCTCTGAGGAAGCAGAGGACAAAGCCTCTCTCTGGGACCCCCCTACATGTCTGCCTCCTAACATCCCCTTCACCTCTCCCCTTCCTCAAGTCCAGAGGAACTTTCTAGTCTCCAGCGGAAGCCCAATTCTTCTGAAGCCTCCTTGCTTTACTTGTGATGGCTTTCCCAAACATTTTGAGAATGCCTAAAATCCGCTTTGTTTCCCTAAGGGGTTTTGGAGCACAAAAGCCTGAAAGAAACTCCTTTTTTCTTTGCTTTGCGTCCTGTCACAGTAATTTTAAGACTTTGTGACTTGGACCGGTGTGGGAAATGATATGCGGAAGGGGAAATCTGGAGGTAAAAGAAGAATGTACAGCTGCTATTAAACCAACTACGCCCCCTTTTTTAGTATTAATATTAGGCAGCTTAATTAACCTGTCCTTTGCTTAGAGACTGTTTAAATAACTTTTCTATCAAGAGCCAGTGATGACCAGTGTACGCAGCTAATGCTGGTGACTAGGAGCTTCTTTCTGAGCAGTCCTTTGCAAGTCTTTCGGATCCCCCACATACCCAGTTACAGTTCAAGTGTTATCACTGTGATTAAAAACATGAACTTGGGAATCAGACCCAGTTCTGCACCAACCTAACAGCTCAGTGGCCTTGTGCAAATTAAAGAATTTCTCTCAGCTTCTAGGTCCTCGTGTGTGAACTGCGTTAGTGTTGTTAGGAGGTGTAGATAAAGTAATGTGTGCAAAACACCTAGCACATAGTAAAGATAAATCTTTCCTTTACACGTTTTATTATTCATCTTGTATTCTATGCATCGCCACTAGAACAAATGTCTTCTTATGAGAGAAAGCCCATAGCATAACTGCTCAGAAATGAAAAGGAATGGAATGAGGTGGTCATTTATGGCCAAAATTGAAAGGTGGCAGACAGAGAAATTCTGGTCATCTCACTGGATGAGCAGAGGAACAGCAGATAATTTTTTGAAGTTAATTTTTTTTAATTTTATATCCAATATATTTAAATTTGGGAATGATGAGCATCTACATTGAGCAGGGGATACTGTTTAGTAAAAGTATTGTGGTTGAACTTCAAATTTTCTCCTGAGCTCCTTAGAAGCCAAAGTAAAAGGGAAACACATTATATAGTTCTCATTATTAAAAGGGAGAGGCACATCAAAAAAAAAGTTATTGGAGCCAGCCTGGTGGCACAGCTGCTAAGTTCGCATGCTCCACTTGGGTGGCCTGGGGTTCACCAGTTCAGATCCCAGGTGCAGACCTACACTCGACTTGTCGAGCCATGCTATGGCAGGAGTCCCACATATAAAGTAGAGGAAGGTGGGCACAGATATTAGCTCAGGGCCAGTCTTCCTTAGCAAAAAGAGGAGGATTGGCAGCAGATGTTAGCTCAGGGCTAATCTTCATCAAAAAAAAAGATTTCTTCTTGATCTTGACCTTGTTTTTGTATGTTGTCAATCTGTGGACTAGAAAGATTACAAGAATTTGGACAGGGAAGGGCATAGAAGACAGATTACAGAATTAAGTTTCTCTCTCTAAAAGAAATAGAGGTTAGCTCAGAAAAATTCTCCCTAGATCCAGAACTAGGTATTTAAAAGAAAGGAAGAAAAAGGAGGAGGAGGAGAAGATGAAGCGGAAGTAGTAGTCACCAGCTGGCAGAGCCCCAGAAAGTCCCCTGAAAGCTTTGGAGGACTCTGGCTTCCTTTGTGACTTCCACAGCAGCCCTTTCCAGCATCTCTGCATTAGAGGTGCAGCCCCTGGGAACCCCTGCCAATCATCATACAGTACCAGCGAGTCCTGGGAAATTAAGTTATGGTTCTTGATCCACTGGGGCAAGTGCTAGGCCTCAGTTTCTCTGTAAAATAGTAATCATACACCCTATTCCCCAGGATAGCATCCTTTTTATTCCCTCCAAAATACTTCCTAACACCTATGTTGTACCAGCCACTGTAAGACGCACTGAGGATGCAATAGTGAGCGCTATGGATGGACACTGCTTCCGCCCTTGTGGTACCCATGTTCTAATGGCAGGCACAAGTAAAGAAGCAAACAGGCAAATAAAATAATCAGAGCTTGGGCTAAATACTAGGAGAAAGAAACCCTGGGGTAGGGAATATCTGGGTTGAAAAAGGGTTGGGATTTAGGAGATTCAGGGATAGTGTATTTGAGAAAGTGACAAGTGAGCCAAGACCTAATGGCAACCTCAAGTTACCAGACATACAAAGAGAAAGAGAAAATCCTTCTAGACAAGGGAAAGAGTGAGTGCAAATGCCTCATTTGGGAAAGAGCACGGCATCCAGCGGGAGCATAATGAGCAACTGGGAGAGGGGTATGAGATGTGCTGGGCCAGAGAGGCAGGGCTGTTGTCACGTAAGGCTTTGTGGTCATGAGAAGAGGCAGGTGTTTCATTCTAAGTGTGACGGGAAGCTGTTGAAAGGTTTTAAGATGGAGTATTGCATGGTCTGATTTGTGATTTAGGAAGACTATACTTGCTGCTGATGGGGAACAAAATGAGAAGAGGTGCAGAAAGGCAGTCAGGAAGGACCATCGTCTCTTGCCTGGACAGCTGCAAGCATTTCTTAACTTCCAAACTCCTCCAGGATGGCTCATCTCGTCAGATGAGAGGCTGCTGGGACGGAGAAGCCTGGATATGTCTGTTGGCTAATTAATTTCTCCTAATCCCTCTCAGGATTTCTGTCCATATACTACTGGGTGGATCATTAAATTGACTTCAAAAATGAGGGCTTACATGGGCTTTCTAGAATGACATATTTTAATATTTCTTGGATATTATCATATAAGAACCCATCAATGAGAAGAAGATATTTGCCTTTTTATTCGACTCTTCAGCTTTAAAAACCCCCTTGACTAATCCTTTGTTTTCAGTGCCCCAAAATCTCCCCACAAAAAGAAGTAAGAACAACAACTCTGGCCTAGGGGTGGAGATGGGGTGTAGCGCCAGCTCTGTGCCTGCTCTGTGACTAGTAGGCAGGACGCTGCCCCTCCCTGAGTCTCTTGTCGTCTTGTAAGTAAGAGCTTTAGGAAAACAATCTCTAAGCTTGTCCCTTCAGCTCATATGGGTCTCTGATTCTTTGGTCTTGGAGCAGAGCAAAGATCAAGAGGTTGACCATTAGCTACTGATTTTTCTGAGCAGGAGCCCAGTGTGAAATAGCTTAGTGGTTCTCTTACTACAGTTTTTTGTCCCTTTGCCTGAAACCCCATTTTTGAGTTTAACATGTCCAGAACCTCCTTCAGAGGCAGGTAATTTTCAATCCCTTCCTTTCCACCTGCTAACTCACCAAATGAAGTTGTTCGAGGGTGATTACTCAGGTAGCAGTCATTGCTTTGGCTGATGTGTGAGCTGGAGTTCTAAAGACTAACTCGTCGTTGTGCTGACTCTCGCCAGCACCACCCTAACGTGTGTTTCTGGGGCTCCACTTGCTGGTTTCTTCATTTGGCTGGACACCTCCTGGATAATGTGATCAATGGCATGAGCTCTCTTGCTGTTCCCACTGCCCACAAATCAGGCTCTTAATAGCCCAATAAAATCATGAGATTCGGGATAAAAAAGTGATTGCATTGCTTAGAGGCTAATGAGGCACATATATCTGAAACAACTGATTGAAGACTATGGAAAGGAGGTCTCGGCACAACATGCGAGGTGGCCAATTTACAAAGGTGTGGAGTATTCCAGACAACAGAGTGTCAGGCACCTTTACTTCAAGGAAATGTGTTTAAAATAGCCTGCTTTTCCTTACATATTTTCCTGTGAAATGTTAGGACACCGATAGAGTCAGAGGACGGCTGGAGGAGGGCTGAGTGATTTTCCCATCAGGGTCATCTGTGTGCCAGATTACAGCCAACAAACCTGCCATGCAGGCAGGCAAAGTGTCTCCAATATGTTTCTAGAATGTGTTGTGCAGTCGATAATAAATAACTCCTAAGTTGTGTGATTGCATAATGATAGCCACATTCATTCACCTGTCTGTCAAAGGAACCATATTTGAGTTTGAGCTCCTTTCCCCTGGGCCCGTGAAGCTTTAGCTTGGAGTCTTTAAAATTCCTAGCAACCTGGGCTAAGTGCACTGGGGTGGAAAGTAGTCCCCTTTGCTTAGTAATCCATTAGATAATGGGTGTAAGCCCGTCAGTTTTCTATTTATTCCTTAAACCATTAAGGTTCACCTGCTGTGCTTAAGACTGCACTTGACAAAAAAGAGTGATAGTTGAAATAAAATAAATATCAAGCCTTACGAGATCTGATGGGTATTGTTTAAAACATAGCGGGCTTCACGGAAAGGTAAAGGTGAACCAACTATTACAAGTTGACACACGGCATCCCAGGCATGATGAAGCAAACAGAACTCTGCTATGTTCCAGTCCGGGGTGCTCACTAGTGGAGGGAGAGTTGTTTCAGAACTGTCTTCCAAGTGCCCCTCAACATTTATCAGCAATGTCTGCCTGAGTCTCCTGGAAGGTGGTCGATAAATTTCTCAGTCAACCTTTCAAATGCTTTCTTTTACTCTTTAGACAAAAATCAAGCTCTTTACTGACCTACAGATGGCTCTGCGTGGTCTGGATCTTGCTGTCTATCTGGCCCCATCTTTCACCTCACTGCGCCTTGAAGGTGCAGATAACCTGTGGGTTTGTTCACCATGGTTTTCCCAGCACCTGGCATAGTGCCTGTTGACTAAATAAAGGAATCAAGTCAATCTTCAGAGATCTTTATGGATAAAAAATGTAGAGTACATTGAGGGCTATTGAGAAATAAAGCTTGACATTTCTGAGTTTTTATTCCTTATGGTTGAGGTTTATTGTGTGGTGCCTAGTTTTTTGACCTCACTAATTATGAGGCTATCATCACTTTCCATCCTTATGTCCAATAATTATAATTTTGTCCTTTAGAGACAGTCTTATCAACAGTGAAAACATTTAAGCATTTAAGACGGATATACAGGAATTAACACAGTGGTCCTCTTGCTCATCACAAGTCAGGCAAGAAGTCTTTCTGTCTCCTAGATTACTTGCTTTCCTGAACCTTTACTTAGAAAGAATTCCACTTGCTGCTTTTGTCCAGAAATCACTAAATTAGAGCCCATGTTGCTATTCCGTATGAGTTGTAACTATCCCAGATCAAAAATGTCCTTTACACTAATTATATCAGTATTTTGAATCATTAGTGAAGATAGAAACCAAATGTCTTCATCATATCTCCAATGCAATCTAAGCTTGTGAGAATTATAGTGCCTTTGAGAGAGAAGGGACTTTTAAATCAAAGGGCATCTATTCATTATTATGATGTGCCAGGAATAGTTCTAGGGGCTTGGATATGGCAGTAAATAAGAATATTTATAAATAAACAAATATGTAAATGCCATAATTCCAGAAAGAGAAAAGGGCTATGAAGAAAATGGTAAATGGTGATATCAGAGAAGGTGACTGAAAGGAGCTGCTTTAATTGTGTGTTCAATGTCAATTGTTCATATGGTCCAGTCTATTCAAGAGCAGCTATTGCTGCTCTGTCAGACCATTGCTGTGTCAGCTATTGCCACAATAATGCTGTCAGACCAATGCCATCCTGAGCAAGCCACACAGCTTCCACTCACATCATAGCCATTGATATTCCATTGGTCCAAGCAAGTCCTGGTTAATACACATCAGCAGGTTGGGGAACTATACTCCACCCAGATTCTGTTCCCTTAAAGTAAATTATTAGCCAATTGTTTTCCACAACTCTTGGCTCTGCCCTCTGGGGATACTTTCTTTTTTATTTCACTCCTTAGTCATTTCAGAAGGGGCAAAAAAAGAGTTTATCCTTTCAGCAACTGAGCAACTTCCTCAAGCTGCTTCCTGCCTATAGAAACTTGGGTGACTCAGATGTCTTTTTCATCTCCAATAGCCACAATCTCTTGTAATCCAAGATGGCTACGCAATTGCCAATACGACACTCTCAAAAACTGAATGGGTTGTTTATGTATTTGATTCCTGCAAATTCTATGCCCTAAAGCCATACTCATAATTCTTTTCAAAAATGCCTTTCTCTCGAGAGTTAATTTTGGTTCTTAATTTGGGCACCTCGGGCTTCTGTGTCATCTTTCTAGAAGAACTTTTGTCCAGCTGAAGGGATCTACTTAATTTTTTCAGAGCTCTTAACAAAGGCTGTGATGGCCACACCCTTGATTTAGACTATGCTCCTGGGTTGTATTTTTAATAGCCATGCCCTTGTTTTGGTCTTTTCCCGCTGGCAGTATGTTACTCTGAGGATATTTTTCTGGATGAAGAGTCTAGAGATGAAAAGCAACATCATTTTCCAGCTCAGCATGTCACAGATTTTCTGAGTCCTCTGTATTTTCTCTCAGTTGTGTCAGACTGTTCTTTTCTGAGCTCATCTCTTTCAAGGAGCACCTTATCAAATGCGGCTACTTATAGCCGGTTCTTCAAATCTCATCCCCACTCCCTGAGGTACATGTCTGCCTTTGCAGATTATCAGAGGTCCTACTTTTACTAAATGTTTCACTAAATGTTTCACCATTGCATCACACAGGTCACAGCTCTCCTAATCTCCTATTGTTTCAGGCTCTTCTTACAACTGCACCCACTCCAAGCTTTCTATTTCAGTTGTCAGTCAGTTATTGCCACAGTAATACACACAACAAATCATTCCAAAGCTCAGTGGCTTATAGCCACAGCAAGTATTAAGTCTCAGGCTCACAGCTTTGCTGGGCAGTAGATCCAATGAACAGCTGATTTTGGCAGGCATAGCGAGGTGACTCTGCTTTAGGCCGAGGGTCAGTGCAGCTCAGCTCTAGGACGTTGGTGGCTCTGGTCTGCTCCATGTGTGGACACTTCAGGGCCCAGGTTGAAGTTTCAACAGCTTCCTGGGGGAAGCTTTGCTCATGGCAGATCTTTGGAGCGCAGAACCATGCCAAACGTCGTAGTCACATCTAAGGTCTCTGTATGTATCATATCAACTCATGTTCCACAGGCCACAGCAAGTCACATGGGCAAGCCCAACATCAGTAAGATGAGGAGGTAGACAACATCCTGCCTATTTCCCTCACAGGGCTCTTCTCAATATGGAATGTTTATTTATTAATTTGCTTTTGTTTTTGTACCGGATTATTGCTCATGTCCAGCACCTCTTATACCCAGCTCCTAGGACAAAGACTGGTGCATACTAGCCACTTAAATAGTTGAATGAGTGAGTGAGGAAGGAATAAGCTATTTCAAGAGATTTTGCTTTCTGAATGCAACAGGGTCCTAACAGTCCATTCTGTAACTTTGTTAATCGTATCTCAGTTTCACCTACTCTCACTTCACCTAAACCTGTTACTTTTATATTTTTTGAACTATGAAGGGGTTTAGCAGGATCACACATCTAGAAATGATTTATGGATGCCAACATATAAAAAATATTTCTTCAATCTTTTTCCTTGTGTCCCCGAGTGTCCCACTCCCCACTTTCATCCTCTTCCTATCCTCAGCAGCAGTGCTAACCCATGCCCTGCAGATTTATTGCCCAGAGTCTGCTTCCTTTGGCACATGACAATATTCAGAATGATTCTTCTTCTTTTCTGTCTGGAGCTCGCTGGTACCCTCTCTGGTACTAAAGTGTAATAAGAGAAGAAATGATTTGGGGGAGGTGTATTGTTTCACCGGTGCTTATGACAAGCATCAGCCACAAATCATTTTTTGGTCCAATATGGGAGCTGTTGGGAAAGTTTTCTCTTGTTAAGGAGGAATCCTTTCTTTGGGTGCCCTGTGGATGCCAGAGATACTGTACAGTTAGCTTTTAAGAAGTAGGAAGGACTTGTAAGAAGTTTATTTTTTTAAATCAAGGCTGTCTATCATAATGTTGCATATAATATCAAAAAATAAGAAACAACTTAATACCTATCAGCTTGAGATCAGTTAAATGTATTATGATATATCTATATCTCTATCTATCCATGCACACATACACACACATAATGGAGTCACAATTTCTAATATTAACAGAGCGGCTAAAATGTGCCAGGCACTGAATGATAACTCATTATGTGGCTTACCACTATCTTCCCAGATACGTTTTAAGATAAATATTCTTATTGTCACTTCTTTTTAATAGAGGAGGAACTGAGGACTGGAAAATTTGAGTGATTTCTTGTTCCGAAGTCACTTTCAGTATATACTGATTATTGAGTTAAGACATTCCATAGACATACTGATTATTGTGTCCATATGTCTTAAATAAATGGACTTCAGTGTCCAACAGGGACCCTCTGTCCTCATCTAACATTGGTGAGCTGTTCATCTTCAGCTAGGGAGAATTACATCCATATTATGTGACCATTATGAGAATTTAACAAATAAATTTCTATAAAGTTAATAGAAAATCACCTCATTAAAAGAAAACCCCCAGCAAGGGAATGCCAGTTACCCTTAATACCATCTCCTTCTTTATTTTTACCTTCTTTTTCTAGGTTCACCTTTAAGTTCAATAAAGCAAACTGGCACTTTTCCTGGGCCTCTGGATGCGCCATAATGTTCTGTGCTTGTGGGAAAAAAATGGGGAGTTCAACGTTGGCATTTTCAGTTGAGCACGTTGGGCTGTGATGGTTTCTATGGTATGAAGTGTGGACAGGAATGTTTACCTTTGGATTATAAAGAGCAATATTGGGGATCCCTAATCTTTGCAACTTCTTTTAAAGAACTGAAGAGAAGCTGGCCATGAAGCTAGAATTCTATGCAATAAATTCATGGGGCAGGTGGGAGGGAGGTAAAGAGCAGGAGAGGGGCTACCCAGAGGGGTATTGGAATAAGTAGAGTAATAGTTCTGCTTGAAGAGCTACCAGTGAACGGACACTGATCAGGACTGTTGTGTAGACAGAGATGGAAGAAATGATGATAGAAAGTGGAAAAAAGGGAAATGACAGAAGGAGGAAATGAACTGAGGAGGAGGAGCATTCTGTACGGAAAAATTGAATGGCACCAGTCCTCCACTCTGTGGTGACCTGTTGCCTCCATTTGGAATGCTCTCTCTACTCCACTCCTAACCTTGCCTGGCTAACACCTGCAGCTTCAGGTCTTCTCTCAAACACGAGCAGATCAATGCATTTTGCTGTGTGTGCTCATGGCTCCCTATTCTTGCCTCTCAAATTTTAACAGGTCAAACACTGTTAACAAGCAAATATTTATGAACCCTCCTCTCTTACAACCTGCCAAAAGGAATCATATTTAGCCAATCCAAAATCTCCCTTTTCCCCAGTTCGACTAAAGAGGAAAGATTTTCTTGCTGGGCAAAACACTTGGTTGAAAATAATGCAATGAGAGATATGGGACAAAGGAGGGGTAAAAAGAAAAATCATGCAAACTCAGAATAGACATTTTGTCTGATGGATTAAGGAAAGTTGGGTCTGAGTAAGGTGAGGAGTGAGGAAAAGGATAGTACCAGAGGAAAGAGAATTTTAATAGAGATTGTCTTGGACTTCACAATTAGGTTCTTTTGAATGTTCTTTAAGGGATTTGAATGAGGAATCCAATTCCTTTTAAATTAATTTTGGATACTGAAGTGGGCTTGAATGTGTGCAGAGACAGAGCCACATGCTCTCGAACATATATTAGGGTTACAGTAGCATTTATCACTATGCGAAATTATGTATTTGTGTGATTGTTTGATTCATGCCTGTTATTCTCCTTAGGCAGTAATGAGGAAAGGAAATGGGTCTATTTAAGATGCAATAAAACTCCCAGCCCTTAGCACAGTGCCTGACACAAAGCAGGTCCTGTGTAAGAATGTCTTGAATACACAAATGTGTGAGAAAAGGCCATGGCTATTGTCTGTTTCTAATTTATCTCTCCTTGCTGTCTCTCATTTTATGGCCACTACTATCCTGGCAGAATCCCACCCAAATCTACGTTATTGAACAAATTAATGGGACTCTTTCCTTTTTGTTGTCAACTCCTATGTGGAGGACTAGATTCTCCTTATAGTATAAGTCCCTGTGAAAGAGATTTCCTGCAGAAAGCCGACTTTCAGGCCTGTGGTTCATTCCAGGGCTTGGAACTTTCATTCTTAATATAGAATGTGGAAATTCTACAATCAGTGGGAAAAAAGTATGCTAAGTAGATAAAATCAGTCCCACTGTAGCATAACTCTCCAGAGAGAAGAGATAAAACTGCTTGATGCTTAAGTTAAAAAAAAGTAACAAAATGTTTCCAGTTCCGGAAACTGAATTTCATTCCTAATGTAAATATAGAAGCCTCTGGAGAAGGGGATGGTACTCTGGAGAGGGCAGGAAAGCAAAGGGAACAGTAGGAAGGGATTTAACCATCGAGCTCCATCATTGCTTAATGGCAGGGAAACAGCCCAAAGAGAGAAATTGACCATTTCTTTCAAAGCAGTTGCCCCAGTCAGAAAACTAAGTTTGATCTTGACTTTTTCCTCTCCCTCGATCCCCACATTGCATCAATCGCTAAATCCTGGTGGTTCTACCCCCTAAATATTTCTTTTGTTTTTTTTATTGAGATACAATTGACATATAACATTGGGTAAGTTTAAGGTGTACAACGTGTTGATCTGATACATTTATATATTGCAATATGATTAGCACCATAGCATTAGTTAATGCTTCCATCACATCACATAATTATCATTTCATCACAATGTTAATAACATATTTCCAATCCTATCTATTTTCCTACTTTCCATCCTCCTAGTCCAACTATTCATTTCTTGCCTGAACCATTGCAATGGCATCATAATTATTCTCTATTTCCCTTCTGCCTTTCTCTAATTCATTCTCTATGTGGCTATCAGGATGATGCTTCTAAAATATACATTTGATCCCATGTTTACAATGTTTAAGACTTCACTATTCATCATTACAGTAAACATCTATTGTAACATGGAGAACAAGAAAATAGAAATGAGGAAGAGAAGATGACAGACAGACAACTCTTTCGAGGGCAGTTGCTGTAAAAGAGAGCAGAACGATGGTGGACAGATTGAAAGCAAAGTGAGGTCACAATAGGTTTTTTTTCTTTAAGATAGAGTCCTATTTCTAGACTGATCAGAAAGTAATATTGAGGAAGGAGAAACTGATGATGTTGGAGAGAGAGGATTATTCAAGGAGCAACATTCTTGAGAATGTGAGTGACATGGAACATGCTGGGGTAGACATGGCCCTGGGCATGGGGGTGTTGGCAAGAGTTTCCTTCTCTGGAAGTCTATGTAAAAATGAACTCCTTCATGAGGTTCTTTCTGTAAGGCAAAAGGAGATTAAAAAAAAAACTGATCTATACTTTTTACATTGAATGTGGCTACTGCAGAGTATACGAAATTTTTTCACAATTACATATTCCGTTTTCCTATATTCATATTTCTTTCCATTAATTTTAGTAACGTTTTTTTCTCTTATCACCAGCTCCAAGGGCATTGACCGTGGCCTTCCAAGCTCTACTCTCCCTTCTTTGCTTGCAGAGCTCGTATTCACACCGCTCAGGCCCACCCTTCACAGCATTCCTTGACCTCCATGGATAGGACATGTCACTGTGACCCTCAAATCAGGCTGTGTAAACATCTCCTTTAGTAGCTTGTCTTTTGGCCAGAAGTCCCAAACTGACATTCTAGAGCTCACAGACTTTGTTTGCCCAATGCAGTATTTTGAAAGCACTATTTTTGGATTAGATGACATTCAAAACATGAAAATCTCACACCAAAAAAAAAAAAACCCCACAATATCTCTGACATTCTTAGAAAATGAAAGATGAGCATCACTGAGCCCACATTCCCACGTGGGAGAAACTCCCTAGAGCAAGCAAGGTGCTCCCTGTTTTTGTCCCGCTCAGTCCCTCATGTTTTTACCAGCATAGCCCCTGTGGACCAATGCGGGGCTGTGAGTTTATGAGCCTTAGGCACTACAGGTGGGATTATGACCGGTTTGCCTAGTGGATCCCAGCACCCAGTACAGTGCCAAGCATGCAGCAATGCTCAGTGCATGTTCTCCAAGCTCCACGGTGGCATCTTGCACCCGTGCATACTCCAATCATGCAGCCATTCTGTCCTTTAATGCACCATAGCCACTCTGAAAGCTCAGTTCCTTAGGCCTGACCTCATTTCCTCTGCCTAACGTGCCCATCCCACCTGGCTACCTCATCCTTCACATCTCAGGTCAAATGTCACTTTCTCTGAAAACCATCCCCAGCCCTTCAGGTTAAATCAGATCCCACTGTAATATTCTTTCAGAGCTTTCCAGACCTTTTTTCTTCATTGCCATTATTGTTTTGTTACAATGTACTTGTGTACTTGCTTGATGTCTGCTTGTCCCACTCAACTATAAGCTCCATGGGGGCAGGACCATGTCGCTGTGCTCACTATGGACTCCACCATGCTGTGCCTGGTACCAGATGCATAGTAAATCTTCAAGGGGTACATGAATGAAAGAATGCTTCCAAGACACAGATCTGAAGGAAAGTAGAAGCGAGTATGTCGAGGCGTTATGGATGTCTGCTTTACTCTGGAACACAGTGACATTCCTGTCTCACCCAGCCTTTCTAGATTCCTTAGATTTGAGTATAGATTTGTCTTGTCTGAAATTGTGAGCATCCTGAGGGCAAGGGCCTCTTGTTCACTTTTTTATCTTCTGCATCTAACACAGGGAACTGCATCTAATACAAAATTCCAAAAATGTATATTCAATGACCAAATTAATCAACATAGATCTGCTTTTTAAGAAAAGGATAGTAGCTTCTCTGCTTATTAACTTATTTGCTACATTCTTTCATTACCTCAAACTGGGCTCTATTCCAGAGCAAACTGTATCAACACTGCCCACCACAATTGATCACGATGGTGGTTGTGTGACACCCTGTTAGTTCTGGCCATCAACTTTCTGTTGGTCTATGGTCTATTTGTTGAGTTTTTGAGGCATTTTACAGGCATCATTAACCTTATCATGTCCAATAATTGCAAAAGTAGGCAAAGTATTGAATGTGTAATTGGAAAGACTTATGATTATGATGGAACTTAAAGTAAAACAATTTTACAGGAGTAGGTACCTATTGGGTGTTTATGGAATATTTCACTCAAGATAAATCTGGTTTTATCCAAGAAAGTGTCTTATCTACATGGTATTTAAAACTATGGATCATAGGAGTTCTGAGTTCACACATGCATCCTCATCAATGAGCCAGGGCACATAACTAATTGACCAGAAGGCTCACTGGGATTAATTAGCATCTGTATGTGAAGAGCTTGGTTCAGACTTGCTGCATGGACGATGGCGTTCTGGAATGGCTATATCCTGGGTTCACAAGTCAGTCACTGCAAGGGGATCTCATTGCTTGGCTGGGGAAATAGTTGGGGCTCTTGGCTCCCCTGTGGGCCAGTGTGGGCACGTGCACATCTAGCTACTGCCGGCAGAGGGCAGCAGTACGCTGTGCGTGTTCAATTTGCATCCGAGATTAGCAAATCCCCAAGGATTTACAAAAAAAAGAAAGTGGGCATCCCAGGACCACCCTAATTTCTTTTCCCTGGGTGTCAACACTGGTCTGAGCAATTGCAAACACAGACCTTTTACATTATGTTGGACTTTGGCTCATCTGAAATAGAGAAATGAATACACAACTAGGAGCTGCCATCACAGACAGGAAGTAACTTTAATTAAATATTGTGAAAGTTGAAAAGTTTTTACAGCTTGAATTTTTGCAAAAAAAAATTATAACAATCTCTACAGTAGTTAGGTTCTCTAACAATTGAACTGTACAGTGTGTGTCTATTCAAAAAGTTTGATAAGAAGGTGAAAGGTTAGTAGATTGAGAGATGACTTCGTTACGCTGCATCCTAGTACAATGTGAGGCCAGGGCATGTTATGCAATCCAGTCATCCAGAAGCTGTATTTTTCCCCCAACACTGAAATCTTAATTTAATTCTCTATTTCGTTTTCCTCTTAAAGCCATATTCTGTATTTAGGGGAACATCGTTTCCTTGTAAAAGTTTTGTGTTGAAGAAAGAGGGTCAGAGGGCCAGAACGTCTTTTCATCTAATCAATATAAATAGAGGCAACAAAACACAAATTGTACATCTTTTAAAGGCTCTTTGGACTTTCAGGAAGAGTTCTAACCACTACACATGGCTGACAGATGGGTGGCGTATGTTGTCAGGGTCTGAGCCGGACACCTCACCGGCTGACCGTTCCTTCACAGTTACGGGGCTCACCAGACAAAATATGGCTTTAAATTGTACACATCTTCAGGCCAGAGCTTACCACACAAATTCAGACCACCTTTCTGAGTACCGAGAAGCAATGCGTCCACCTTGCTTACATTTTCCAGTTTTTTTATTATTATTAATCACCATTATTATTATTTCTCACCATGAAAAATCAGCTTTCCTCCCCTCCCTTCCCCCCCAAACCCCCCTCCCCCACCCGCCCCAACCCATAAAAATCGCACTCTGACAGTCTAGTGAAAACCATTGCAAAATCCATATGGGGGCATGCACAGTTGCAGCATTGTTGTAAATTTCTTGCTCTACTAGAAAAAGTTACATTGTCTTAAGGTAACAAAACAGTTCTTTTGTGCTTTTCCATTTCTTTGTTTTTTTTTTTTCTTTTTTCTTTTTCTTTTTTCTTAGAATGTTAGTGATGACTGACAGTTCTGGTGCACAGTTACAATGTACAAGTGAAATGAATATGATTTGCATTGTTAAGGCATCCAATCTGCTGGTTTATATTTACGTGAAAGACAGAGGAAATATACAAGCAGACTTAAGAAAGAAAGTATGTTCATTGATTTCTATGAAGTTTCTCCCCCGAATTTAATGCACAAAATGCGTCACTCCAAAGGGAGAGATTCCATGCATATTAATAGAGTAAAACAGCATTAGGGTTTTTTTTTTGTAAGCTTCCAAAGCAAAGGATACATTTTTTTTAATCTACAGAACTAAATGCTACAAGAATAATATGCTACTATTTTTTTTGCCATATATTGGAAAAAACTTCTTAACTTACAAATAATACAAAAATAGACAATGGCTTTTGGGTGGAAATAAAAAAATTGAAGCATGGTTTAACAATACTAAAAATAACTATAAATGAAATGTTTAAAAATCACATTGAAACAGCTAAGACAACTGTAGGTGACCAAACAAATGCGCACTTTCACAGAGCAAACATACACAATAAAATAAATTGGGAGTGGGAGGAAAGGAAGAAGGGGAAAGCAATGTACAAATCCCAAAGATAAATACATTATTTATATGGATATTTTACAAAATCCCCGTTAAAACAAAAAGCCTTTTAATTAACTTTGCAAGTATGTGCAAGCTAAAGGTAGTGAGCTTTTTTCTTTGCAAAATATGCAGTAAAATCTTTTTGTGATATTGAAAAACTGTCTTAAGACATTAAAATGTATAAATAGAACAACAACTTTGGCAAAAAATCACAAAAAATCTACAGTATTTATAACTACATACAAAAACACAACAGCAAAGAAAAAATATCAGGCAAATGCATCCTCAGAGCTTTGCTGCATCTTTGCTATTAATTCTTATTTTTAAGAACACTTCCCAGATAATGAGAGCAAAATTCCCATAGAACAGAAAACTATGTTTTGGAGGTCTCAGCCTTCTCCTTTCTCCCGGTTTCCTTTTACTCTTAATTCCAAAGCACTTAACCTGTCGCTTTAATCGCTTACATCACAACGTAAGGGTCGACAAACGATAGAGGTGCTGTCTCTGAATGGCAATTCGGGACTACCTGCTCTGTTGCTTGTGTCAGCTTTGGGAGGATTGGTATGACGTCAGGGTTTAAGATGAGTAAACTTTAAATCTGTAAATGGTGGAGGGGAGGTGGGATTTTGGCTTGATACCTGCAGGGCATAATGTGGAATTCTGTGCCTGGACCCTGTTCCATGAAGTCTCAAAGGAGATTCTCACGCAGTATGTGTGCCACCAAGCTCTCGATTGGCCTTAGGCTTCAGAAGAAGTGGACATAAGTAAAAGAGAGAATATCAGGTTTAAATATGCAGTTTTAACAATCTGTCTAGAGGCACTGGATTTTTGAGTAGAAGGGAAAAATGTGATCACGTACATCACTTTTTAACTTTCCAGCCTGCATTTATTTACACAGTTACTTAAGACAACAATACAAAAGAGATAAATAAGCTTGCACTGCTAAGGGATGGCATGTTAAGTTAGATACTGAAAATGTACTGTCTGAGCTACCTACCATTTGATATGCTTTAAGGCGCAAAAGCCGACCCTTAGTTTTCTAAAAAATCTAACTGGCATTCCTATTCTGTCCCATACGAGCTTTTTTTTTCTTTTTTAACTTTTTTGTAAATATCACCACTTCATTCTCCCTTTACACAGCTTTAAAAACATCATAAATTAAAATGTGGAGTCTTATTTATAGTGTCCCTTGTATACAGCTTTATGGTTTATAAAAGACAAATGACTGCAGAGTTAAGCTTAAAAAAAAAAGAAAAGGAAAAAGTGGATTTGCTTGTATCGACACAGAATAAATATATCCCCCACATACTTGGGAGGTACAACTCTAACCAACACCCTGCACTTGCAGATCTCCTCCAACTTCAGTATTTGCAAGGTCGGTGATATTGTTGGTTTAAAACTCTGCAGTTACTGTGATTCCTCTTAAAAAGGCCTGAGTTAAAAGTTCCGCTCTGGGACTTGTATCACATTACTCTCTGTAGCAGAATCCAACCTCTTCATTAATAAAATTCTTCAAGGCAATTCTTTCACATGGGAGGAACAATCATGCCAGATATCGCTGTGGAAAGAGAAGACAGAGTCAATGGTTTTGCATCCAAACCTCTCACTGAGAAAAAACAAAAAAAGATGGAAAAAACACCCACCCACCACTATGTTAGTTGAATATTAGCCACAAATGTGCTCTCATCTTCCCTGGAATGAGTTTTTTTTTTTAATAGAATATGCATGCACTTTATTAAGAATGATAATATATCATTATTTGTATGTGTTTTTAACAGAACAGAAGATCCTAAACGTCCCTCCAAATCTGATTTCAATTTTAAAACATAACTGGAAAGTTGCATAGTTGGAATACCGCTGGGAAAGTTGCAGCCCCAAACTGCAAAATAGTGAGAATTTTCGATTTGTCACTCTTTTTTCCTCTCTCCTTCACTTCCAAAATATAAAATAAAAAACTAGCCCATCCCAATTGCCAGCAATTTCTACAAAAAAACCCTGGCTCACTCTGTGCTCTGTATTAGCACGAAGCCTGGGTACCATAGCAGCAATCTGAAGGCCTTCGTCTCAATCTTCACGCCTGTGAGAAGGAAACACCAGCTACAGCAGGCACTGTTCACTGGGCAGATAAAGTCGGGAGAAGCCACAGAGGAGGCAGTTTGCATAAAAGTGCAGGATGTCTTCTACACTGCTGCTTCACTCAAGGTTTCTGGAATGATCCAACCATGCCCCTAACAAATTGTAGCCTAGAAAAGCTGGGGTGAAATCTTGGGAAAGGGACGGCTCTTTGGAGCAATCACAAATCTTCCAAATTGTTCAGAGTTAGGCGGCCGCACACAGCGGTATTTACGAGAGCACGGGATCCTGTGGGCCAGCATTCCACCTCTGGCTTTTTCGTTACTATGTTCCCCAGAAGTAGTTGCTTGTCTCCTTAGACTTCTGTCTCCTCAGCTAGAAAATGCAGTTAATCAGTATTTGCAAGGGCCGTGATGTTGTTAGGGTTATTGGAGATTTAAACAAAATAACACATGTGAAGTGCTTGCCCTGGGTTCAGCTCCTAGGAAAGACCTAATAGAGACGAGCTGCTATTATTTCTAACCCATCCCTTCTGCTGCTAAACTAGCTCGGTGACCTTGTGTTAATTGTTTAACTTCCCTAGGCTCTGTCTCCTCTTATATCAAATAGGCACCATCTCATATGGCACACTTCACATGACGGGTGTGAGGAATCAAGGGATGAGTGTGAGAAAACTGAAACAGTGTGGCCACTTTGAGATATGTTGAGATGAGAGCGACGCTTACATCAGGAGCGAGAGGCAGCCATCTTTAGCTCCCAATGATGGTTTAGCATGTTGTCAGACAGAGAGAGAAAGTCATTGCTTTCTTTTTATTGGCAATTCTAAATTTAAATTAATGTTCTTGTCAGTGATGACTGCATCTAGGAAGAGGCCCTCTTCATTCCCAAATCTCATGTCTGGAAGAAAGTGCCTTTCTTTTTTTAAGCGAACCCCAACTACCACCAATCCTGCAGGAGACACGGGGAGGCTAGGTGAGTCTGAGCCCTGGGGCTCCCACACCCTCCTGATCCCCTTCCCCAGTCCTGACATTTTCGATTCAATTAAAAAAAAATGTATTTTGCCAAACACTTTTTCCGTTAATTTTTAAACCCATCTGTATTCACAAGGAAATTTAATCCACATGTTTCTGATTCATTTACACGTAAATCATCCAAATGTTGTTTTGCAAGAGCCGTTTTGCAGTCCAAAAGCTCCTGGAGTCTTTTTCGTAAGCTCTCATAAGCCATTTTTCTTAGAAACAGGAAGTGTCTCTTGCCAAACGCAGACCAACTTAAACCCCCAAAGATCTGGGATCAGTGGGAAATGCAGTCCCCTGAAGATTCAAGTGAGCCCTAGATTTGACTGAAAGAGGGAGCTCGGTATTTCAATCCAAGCCTTAACTTGAGAATTGAAGATTCTGTAGCTCCAAAGGCAAGGAGGGTAGGGGTCTTTGCAGCGTGACAGTTCAGCACGGCTCTGCCTCCTTAAGGAACTTCTCATCCAGGCTGGAGGTGGGTCCAGGCACCCTTATTAAGGCAGGCCTTTCTGTGGGAGTTCTAAGGCCCTGGCAAAAGAAGCAAATCTACTTTGCCTTTCACGAAAATCTACTGTATGCCTGGCATTAAAGGGCAGCCCCCTATAGTACAGCCAGCCATCCAGGCAGTGTCAATATGATACAGAGTGAAGTAGAAAACTGACCAACCTCCTGCTAATGTAGTCAGTGGACCCAGCCAACATTATCAGTTGGGTCCTGAAAACATCCCATTTGGATGGCTAGAAGTAAAAAAAAAAAAAAAAAAAAAAAAAAGGGCAACTAGACTTATGGTAGTGAACACAATCCAGTCTATACAGAGGCTGAAATATAATGATGCACACCTCGAATTTATATAACGTTATAAACCAATGTGAGCTCAAAATAAAAAAGATCTAAGCAGTATTTCGGTACCTGAAAAGTGTGTTAGATTAATTACATTAAACCTCCACTAGGGCCAGATTACAAGGTGTCAGGCAAAGGTGACAGCCGTGCTAGTCTGTAGCTAACAGCTCTTCTTCTGGAACACAAACCCCAGCACCCTGAGGGCCCAGGACAGGGAGAGAGTGAGGGGGGTGCCTGAGTGGGGACTGACGCGACTCTGCCAAAGGCATGTCTCCTTTAGTGCGGGCAGCGAGTCAGCGCCTACCCGACCTGCTGTGCAGGAAGGCCTGCTCACAGCCACCAGGTCCACTGCATTATTTCAACAGAAGGTGGAGATGTGGATTTTTTAAAAGATGAAATAGCCCAGTTTACACATGTTAGCAAATAATTAAAGTTAAAAACACATAAACAAATGAACATATTTCAGGGTGTCAAGGAGGCAGCATTGGTCTGCCCACACTTTCCCACCTTCTCTGCAAGCCTAAGGAAGTCACGGAAACTCTCTCCAGAAGAAGGTCCACACATACTTACACCCAGAATTTTGCATATCTCAGGGGGTTACGGCTCCATAAATCTCATCTGTGACTTCCTAAACTCCCGATGCAGAACCCTTTCTGATGAGTAAATTTGGGAGAAAAAAATTCCCATTCATGGCCTCGGAGCTTAGACACCCCTAAAGAGGTCTTTTCATAAAGAAACCTCACTGCATGACTGCAGGGAAGTTCCCGCGTTGTTAGGAGCTGTTTTTCTTGTATCTGTGCTGCAATCCTCAAGATTACTTATGTGGGTGAGAGGGACGAGTGTTTGAGGCTTGGAATGTTCCAGAAGTGCCACTGGCACACTGACTTGCCCAAGTGGAGCCCATGAAGATTTCCATGAGGACATGACACCCTCAGAGAGCAACATGTGCCAAGACAGCACAAGATCGAGGTGGCTCTGCCATTTTCCCCAGCAGCTGGGTGATCACCTTCTCTGATACAGGCTCAGAAAACCATTGGTTTGAAAAGCAATGCATTTTTAGTATGGTTTCCAATTTTTGATAAGAACAAAGAGAAAAATGGAAAGTTTTGCAGAGCTGGGAGGGTTTGGAGTGAGAGGGTGGAATGCGGTCTTTCTGAAACCATATTACATTTGTGTAATAATTATGAGCTACTCAGAAACAGAACGGGGGGTGAGGGGCAGATCTTGCACAAATTGAACATGTGCATTGAGGAAAAGACAATTCCATGAGACTCACGACCAGACTGCATGATATCCAGAGTCAGGTCGGGCTGGCCAGCCAGAGCTTCAACAAGGTAGGGAAAGAAAACAACCAGTATGTGGGGACAATTTTTGTGAAATCACTCTGGACTTTTGTTTTTAACTTTTCACTGCAGAGACTATACAGGGCATTGTTAAGGTTTAAAATCACTACATTGAGGGTAGGTCCAATGGCATGCTGACAGCCTTCTTGGGGCTGCCTCTCCGTTGGTTAATGAAGTCTTCTGAGGGTTGAAATTGTATAGATCCACGCTCTAGGGCACATAAGCTTTAGGAGAAGGGAGAGGATGTCTCCAGGACAATGGCTGAGCATAGCTGGTGTCTCAAGTCTTTGACCCATGAAAATAGACACACTTGGGGAATCTAGGATCAGGATTTATCAATGACTTTATCTAGATAAGAACAGAAGAAGATTTCTCTTTAAATCCAAAATACAGCTGCATTTTCCAAAGTTTTCATGGGATGTTCATGGGTCTTAACATTTGGAAAAGCGTTTTGTGGGCAAATAAGTTCACAAAACTAAATGGAAGAGTCGTTTTTGTTTAACCACAGGATGTCTCAGAGCCTGTTATAGACATAGCTGCATCGTGGATATCCAAGACAGCGACTCAGTAAGCACTATTTCCTAGATTTGTTTGACCATAACATTTTAATTTTTTTTAACAGAACATCTTGTGAGATTCCAGAAGTGCTGAGATAAGAGTTGCTTTGTCCTAAAAAAATTTCTCAGACATATGGTAAATTGTCCTAGGTTTTATCTACCTGGGATAGAAAGCCAGTTGGAATCAGAGTAGAAATTGTGAATTATAAAATATATGTAAAGAATGGAGCTTATGACTTCCTTGCTCAACCTTATCCCTGCTTCTTGGCACCTGTGCTCCAGGATGCTGAGCGGCTTACTGGTTAGTGCACATGACTCTTTGGCTCAGGTTATCCTAATCCTTCTGCTTAAAATGCCCCCTCCCGCATCTCCCTGTGCCAGAATTCGACTTGCCCTTCATCCAAGATCCAGCTCAACGGCAACCTTCTCCCTGAAGCACTTCTGAATTCGCCCTAGTCTTTCCTTCCTCTGAACTTCCACAGCTTGGTGCCAGTCTCTCCCAGACAGATCCGCTTTCTTTACTGTGGTCATGTTTGCCCTAATACAGGGAAAGTTTGTAAGGCTAGGATTTTGTAGTCCACATGGGCTTGAACCCATAACCCAGTGGCTTGAACATAATATGGCCGTACGGCATAGGGGCTTACACGGCAGTCAGTCTGCCTGGTTTTTAACCCAAGGTTCCCTCTATTTGCTAGCTGTGTAACTCCGAATGACCCATCTTGGCTTTAAGTCTCAGTTTCTGCATCTGTAAAATGGGGACAATAAACAGCCTACATCAAAGGGTGGTTGGGAGGACTACAGGAGATAATGTAGACGCCGGGCTGGGAGCAGGCCCTCACACGTTAGTGGCTATGACCGTGGTCATCACCATCCTGGGAGACTGCAGTGCATATCTCTTGGTGCATAAACATGCATGCAGTCACTAAAGGAGGTTACAAAAGGGCTGCTGGGGAAAGACCTTTAAGAAGTTGGCTTTAAAAAACCAGAATGATGTACAATTAGCAGAGTGGTAGTTGGAGGTAAATAGGCCTTTAAAACACTTAAACAGCCTAACTGTGTCACCCCTAATCTTGTTTATATGGTCAATTTGCTTAACCAACTCTTCCTTCGTCACTTGCCCTGTCTTAATGATCACAATTCTGAACTAGCTGGGTCCAAATGAAGCAGGTGTTACTGTAACAATGAAAAGGAGAAGAAAGAATGAAACACTCAGAGATTCTTACCCCTAATTCTATGATCCACCTAGGTCCTTTTTTAATAGAAAAAGTGGAATTTAGAAAGCTAAAGATGAAGTAATTCTTCAGTTACACGTCTAGGAGCCCACTGTCAGAATGCCATTTTTCTCAAGGGAGACTCCGAGGCCCCAAGCAGGAGCTCCCTAGAAACAACAGTGTAGCCCAACCAAGCCCACGTGGGCCGTGCCTGGCGAGTTTGGTGGTTGGGAGCAGAGCAGGCCAGAAGAAGGACGGCTTAAAGGAAGATGATGCAGTAAATTTGACTTTAATTTCTCTATTCACACCTCCTCCACTGGCATCCCCAAAAGCAGGGACGTTTGGTACACAGCAGTATTGGAAAAACAAACCTCCCTTTTTTTTCTTTTTAATCACGCTGAAGAGTCAGGAACACGGGGTAGGGGAAAGTGCAGAAAGAATCTCCTGTACACATGCTCAATCAGAAGGAAAGGGCAGTGTCGTCCGCAACAGCAAGTCCAGCACAAAGTGTGTCCCTGAGTTACACCTCAGACGCTCCATGCTGTGCGGCTGCCTATTGGAAATGTGATGGAGGCATGGAGACTCAGCTGCTAATCAGAAGCGAGCAACGGTCTCTGTAGTTTTGGAATCAGTGCAGACTTGAGTTAGAAACACTCTAGGGGTGACAAATGCACAAACTCTCAATGTGTCCCTGTCTTGAAGCCATTTCCTCATTACTTAAACACACACACACACATATACCCCTACGCCACCAGATGGTCCCTAAATCCAGGAGATTCTAAAATCTGGGCCAAGTCCCTATTTTCAGTCCCTTCCTGCTCCCTCCTTGGTCCACACAGCATGAAAAGACACAGCCTCGCCTCACTGAAGGGCTGCCCTCTGAAGTCACTGTTGGCCGGTGACACAGCTGCTGACCATCCAAGAGCCGTGGGCCTTTTCTTCTCAAGCACCCCCTCTCTGCTGTTGATTACAAATCCCATTATATCTTGTTCCTCATATCAAATCTGTGTTTAACAAGGGCTGCGACTGGCACCTCAAGAATGGCAGATTTGAGCTTTCCGTATGTTTTAACCTTATTTACATCCATTATAAGTTATGTTTGCTTAAGCATTATATCCCTCGTTTGCCAGCTGGAGGTGTACTGGGGATGACAAAGCATTATTTTTCACTGAAAAAGAGTCAGACTTGCATGAATGGGAGGCTCCCCTTTGTGGGGGTGGGCATTACTATCATCAATAATATTGACCGCAAGGGAGTTCCTCAGTCAGCTTATCTTCCTCTTCCCTTAAGAAGATGGCTTTGCCAGTGCATGTTAGAGGAGGGGCACGGGCATGCTATGGGGCCCCACCTTTGGCTGTGCTGGGCAGATTTCCCAGCAGGTTTCTGAGGAATGGTCTAACGCTCTCCTGGAGTCAGAGAGGCACAGTGATTCGGAGCTCAGGTTCTGGAGTCACATGGTTTGGGTTCAATTTTGCCTCCATCATTACTAGCTGTGTGGCCTTGAGCAAATTGGGCCTTAATCTCCCCATCTATACAATGAGCATAGTAGTGACCTCATAGGGGCTTTAGGAGAATCGATATAAGCTTATATCAATGTAATGTGTCCAGTGCAGAGTACATGTGTACTTAAGTATAAATAAATATACACAGGCTTACACACAAAAACAACAGGCTGCGAAATCCCACACATGTATGCTGTCCTGCTGAGCCTCCTGACCTCCACAGCTGACTGCCATCAGTGAAGATGGGCATGGCTGCCACTGAAGGAAGACACTGTGGGAGCTGTGTAGACTGGGGGTTGGGGGCACAGACCCTGCTGGGGTTTATATTCATCTCCACCATTTACTGGCTATGCTTATGGGCAGGTATTTACTCTCTTTATGCTTCAGTTTCATCATCTGTACAATCGAGATCATAAGAGTCCTCATATTTCATCAGGATGTTGTGAGGATTAAATAAGATGGAGCATACTCAGTGTTTAGCACAGAGTCTGGCATACTCTTCAGTGATCGATAAACGGTAGCTGATTATTTTATTGATCGTATTTCCCTGCCAGCTGCCTTAGGAATCCTGGATACATCCTTTTTACCCACTCTGTGTAACGAAGTGTTTGAGAGATGGAAAGAGGAGATGCATTTCTGAGCCTGAGTTTGAAGCCAGCTTCTCCCACAGAACTTCACAACCTTCGTAACCTCCCTAACCTTTAGTTTTCTCATCTGTAAAGTAGGGGCTATGAGAAGCCAACACACAACTCAGCAGTGGGAGAATGAATGCAGTTGTGCAGGTCAACACCAAAACCCAGTGCCAGCACATAAGAAAATGTAAGAAATGGTGGACCCATTTTAAAAGGGTAGGATTTTTTTCTCAATGAATAGAAAGGTCACATCAACTCTTGGTGACTCTATTATTTCCATATTCCATGATGAGGACGAAATTGAACAATTTTAATATGAACCAGAATACTCTAGTAGCATTTTGGGGTTTCTGGTTCCCAGCAGTAAGTCTTGGGCCTTTGGTCTCTGATGCTGTAACCTCAGGGCTCTGGTTGGGCCATGGCTCACCCACTCCCCATTATCAGCCCCACACATGTTCGCTTTGACATAGGTGACAGGAAGGGAAGGTTGAGTGACCTACTTCAGGAGAAGGCCAGTCCAGGGAAAGACCCTGCAATGGAGAGCTTCCTAGAGTCCACAAAAGACTGGTCTGGTTATGGTGACCACAGGGAATGAGGGAGGAGAAAAGAGAAATGACAGCATTAGTAAGTGGAAACAGTATTCTCATGCAAATCCTGGGCCTGAGCAGAATTGCTGGAGTTGGAAAGAGGACTGCTCAGGAAGCTCCAGCAGAGGACAGATGCACAGGGCCAGGGGCCTGGGGTCAGGGCCGAGGAGAGCGAACACAAAGGAACAGAAGAGACAAGGGCAGAGAGAAGCAGGCAGACCCAAGGCTGATCCCCTCGCAACAATATCGCACCTACTTCTGGCGCTTGGAGGTTGAGGTCAGGGCGTGTGGTGGGCCCAGCTGGGGCCTGCGGCTTACCTTGCAGGCTGTTCCCGTTGGTGCTGGTGCAGGTGGGAGGCGGGGAGGTCTGGGGTCTGACGACTGGCGCGAAAGCACTCTTCTGTTTCACGGCTGAGACCATGTTGGCTGGTGAGAAGGAGAAGATGCCCGAGGAGCTGCTGCAGTTGGAGGGGAGGCTTGTGGAGGAGGCCATGGTGGGGCTGGATGGCACGACTGAGAGGGGCAATGGGAAAGGAGAAATCAGTGCCATTCCTGGCATCCTGAGACAAGGTGGCTCAGATCTGACCTTTACCGGCCACCCTGCTCAGGCCACCCTTCCAGCACAAGCTTTCCCTGAACTCTCGGGATCTTGTCCACTTTCAACATTTGGTACTTGGCATGTGTTACCTTTTGTTGTTGATGATCTTTTATGTGTTTGTTGTGGGCCTACTATGTGCTAGGCAGTGTGCTAGGCACTGGGACATCCTAGGCCAGGAAACAAAAATGCTCTTATAAGGGATAAAGAAGCACAAAATAGCAACAAAGATGAGTATGGCCAACTCTGTGGAGGCAGGGAAAGGGAAGCAAAGAAGCCTTCATGGAGGAGGCATAGAAGCATTCCCTGTAGGGCCTAAACTAAGATTCTACAAAGGGGCTGGGGATACAAGAAACAGGAGAAGGCCACCCTAGGAGGGTGTGGTCACCAATGGAATGAGAGGTGTGGAGAAGAAGGGAGAATTGAGGGCAACACCAGGATTCCAACTCAAGGCACTGGCAGATGGTGGTGTGTAAGTGTCCCTTTCCTCCCCATGAAGCTAGGAGTTCCTCAAGGATTTAACAGCCCCTTAATGCTCCACACCACAGATATAGGTAGGTGGGAGGCCAGATGGATAAACAGACCACTAGGTAGAACATTTGTGGATAATGCAGAACTATAAGTCAAAGTTCCAAATTCTTTTTTTTTTGAGGAAGATTAGCCCTGAGCTAACTACTGCCAGTCCTCCTCTTTTTGCTGAGGAAGCCTGGCCCTGAGCTAACATCCGTGCCCATCTTCCTCTACTTTATACGTGGGATGCCTACCAGAGCATGGCGTGCCAAGCGGTGCCATGTCCGCACCCGGGATCCAAAGCGGCGAACCCTGGGCCGCCGAGAAGCGGAACATGTGAACCTAACCGCCGTGCCACGGGGCTGGCCCAAAGTTCCAAATTCTTTATATCCCCCCATGGAGCTGCACATAAACGTTTGTGAATTAATAAGCAGTAGGATAGGTTCCTTATGTAAATATTCACAGTCTAATAGTAGTGAGGATGTGGATTATCAATGATGGGAGAACCTTGGTAATTCAGAGACAGAGAAAACCTAGCTGCTGGGGACACGAAAGAGTTTGGTGGATATACATGCTCTACCAGCAGCTCCTCTCAGCCTGGCCTTTCATCATTTGCCAGTTGCTAATAATCTCATGGTTCCTTTAGGAGACAGATTTTGCACACAAGAAAGTCCTCTACACTCAAGACTAGTACTTCCATATGCTCACCTCCTATTTCCTCCACCTCCTGGGGAAAAATATGAATCCTGCCCAGTGATTTTCAGGCACTTAATTCAAGTTCTAGGAACTTCCTCCTTACTGTACTATTTTTCACATTTTGTAATAAACATTATACATTGCTTTATCATTCACAAGAATCCTCATGTCTTTTTCACCTTATGTCATAGGCTATGAGGCCAATTACACCCTTTTTACACCTCAGCAAATCGAGCAAGCTGAGACTCAGAAAGTAGTTCAGTGGCATGACCAAGGGCCATAGCTGAAAGCAGTGAAGCCAGGAGCCAAACCCAAATTCAGTGCTCTTTCCACTATACTACCCTGCAAAGGAAACAGATCGCAGGAGAAAAGGCCCCCTTTCCATGAACCCACCAGAGTCCAAACTGCTGTTTCGGTGGCCTTACCCTTGGCCTACTGGCTTTGGAAAGTTAGGGAAGTGGGAATCAACTCGGTCACGGGCAGCAATTGGCATGGAGCCCTGAGCACTACACAGTCCAAAGGCACTGAATGCTTTATGGAGCAGAACACAGAGCCGCCATCCTCAGAGTTTTCACAAACATTTTCTAAACTGTACTTTTTCTTTTAATGAGGCCAGCATTTTTATACATCTCTTAGGATTTGTAAATGTGAAAATACGCTCAATAATAACACCCATTTAAATTGCAAAGCTCCTGCACTGGAGGTTTGATTTTTAAATATTCCTAGACTTGAAATCCTGCTGGTTCACTGAGGAAGGCAATTAATCTCGTTGGCAAATGCGATCATTATGTGTATTTAGAGGTGGGGAGTTTGGAGGGGGGTGGTGAACAGAGGAAGGGGAGAAATATAGTCACGCAGTTCCATTTGTTATAACATTATTAGTTATCAGCCACCACACCAAAAAGTGTGTTCTCCAGTGGAATGTCTTACTTATTTTATTTTTTATTCTGTTCAGAATTTTTCAACATGAGTGGTTTATGAATAATTAAATATTGTGGAGGCAAAAATTCAAATCAGCTGGGCTTTGTGTTTATTGTTTTATTTGCATTTATGCAGATAAAACTGTCCCATCTGAGAGCCTATTTGAGAATTTAATACTATATTTGTGAGCACTGAGGAAATCAATTAATGGAAATTAAATGTTCGAAGTTTCACAGTCTGACAGATGCAATCTCAGGCTGAAGTCGCTGGGTGTCTACACAGGCTCGGGAAGACAGGGCAATCCAAGCCCCTAAATTGAATTGCTACCATAGAGCAATTAGTTTATTGATTTAATTAAGAATGCCACCTTTTAATTTTCAGGTCATGATTGAAACATTTTCTGATTAAGTAGATGGGAGAACACCGAAATGATAGATCCATGAGAAACGATCTTTCGATGAATCAAAATCTAATGTGAAACTGGCCCCAAACACTGACTCTTGAGCAGACAGATCTAATGGATGCAGATCATTTGGGGAATTTTAAATGTTCAACAAGCTCCTGATTCCAAACAAATAAAGTAGAAATATGAAATTGAGCACACAACTAAGCATAAAAACTTACCCAGAAAGTAAAAGGCCTTCCTAAGTATTCCTTTCAGAAATAACTCCTCTCAAAGGCCAAGAATGATCCTTCCTCTTTCAAAAGATTAGCACACTCCATGTTTCCACTATTAGAAACAGCATAATTTTTAAGTTTTTTAGCCAAAACTCTTTTTTTCAAAATCATGAATATTCTTTCATTTAACGACACATCTTCTATCACTCCACAAATGTCTCAGAGTTTGGCCACGTTTTACACAACAGAAGAGTCATCCACATCCACGATGAACGTGGTCATCTATGTAAAAATCCTCAGAGGGAGATCAAGAGATCGTAGAGACACAGCCCATGACGTTTACTATCTAAAGATGCCAGTTCCCTCAGGTTCTTTAGATGCAATCTAAACGCTGTACCAAAAAATCCTTTAAGCTAAACTCGTTTAAGACAGAGACAAGGCATCAAAGAACACTTCTTGTGTATGTGTGTATTGTTTTTCATCTTGCCAGATTTTCGAAAAAGTGAAGTGTGTTTTTTTGATTTGTTAAGTTTGTCTTTTTAACTACACATCAAACATAAAGGGGAAAAAACTCCACACATTAAAAAAAATAAAGGCACCATATTCCTAAAGGGAGGAATTTTAAGTTTTAGACTGTTATTACTATGCTATACTACCAGCGCCACTATCAGGATAGGCTCATTACAGGCATTATGGTATCAAAGTCTCACAACAATTGTATGGGGTGGGTGCTAGTTCCTTCCCCATTTTACAGATGAGAAAAACTGAGGTTTGGAAAAGAGATGAATTTACTCAGGGCCACCAGTCAATAACTGGTAGAAGCAGGAGTCAAACCCGTCTCCCTCTGACTAGAAGCTTGGGTTCTTGCCATGACATCAATACTGCTGCTTTTGGTTGCAGCAAAGTTCTGAGACATGGAGACTGTGGGGAGGAAGGTGAGCAAGGGAGGGCAGAGATTTCTGCTGGAGGCACTGCTGCCTTTAGTATCATCGCCTGGAGCAATGCTCGCAGGGTGGGGACCCTCAGACTGAGGAGACCAGCACAGTGGGCCGCACAGCACAGTACCCAGTTCTTCAAGCGAAAATGTGCTGAAACACAGGACACACATCTCTACTTACTGGCGTAGGGCGAGTTGGCAGCTGAGCCGTTGAGGAAGGTTGGGGAGCCACCCAAATTGGACATGGCAGCAGTGCCGTATCCGTTCATGCTCGTGGTGACGGAGTTATAGTTGGTCTGCTGGGGAGTGGTGCTCGGCACGTACCCGTGTGGCGATACGCTGCTTGAGTTGCGGGTGAAACCTGAGGGTGGGGGCAAAACCAGGGGTGAGGGTGGTGGTGGCATGGGTGGCAATCCTGGAGGACTGGGGAAAGGAAGGTCTCTGTTTCTTGCCCCCTCGCCACATCCCAGACGGAAGGGATTGGGTGATTCATGTGCGTGGGTTGGTGGTGCTAGCTCTGTGATTAAAATGGCAAGCGAGCAAAAGACACATTTCTTAGAAGATCATAAATACTTAGCAGGGCCGTGAAAAGTGGCAATGCAGGGCCTATAAATTATCATTTTGGAGCAGAAATAAATCCCAATCTAAGAGATGTACTCTGGAGTTAACAGGTTCCTCTTCCCTGGGTGAGGATGATGTGCTTTGGCCCCTCAGAACTTTAATTCCAACCCTCTTTGCGATCTGTCATTCATGGTTTATGGTGAAAAGTCAAATGGAGAGATGGCTACAAGCATGTATCCTTTCTAGCCCCCTACACCAGACCACCAGACGTGACAGCTAAAACCAAAATTCTACAAGAGTATTTCAGATACACAAACTAGGAATCTCTCCTTTTGGGAAAAGAAAAATTTTTTATATAAAAATTACTTTGTGCTAAATAAATGGGAGGGGGGTATCTTGAGGTTGGGAAGGGGCAGAGAACTGGGGAGCGACAAGAGCAGACTCCTGACCCTGATTGGTGGCCTGCGACGCCTCAGAGACATTCACTGCCAGTTGTCCACTGAAGGAATTCACGCCCATCATTCCCGCGTGGACCGAGGTGTTAGTGAGGGCCGGGAGCTGGCTGTGGTTGCGGGGCACACTGTACAGGGCCTCTGCAATGTCAGCTGCTCTCTTTAGAATAATTTCCTGAAAAGTAAAAGGAATACCCCCTTTAGCTACCCCAAATCATACTCCTAATAAAACCATTTTTTAAAAAATTTAAAAACCTTTTTTTGTGTGAGGAAGATTGGCCCTGAGCCAACATCAGTTGCCAATCCTCCTCCTTTTGCTTAAGGAAGATAGTCACTGAGCTAACATCTGTGCCCATCTTCCTCTACTTTATGTGGGGTGCCGCCACAGTTTGGCTTGACGAGTGGTGCTGGGTCTGCCCCGGGACCCAAACCAGCGAACCCCAGGCCATCAGGGTGGAGCATGCAAACAATCATTATGCCACTGGGCCGGCCCCTAAAACCATTTTTTGTTTGCTTACATTATGCCAGGCACGGTAGTGCTCAGGGCTTTCCATGGTTAACTGCATTAACTTCTGCAACACTCTCAACAAAACTGTAAGTTTAGTCTCATCATCATCAGGCCCATATCACAAATGGGGGAACTGAGGTGAAGACTTCACTTAAAGACACTCACCCATTTAAGGACCGAGCTGGGCTGCATAACCCTGTCTGTTACCTTAGCCATTCCATAGTATACAGCACCACAGGGTTTCCCTTCTCCACAACAACACACAGGAACTCTGGGCTGACACACACGCAGAGGCTGTAACTCACTCCCCTACTGGAGTTAAGGGCAGGTTGCATGACTACCGTTGTCCCTGAGTATTAGTGGGACTGTGCTCTCAGGACACTGATTCAAGTCAGACAAAAAAGGAGTGAAAGACTTCGCACATTCACAGTTTCCTGAGCAATCTGAACCACATACATGGAGTTGCTCTATGAAATAGAAGCAGATGATAATATTCAGGCCTCGTTATACTTTTTAGGAGAAGAAATTAAACTCCCTTTTTCCTCCTAAATTTGCCTGAAAACCTGAGAGGAATAAAATAAAGCACCGGTAACTCTCTTCGTCGATTATGAAGTACACTCCCACAGAAGATTCATTTTAAATGGCGTACCTTTCCTTGTAAGGAACTGATGCCATAGAAAAGGCAATAAAAGACTTACAAAAGAGAGAAGAATTGAGTAGCCTTGCAACATGTTAGGTCTGAATGACTTATACTCTGAACTCATGCAAGTGACTTTTCTATTTTTCATACTTTTTCATTACAATAAGGAATCCAAGATCTTCCATTGAATGTGAAGCCCTCACGAGTTTGAAACCCAGTACGCTCACCTGGTTGTTGTGTGGCATCCCATATAGCGCTTCTACCAGGTCAGCAGCCCTTTTGAGTATCACTTCCTGTCAAGAGAAAAGCAGATACAATCCTCTGAGTGAAGGCAGGTGGTTGTTATCTTTTCACATGATCGTGTTCCAGTTCTCTCTGGCCATACTTTGCCAATGCACTGCTTGAAAGGCAGTAGCTTGGGAAACCCCAGAATGGCGTTAAATCACCAATTTATCCCTGTTCACATACACACTTAATCGAGTCAAAAGGTGAGCATCATTGGTACTGCAAAATAAAATACATCACTCAATAGTCTGCCATAGGCACGATAAAGCACTCATATGTTTATTGCTGAATACAATTGCGAGGTCATTTACTAGATTACTACAATCGATGTCATTCAGTGCATGTTATGAATCCCTAAGATGTGTTTATTTTGCACTTAATTGCTTATTCCAGGAACCATGACCTTATCAGACAGGTCATTTTCGAGGAATTTCCAATCAATCTTCGGCTACTAGAAGCATGTAGCATTAAACTTCTTTTGTTTATCTCCCTTGTGTGGCAGAGGCATGATAGAAGGGGGTGATGCAGTAAAGCCACACACTGGGGTAACGCACTGTTTGTCAGAGGCTCTTACAAAAGGATTCTCCTGACCCCGGAAGCGCCGTCTGCACCAATTTTCATGATGGGCAGTCTGTTTCTTTTATAGCAATTCTTTGCTATTTCAGTATTGTTTGGCTCTTTCCCCATTTGCTCATTCATTCTCATCCTAGCTGTATGTTCTGCTGTTCATCCCAGTTGAAGGGAAAATGTCTTCCTCTTTCCATTTAGGTGGGCTTCCATATTTAGCTTGCATGCTTGTTTCTAATAATGTATGGCACTCTACAAAAGTGTGCGTAGTGGTCATTTTTTTTTTCATTCTAACCAAAAGGAATCGTTCCCTCTTCATTCTGCCCTAATTTGCTGCTGTTCATTCACACTGGAATGTGAAAAGCAAAGTTATGCTTGACATATGTAAAATGGAGGCTTCTCAGAGAACCAAACATGAAGGCATGGTAGGATTATCTGAGGTGATTTGCAAGATGTATTTACAATTTTTTTGCTGTGCGTAAAGTTTCAAAAAGAAGTTTAACTTTAAATATTTTACACAATAGATCTCTGCATGGAGAAACAGTGCTGTTCAATTTTCATAGACTGTAGATGCTGATCAGAAAATAGGGATATAATTGCATTCATTTTGCTGTCACCATAGCCTCTTCAAAAATCCTTGAACAACTCTTGAAATGACAAGCTTTTAGATACATATTAGCATTTTTCAATTTTAAATTCTCTATAATATAAGATAAAATAGTTGTCATACTGCAGTAACTACTTATGACATACATAATGTCCTAATTCAAAAATGAGGTAGAGGGGTTTTCAGTTCTCAATAAACATTTATGCTTGCCTTAAGCTGCTAGACCCCATTTATAAAACAGTTCAGTTATTTTTCATATAAGGAGTGAAAAGCATTATATAATCAATAGGGTTTGAATCAATACATCTGAAATAATTTCTTTATTTTTTTGATGCAAGCTACAAGATAATTTACCACTTTTTGTTTGCAGTATTGTCTGACCACAGCAGTGAATAATTTACTAAGGTATGGGCACACTAAACCCAATCCCCAGATCGAATTCAGCCTGTGCTGCTTTCACTAAAACCTCATGGCTTTATCTGGCTCTTAGGAAAGATTAAAACAAAACAGGATCAAGTTGGTTTATTTACTAAGATTTGACTTCTTTGGGTCTATGTTCATTTATTTCTTCAAATAAATATTTATGCCAGTGTTTGGGCTTGGCAGAGAAGGTACTTTTCTTTCTTTTCATTTTAGGGGGAAAAAAATACAAGTCTCTCGTTTGTCAAAAGCATGATGAGGTGCAATTAGAAACTGCATTGCAAACTTCAATCTTGGAACACTATCACTGAGGACTTAGAGCATGCTTCTTATTTTAATTAATTTCACAGAACCAGGGAAAAGAGAAGTTCACAATAAACTCAAAGATCTTTCAAGTTTTTGTAAATCTGAAAAAATTCCAACTATTAGTGTGTGCTATATATTTTAGCCTCATACATTTTTGGTGATAAAGTTTTTCAATGCCATAATCCACTTGTTTCTTTTTCTCTGTATTCGGAGTTCTCATCACCGTTTAATCCTTTGAAAATGAAACACATGAATCTTGCTTTCTAAATCTGCATCCTTCTTTGCTCCACAAAGCTGGGACATGCTTTTCCACTAGGCACATTGCCATAGGTGGGTCATCAGACCAGTATCGTTTCAGACAAGCAGTCTTGAGGAGAGTGAACCTGGATTTGCTGTCCTGGAAGTGACTCCCTTAAATGATAGCTCTCCCATTTTAAAATGTCCTTCACCGCAGTATCAACTTTGAGGGTTAAGGGAGAGCCCACATTTGGTTCAGCTTTGCCAGTGTGATTCAGCTTCTATTAGCTATTTCTGCAAAGGGGAAGGAGAAAGGAAATTTCTGGGTCCTCTATGAGTTAGTGCAACAGACCTGCAAGGTGCTTGGATTTCGGTGACCAGAAAATTGCTCTCACCTCCATGTCATTACGCTCCCAGTGAACTAGCCCCCAAGCGTGTTTGTGTTGGGATCTAATATATTGCCTTTCAATCAGAGCTGAGAGCCACTGAACACACAGACAGAACATGACGAGCAGGTCAGGAAAGCAATAAAGATTTTACAGAGCTGTCCAAGGTGCTAAATTTACTCAATAATGGGTTTGGCACCATAGTGTTAACCTCTCATTTACTACCAGTTTGAGGGACTAAATTGAAGTAGCTGACTTCATTTACCTTGAAATGTATATTTTATGACATTATGTAAGTAGATTGAAAGGGCACTGCAGTTTTAACAATTTGAAGGCTAAAGCATGTTTAAGACGAAACTTGAATATTTATTGTATATTGCACTTAAAGTATATAGAACATTAAAATGTATTGATTAAATTTGTAAAAGGCATTATAAAAATGACAGGTAGTATAAAAGATGTATGCCTTTTAAAATCAAATTGATAGTGTATGCTATCTCTTCTGTGGTCACAAGTGTAATTTTTTTCCTGTTTTACATGGTAATTTGAGAAATCTCTAATTTCACATTAGGAAATGATTGAGCCTGGGATTTTAAAAAACAGAAATTTCCCATAAGGGGAAGAGCAAGATGTTTCATATACTCTTTTGTCTATGAAATTGTTCCTAAAGTCTCATTTTTTGAGGTATTAGGAAGGAGCAGAGTATAAGGATCCTTCCATTCTAATATGCAATTTTAATATTTCTGAAAAGAAAGAGTCTTGACTAGTACAAATATGTAATTTTTCAAGGCATTTATTTGTCAGGAGAGATTTTCTCTTCTTTTCATAATGTTTAAAACATCTCTCTGCTTGCAGTTTAAGACATGAGGGTAGAGATTAGACTCTGCCAAGACAATTAATCCTATCCCAGGATTTTAAAAAATATATCCCATTGAGGAATTAAGAAGACAAATACTAGTATCCTAAATATTGAAAAGCCCAAGAGTCTCTTTACAGAGTCAATGCTTATTCTCCAGCCTACATCTTGAGTGGGACTATTTTTCTTTCCACGGCCTTGAATTTCTTCTTTCTTAAATAAACAGAAAATGTTTACTCCTTAAAAACAACTTTTTGCGGATCTATTTCCTCTCACAGTTAAAATATAGCTTCACCTGTTTTGCTATGACCATTGGTTGATCATTCTGTGACTGGGGTTCCACAAAGAAAAATGGGGATAAGCTATACTAAATCTATTTAGAGTCTACAAAAACACTGCAAGACTCAAGGACCAGCGGAGTTCTGAGAAACAGGTCAAGTGTAATCATTATGGGTTTTACTAATGTTCTGGAACCTTTTATAATAAAAATGCTGAGTGGGTTACAAATACAGAGGAAAGATTCGGCTTTACTTCCTATGTTGCAACCCAATCAATTAAGCAAATAATTTTTGAGTTTCTTGTTGTCCCAGTGGTCACACACCAATATTACTCTCCAGTACCTTTCAAGGCATATTATCTTCCCAGAATTAAGGTACAGGGTACTATGAGGATTATAAAAGATTTTCTCCATCATCAGGTCCTACCCTTTTTATCCAATATACTCTCCCTTCACATCTGAAGAGCTGCTCTCTCTTCTGGTTTAGCTGGTCCTCCCTGGCCTAGAAGAAAAACACTGGACTCTTTTCTATCTCCACACCTTCACTCCTTTTGCCTTTCCTTTATTGGGAATGCTGGCATCAATTTGTGCCCATTTACAATGACTTCCCATCCTCTAGAGCCTGGTAACAAAGGTGGTGCGGGTGGTGGTAGAGTAATGATAAAGATAACTGTTGTTTTTTGAAAGTGGAACATTAACTCATTCAGTCTTCCCAAAGAGGTTCTTAAGGTACTGTCTGTATCACCATTTGGCAGATGAGGAAACCAAGGCTTAAAGAGGTCAGCCAACTTTCTCTGAGTTCATGCAACTGACAATTGGCTCAGCAGGGATTCAACCTCAGGCCTGTTAGACATCAGAGCCTGAGCTCTTGAGAATTACATTATTCTACCAGAACTAATTCCACTTTCACTGATAGCCCAGTTCAAAATCTCTCTCATTCCTCCAAAAAATAGTGCTGACTGTGCCACACAGAACAGCACAGAAGGAGATGCTGTGGGGTCGCTCTGCTCTGATTTTAAGCGTGTTAGTCTTCACTCTCCATAACTAGACCGTAGGCCCTTGAGGCCATGGATATGTCTTAATCTCCTTCTCTAAGCCCCAAGCCCAATATTTAGCAAACCACAGGCCTTGAGAAATTCTTGTTGAAGAGTTTAAGACAGTTACTGATTTTAAAAAGGGCATGCTTAATTTATATGATGAAATGACAAAGTCATATATTTGGCATGGTTTATAAAAGCAGAAGACTTAACTTTGGTGTTATATTTGGCTCCAGATTTTTTAATCCAATATATAAATTCCCAAAGGTCAAGATTTGATAACTGTGGGGGTTTTTTATGCCACTTTCTTTTTTTAAATGAATCTCTCTCTCACTCCTGCTGGCTTGTGCTTACATTTTAATTTTGTGATTAATATAATGAATCATGTCAGGTACAGACATTATCTCAAGTTATAAGCTGCTAGCAACATGAAGTTGGCCTTGATGTACATCAGCCTTTTATTAACTGTACTCTTAGGTCCTTAGAAATACTTAGGTACTTGCACACTCTTGGGAACCAGGCATACCGTATCTGATACGCAGCCATGTCTAATTCATCTTTCTTTCTGTTTCATGACAGTAAAATCCCTGAGGATTGTTCACCTTCTATGAGAACCTTCTCTTCAGTGTCTGACCTCAAAGATGTAGCTAATAAGCTCAGACTCACTGGCCACATCTAGCCTTCCAGGGTGAATGGGAGGCTGTCTAACTGTGTAATACTGAGTCCATTTATAAACCTAATTTAATGTTTTGAGTAATTCAAACCCAGATGAGCAGGGGAGATGGCCAGAACTTACTTTCATTCAGAGCACATATACGCCAACTCATAAAGCCAGATGGATACCCATTTAACACCACAACATTAATTTCAAATTTCAGAATCAGATTTTGAGACTCTGGGAACTCCCTCACAAAATTAAGGCCCAGGGATGCTTCAGCAATTTGAGAGGACAATCTGTGCTTGGTTTTATGTTCCCTTGAATGGGAAATAATGTTTTGTGGGATGTGGGAGGGAACAGAAGCTAAACTGCAAGCCTCAATGATCAAAGTCAAGTGGACTTGGGTGATTCCAGAGAAAGAAGTACAATACTTTTCTGTCACTGCACATTTCCCTGACACCCATTTATTACCAATCTATTCTGCCTTATCAGAGGATTCAATATGGAATTGGCTCAAATATCAACAAAATAAAATGAAGTAGAGAAGCAAAGTCACTCCTGATTTAGAAGTTATAAGCCTCTATCAGTGAAATCAGTATTGATTTCATTCACCTCCTCACTCCAGAATTTGCTATAGGGTCCATATTTTGAACATTATATTCATCTCACTAGCCTTTAAGTTCTAGCTCCTTCTCCACTTGCTTCTGAAAGTCTGGGTGACACTACTAATTGGAAAACCCAAAAGCTGAAAAATTGATTGGAAGTTTCTTGCAGCCCATTTCCCGCAGAGCTGGATATACAAAGCAATAAATACTAGTTGTACCGAGAGGGATTTCTGTGGCGGTTAGTTTTATATCCCAACTTCCTTTGTGTTTATTCAGCCAAATGGAAAATTCCACAATGGTAGACTCTGCATTCTAAAAAATCATATAATGAGGGCAGTGAGGGAAGGAGTAAAACAAACCAAAATAATACTTGAGCCCTGTTTAGTTTCCAATCCTCTGAGACATTCTTAAAATTTTTCATTTTTCTGGTAATATGAACTTCTCGAAATAGAGCTTACCGCAGATCATTAGAAACCTTTAGTGTCACACTTTAAACACTCTTTACTCAGACGCCCTATGACTGAGAAGAGTCACTTACATTTAGCACGGCTATAATTAAACATGTTTCTGTTGAAAGGGGCATTTCTCATTATGGCTAAGGACCACTTTAGAGTAAATTGAAACGGAAAGGAGGAGCATAGATGAGGTGTAGGTAGCAAGTGGTTATTTCTAGGGAGGCATAAAATGCCAAATGTGTAACAATTATTCTTTATAACCCTGCATTCTAAAGACTTCATAGTACTTTATCACATAAGAAGCTTCAGCTGATGCTCACTGAATGTTCTAGCACACACTCATTGCCCATAGTCTTTAAAGAAAAATAAAATTCAAACCACAATCAAAATCTGCAGAAATTGCCAGAACAAAGGAATTAAATATGTTGAAAGGGTCTACTGCTATTAATACAAGAGGCATTGAAAGCATTCTAGTCTAGTCCAAAGAAAATGCAGGGGGACTTCCGAATCTCCTCCAATTTTAAAGTTGATTTTACGTTCAGATTAGTTGAGAGCCCTCCTACTTCTCAAACGTATTATGTATCATCGTATCACATGGCTGGAAGCACACCAGAAAGCTTTGCCTTTGTTACCAACATGGTATAGAAGACTTCTGAATCACATGAAATTAAAGTAGGTTGTAAGCTAACACAGCTATATCAACGTAAGACATACTAACTTACATGATTGACTTTTACAGTGGAAAGAAAAAGGCTGTTTTCAAGCAGCTGTTATTGCCTCAATGGAAAAAAAAAAATCAATGAAAGTGAAATGAACAAGAGATTTTGTCTGAGTTGCAGTTAATACCACTGAAGAGCTATGGATATTAAAAGGTCAACAAATAAATTAGCCATAGTGTTATGAAATGAATGATTTGGCTTATAATTTTATTGAGTGAAAATTGTTCGCTGCCTATTAGACCAGGTAATTTTTATCTGGTGCCTCAATTACTGTTCCGTAAGCAATAATATAGTTGTAAGAGCTGTTGGTTCGATCGCATGACCTCTGAGAAGCTGGCTAGGACAGCTGACTTTACTATGATGGATAACTAAGCTTGGTCTCCATGAGGTGCCAAACCTCCCTTTCCTGCAAGGGGATCTCATAAAAGAAACATTACAGCTTGATTCATTTTACCAAAATGTTCGACTTTTCAAGTGTCAGCAGTTAAGTATAAATTGTGAAACCAGGTATTCCTGAGAAGAGTTATGACAATGGCTTTCCCCCTCCTTTTGGTCTCCTGGCATTCTCTTCTAAATGGTGTCATGGTAATTGGTGAATGGGAGCCTGGGGTGCTTCCCGCCACAAATACAGTGAAAAATGGTGTCTGCACCCTTGTGAATATGACCTGCTTGGAGGTACAGAGCTGAACTTGGTAACCTCTGGCCGGCTCTTCTTATTCCAATTCATTGTACTGGTTTAAGACCGACGCTCTGGGTTAGGTCCTGCTGAGTGGCCTTGGAAATCGACTTTCTGATCAGGATAAAAGTCTCTGCTTAAAGAGAAGGCCATGGACAGAGGTGCCTTTTTCAGGGGTAGATTGTAAAGTCAGCACATGAAACAAAAACTGCCTAGAGTCAAAATTACCCTTGAAAATCTTTTAAGTTACCAAGGCCTGGGCTCTTAGAAACACAAAAGTCAAAAATTAACTACTTCTGTTTCTCTTTGCCTTTTGACTGTGCCTTCTCTTTCCCTAGGGCAAAGGAGAATAAATATCTAATTTGAAGTAAAAGGACCACTGAGTAAACAAAGAGATTTATTGTCATATGTACGTATGTATATGTCTTTGTATGTGTGTTTGGTGTGTGTGTATACAAATGTATGTGTATATTTATGTTTTTGGACAAGCACATATAGTTAAACTCGAGTAAGTGATATGTGCATGCTGGAACTATGTTGTACTTTAAGGCTATCCAAGGGAGGCAAAAATATAGTTTTCTTTTGCTTCTTAAATTGTTAACATCATCAGCTATGACACGGACCTCTAGACGAACAGTATCTGTAAATGATGATTCCCAGGCTTTACAGATGGTCCTGAGTAGAACTGCAATTAAAATCCATTGCCTCGAGACTGCTGGGGCTTGGTTCTTATTACTCCAATGCTTAATTGAAGTGTTACTCAAGGCTGAAAATAGTGAGCGAGGCTGGAGATCTCCTAGCACCTTTGTTTCTAAGGGTTTTATTCTCTAAGAGCAGGATGTTGCATGGTCAGTAGGCAGAAATGAATGAGCCCCTTGTTCCTCCTGTGACTTCTTCGACTAATGAGTAATTATATTCAACGAGCAGAGTGTGATATGAAGTAGGTTAAACTTAGTCCCCCTCATCAAGCGCTCAGTGCTAAAAAAGAACTTGAAAGAGGTTCCAGAATTCATTTACTGGAGTAGCTGTTATCACCAGTCCCTATGACAATGACTTTGCAGCTACAGAAAGAGAAGGAGAATTACCCTCAGGTTTGTTGGTGCGTATTTTTAAAGCATGCTGCCACTTTCGCCTGGCTCAGCCAGTTGTGAGCTAACTTCAGTCTATGCTTCCACTCACTCATCACTGCCAAGCTTGAGGATTTTTTAGGATTGGTTTGCAAAATTGCCTTTTTTCTTAAAATTCCTTTTTCTTAATTTTAGGAGGCAGTACTTAGGGATACTGGCTGTGGAGTCCAATAGAGTTGGCTCAAATCGGTGTTCTGCCACTTATTAGCATTGTAAACACAAGTCTCCATTTCCTCATCTGTAAAGCAGGGTTAACGCTCCCACCTGGCTCAGCAGACATATAGCCAGCAATAATATTGATAACCCTCACTTAGTTTCCAGAAAACTTTGGCAAATTATATGCATTCTTAGAGTCAATGTGTATTACGTGCCTTGAGTGCTGTTTGAGATGGAATCCTATTTGCAAAACACTGTGAAAGATTCAGAACGGGCTAATGGTGAGGAAGTCTGGTGAGGCAGAAAACCTCCATTTACCAGCCGCATAAGCTTGAGCAGTTACTTGTCCTCTCTGAGCCTCAGTTTCCTTGTCTCTAAAATGGGCATGATACAATAATGACAAACAGAATAACTTACCGCAAAATAAGTCAGTTAAAGATAAAATAAATCATGTAAAGAAGTGAGAATTGTAACTTTTATGGGAGTCATGGGTTTTTAAAATAAAACTACAATCTCCTTCCCCAGAAAGATGCTATGTGAATGCATGTGTGCATGCATATTCACAACACACACATACACAAACACAGCTGATTCTATCCGCAATTTCAGGGGTGTACAGATCTAGGCTAAACTCCCCTGGTAAAAGAAGCATAAGCAGTAGGGGACACCAAGCCTCTAAAACTGAGTATATTATCAAAATGGGGAAGTGGAATTTGCCTGTAAATTTTCTGGCAGATACAGTGGAGAGAGGAGGGAAATGTCCTGCATTCCACAGTTTGTGTTTTTGACAAGAGAATGCAGAGACAAAATGTTTCTTGGAATCAAACTCCAGCGTGCTTTTTCTAAGAGTTGAATATACTACATGATCTTCTTTTGTTTCTGTATTTTTGTTTGAGTACAGTGACTTTGGTGTCTGGATATAATGTGAATAGTTTCCTCAAATTAAAAAAAATAAATGAATGAATAAGATGAGAGAGTGGCCAGTGTCACAGTGTGGAAGATAAAGATGTAGAGTTTTTCTTTATCCTTTTGTGAAACCCTTAGTCATCCCCTTTTCTGCTAACAGGCAATGTGGTTATGCAAAGATTTCTTATTTGTGTTTTCACTGATGCAAGTGCAGGTTTTGAATTACTGATAGTCTTTGCATAAATACCAAAACAATAAAAGCATAATTAGAATACATTGTATACAGCCGACTCCAGTTTTATTTTGCCCCAGCTCTGTATTTATGATAAATCACTAAACACGAACACTCTTTAGGGAGGGTAGTTTTGGGTCTCGTCTCTCCATTGAGCAAAAACAGTGCCTGTGACTAGAGCCTGAATCTCAATTCTGCAAGTGTACAGTTGAACTGAATAATATTTGGCACAATGCAGTGCACAACCGAGCCACTAAATGGCTGATTTACTAAATTATTATTAGATGAGCCCTTGCTGTTCCAAATGAAAGTGCAGCCACTGTCTTCCTTCATGGTGCGTTCAAATTGTTCTGTGTTTAAATATTCAGCATGAGGCTAATGTGAACTGATGAACTGAGACTATAAACATTCACTTTCAATACAGATAGAGCGACAGAGATGCAACATATCATATGGCCTGCAGAGGTGAAAATGATTTATATTTAAGGATGCTGCTGCCTACTTCCATTACTTTAAGGTACTCTTAATTAGCATGGTGTTGGAAATGACTAATTCCCGTGTGCAGGAAGAGCAGGCTCATGGAAGCTGAGATTTTTTTCTCATGCCAATGCAGGAGAAGCTACCATGAGGATTTGCTGTCTGTGTAGTTCAGAACCTTGAGTTTTATTCACGGCAGGCTTCACTACACCAGCAGAGCAACGTGTCTGCTGGAAGCACTCTGGTTTTTGACATTCAATGTTTTTTCTAGACCCACCCAAAAGGTCTGTAATCCATCCTTGCTACCATCCATCCCTCTGCAATCCGTTACAATCCTTATCTACTACAGGGCCATCCTGGCACCTCACCCCCATCTCACCAGCTTCTTTACTGACACCTGCTGGAATGAAGAACAACCCTTTGCTCCTTGGACAGATATAACCCCTCCTCCTCCTCCCCTTTGAGGGCAGTTATAGGCAAGCACTTAAAATACCGTGATCACTTACAGTAGATTAGAATTTTTTATTGGTGCCGTGTTGCCATAACAACAAGAAGACAGCAGATGACTTAAGCTAAGCTTGCAAAGCAAAAGGCTGCTCATCTGGCAGTTAAAATGAATACAGTTCATTTCACAAGTTTCCCATATGGACTCTTAGTGTATGGTAATGAGGAGACCATATGGTGAGAGAAAATGCACTGAGAACAATTGGGTTCCACTGGCTGAGTGGGAAGTTGGGAGCGAAAACCCGGGTGAGAGATTCTGGTGTGTGTGCTCTCTGGGTTCAAGGTTTGGTTGAGGTTTGTTTGGGTTTTTGTTTGGGATGGTTGTTTTCCTCAGGGGTTTCGCATTTCTTAATCCATTCCTTAATATGTCGACTGTGTGAAATGACAAACATCTTGCAAATTTTGCAATATCATTCATCACAAACTGTCAGCAGTGTTTGCAAATCTAACTTGCAAGATCTTTTAAATGTGTTGTTCTTAAAAGGCAACAGTACTAAGTTTTTAGACAAAGTGCAGGAAAATTTAAGCACTTCTGACAAGCAGAAACATTAACAGTAATCATTTTTAAAACACTCGCATCTTTTGCCTGCATGTTTAGCTGTAAATAATGCTAGAATGTATAAAAGCTTTAAAGTAAAAATGTAATAAATACTTTTTATTATGTTTCATAAAGGATAAAAAAACGCTGTGAGCCATGTATATGTGTTATCCAGATATGCGAATGGATAGAGATGGATAGAGAGCTCCCACCCTCCTTACTACTAACCAGATTGCAAACCTGGGAGGACAGCTTGAAAAAGGCTCTAAAGTCAATTCTGTACTATACATGCTTCATAAAAGATGAATATAAATGCATTAGTTAGACACGGTGAGCTAAATTAGAAGGTCAGGCAGGGCTGGGAGGGCTGAAAAATCACACAACCAATGAGTGTAATTACTCTTTTCTAAGTCTATTAAGTGGTGTTGTTCTATCAAGGCTCAGGGGTATAGGACATGAGGAACAAGATAAAGTAATGTGTATTTATTACTCCCACTGGATCAATTTACCAGATATTTTCAGCTCCATAAAGCAAAATACACAAATGCTGCCTTTGTTACTTTTCTCAAACTGCTTTATTTTCTCTAAAAGAGGGACTGGCTCTTGGAGAAAAAAAAAAACAAACATGTTTGCCCTATGGAGGTCCCCATGCCAACCTATCTCAGTGGGGAAATGAGAGAAAGCTGTCGAGAGGTTAAGTAGGATGGAGGTGAGGTGCAGGCAAGGGACAGGAGAGAGAAGCGAATCACCTCCAGACAGAATTATTTGGGTTTGTGGATCTAGGGGAAAAGTCGGAACTCAATGCAGTGATGATAGTGAGGTTTTTGAACCAGAGGACCTGGGTTCAAATCTTAATTTTCCCACTTGCCAGCTGAGAAGCTGTAGCACGCCACAGCCCTCTGGGAACTCTGACTCTCGTGAAATGGGGAGGACCACCTTGCAGGGATTAGTAGCCCCATTCACTACTGAAGCCTTGCCATACGCCAGAGACCTCTGTGTAAAGATCTCACTAACGCCCAACAGCAACACAGTGGGGCAAGCTGTATCACCAAGGAGAAAACAGAGGACGGGGAGGTTGAGTCACTGCACCAAGCAGTAGATCTGGTTTTCACAATTTATGTCTGTTTGGCATGAGAACCCATTCTCTTGGTCTCTGTGCTCTTCAAAAACCTCGATAAAGCCACGCGGGGCACACAGTGGGCATGAAGTAAATGTTACTGCTTCCAGGGATTGACAGCTAACACACAGAGGGCTCAGCTCAGGGTCGGCTCTCACTGCCCTTGCGCTCACCCGCACTGACCACTCACGAAGACAACCAACAAACTAGAGGGGGTGGAGACACCTCCGGCCTTCCAAACAGACAGAGCTTCTTGCTCAATGATTATGGATTGCACCAAGAATTTCAGCATCTCAGAGCTTTTGATTGAACACAGGCCCCATCCCCCTCACCTCTATATTATAGGAAAAGTCAACCTTCACCCCAAAGTCAGTCACATGTTCCTTTCTCTCCCTCCAGGATCCAGAGAGGAAGGCAAGTCTGTATGAAACAGAATAGAATGCTGTGATTTAAAAACTTTAGCCTGCCCTTCTCCACGTGCATATGAAAAAGGAAGGCCAGAAACATCTGGGGTTAGCATAATTATAGTACTTTGAATTTGTGTGTACAGCAACTATCACTAATGGTGACTTTCAGAGATAAAATAATTTACAGAGAAGGCTTCAGCTTGCTCCCGTTTTCTCAGTTGGTAAACGGGCATGATGTCTGCTTTCTCGACTTCTCTCACAAGAGGGGCTCCAATAAAACAAAGCATGTACAAGTTCTTCGAGAAAGCACAAGCCAGCATACAAAGGCATATTATTATGGAAGGCTGTCTGCTTGGTCTTTGGAGCAGTTTCATTTGACAGAATATGTGGGTGGTTGTATGAATCTAGCTTTGTCTATTCACAAACACATGGGTTTAATAAAGCACAGTTTGTTTTTTAAGGTGTGTGGTCCATGGCTCACTGAAACACTCCTGTTTGACAAACACTGACCATGATTCTAAGAAAGGCGGAGCCCATTTTTATCCCCCTAACAATGGATAGCAGGATTATAAATCCCCAAGTGCACAGGAATACCTTGTGCTGGCTCCATCCGCCACTTCCTGACCCTGCTCTTGAACTCTCGCTCCACCTTAACATTCAGAGCCAAGAGGACAGCCACTCTGATCTGAGTCACACAGAGAGCTTCCTGGGGTGGGCTCCAGCCAAAGTCCTTGCACGGTCAAGTGGCTAGATGCAAGCTGTGGAGTGTTTCCTTAACACACAAATCCATTGTGTCCTTGATTACTCTTCCCAAACCCAGGAAAAAGGGGCTGGGAATTTCACCATCAGGTCACTGGGCATGAAGCGACACGTGCCTGTGCTATTTGTTCAACATTTCTGAACGTGATATGCAACCATAAAAATGTTTGTAAAAGTAAGTACACAAACTCAACCCTATATTCCTATTTCTCTTCTTTCTTTATGATTAAGAAAAGTACTGCCAGGCTTCTTCAGACTTCAACCATTAAAACAAGATTTCTCTTCCACTTTTCAATAAATATTTATAGAGTGGCAACTGTGGGCCAGATACTGTGCCAAGGGCACCCATGGGATTAGCCCTTATCATCCTTACGAGATCCCTATGAAGTCGGGAGGATTATTATCCCCATTTTATAGATGAAGAAACTGAGGCCCAGAAGATAAATTATATACACAACTGGTCACCAGGATTAGGATGTCTTGCTCTGTAGAGATTGGACGGATGAGCTCTCCGAAGCAAGGGTCGCACTCTAATGCAATTAGCAAACAGTCATAGCTACCTTTTGCTGACTGCTAAATAAGTCACTAAAATAACAACCTAAAGAAGTAGGAAATACTGCCATCTCCATTTGATAGAGAAGGAAGTTGAGGCACAGAGAGGTAAAGAATTTGGGGGGAGGGGGGAAGAAAGAAAGAATTTTGACCCAGATTGCATAGCTAGTAGGTGCCCTTACTCTGAGTTCTACCAGACCCAGTCTGACTCTCCAGTCCCTTTTAGCAGACTCTAGAAACTTCAAATGCCAGTGCAAAGCAAAGACAGTCCCCAAATGGAAACAATGGGAAGAATCTGGCATTGCACCCATGCCTTTTTTCTACCACTGAGACACCCAAGGCACTGACCATTGGGTGGACACACATTGTTTATATTGCTGTGCTGTAAAATTACCAATTATTGTCCCACAGGAAACGCATGGGAGCTAGGTTCCTGCCAGACAGAGGAACCTAAAGGTAACTCTCTCCACCTCACAGCTATGCTAGGGAAGAAGAGAGCCGTTCACTATTATTATTAGATTATTTCATTGCTCACCAAGAATAAGTAAGTCAGGGTGAAAGGGAAGGATGAGTAAGACGGAGGCCCCTTTCAAAGTCAAGGGTATGAACAGACTGACACATTATATGATTTCTTCCTCAGATGAAATGTTTTCTAGAAGTTTTTACCAAGGTGAATAAAATTCAGGGGAAGTAAGGCTGTTCTGGGAAGCTGAAGGTTGAGACTGAAGGCTGTGTGGTTCTTCATCTGAGGTCTCGGTAGAGGATGGACGCTTTCTTGCCACGGCCCTTGCCTTCCTGGAGCAGATAGCACCCCCTCCCCGACCCCACCAGCCCCCACGTCTGTACATGAATTTGTGGGCCAGCTTTCTCCTGGACGAAGCCTGTTCTGACGGGCGGCTTTGCCTCCCAGTGCAGCAGGTACACAGGTAGGATTTGATTTGATGGGATGATGATCCCCCAAAGAAGTTCGCCGAGCTAGGGAGGATGCCAACTTCACTTTTCTAAGTGTTTTATGAAGAGAGACAGATCCAGAAGTGACATATCTCTAGACTTACCGTGGCAAGGAGAGGTCCTCTCATCTACTCATTCAATTTATAATAGTTTTCACTTGCGTAGTAAATGAAATTCCATTTTGCTGTCAGTAAACAGTGAGTGGTAGTTCTACTAATTCTGTACTTTGAACTTATTTAGCATTTAACTGTTCTCTCCTCTGCGTCCTTACGGAACTTGGTTTGCACTTTTGTTAAATGTATCCATTACCTTCTGTTATGATTAGTTGTCTGTGTTGTGTAAGGTGATCTCTCCCACAGAGGGCCCAAGTTCCTGGGTTCAGAGATAGGAATACTCCCAACATTGACAACAAGTACAGAACAGTAGTCAATAAATGTGAATTTCCTTCTTTCTGCATTGGCAATTAATGGCACATCGGTGTGTGACATATTATTACTCTGTCTTGAATTTTTGTTTAATTCCTCACATTTGTGCCTTATTTCCCAATTAGGTGGGATGCCTCTGGAGGTAAGAAGCTCTGTCTTATTTGCCCAGTTGCGAGATTTACCAATGTTCTTTTTGAGCTCTAGCTTCACCAGGGATAAGTACGGATCCTCATCTAGGTAGAAAAGCAGTGTTCTTTTCCCTCCTGAGAACTGGTATGATGTAGTGATTAATAACATGGACTTTGGAGCGAGGCTGTATAGGTTTGAAGCTCAGTTTAGCAATTTACATGCTGTGTGACCTTGGGCAAATGATTTAAGCTCTCTTTGCTTGATTATTTTCTTCTCTAAAATAGAGGTGGTAATAGTACAAACCTGAGAGGGCTTTCGAGAGGAATAAATGACATAGTGTATGTAAAAATAAGTACATCACTTGGCACATAAGTGCTTGCTCCTTTTATTACTGCTTACCTTATAGTACCAAACACACAAAGCACAAGAATATTGAGTTGCTTATCTATGAACTAATTTTTATCAGTGGCAAAGTTTTCTGCCAATCACCCAAGCCCAAGTTTCCAGAGACCACAACCCAAAGAGGAGGTATCCTGACCTTTGGCAAACGCTCAGGGTCGCCAGGGTGCCGAGGAATGACCTTCTGTAACCTCTGGAAACCATAATCGATGGTGGGTTCGTTGAGCGCTGCAACGAAGAAGGCACACAATTAGAACAATGTCAGGAAATAAAATAGAACACGCTTTGCAACACCGATGGTGTGGAAATAACTTGGAAATCCAAAATTTAATTGATGCTTTTGAATTAGACCATAAAATGATCTGACGAATGATCCCTTTGCTGAACGTTCCCACCATCTACTTCTGCTATCTACCATGATGGGCAGTGGCTCGCTCAAAAGAACATTAGTAGCAGGTCTTGAACTCTGTTCTTTTGGTCAAACTCTATATTCCTTACATTAATGAAAATAGAAAATAAAATGGTGTTTGATGTGAGGTTTGAGGATTCACTTTAGTCAGATGCCAGGTCAAAATGCTCAGGGGTTTGCCTGAGGGTATCTACAGATTATAAACAGCAGGAGAATTAAAAGCACTTGCTTAATGAAAAATCTCTAATGAACCTCAGGAGATACAGTATCTCAGCACCTTCTGTGGCAATTAAGCCTGCAAGAGTGTGGTGCGGGCAGGGGAGGCTGGATCTTGCCGGCACAGAAAGCCTATCCTACCCTAGATAGAGCCTGCAGAGAGATGGGTATTGAAAACGCCCTTAGACAACACCCTCACATCTAAAATGGCAGACTGATTCCCACCATGAACATTATTTCAGGAAAGAGACCAGCCTCTGTGGAGAACTAGCTTAGAGCAGCTGGGTCTCCAAGAAGTCTTAAAAAGTCTAAAAGAAGAGCAAACCTGTAATAATATTTGGAGACAATGGGTCTTGTACCCATTGTCTACACCCTTTCCAAAGCATCCTTAAATTAAACATGATGCAAAATGGACGACTGTTCTATCATTTTCAAAATTCTTCCTCAGGATATGAAACATCTTCAGCCTTCCTCACCTGACTAGGAAAGGTGGCAGCTCCATCCTCTACCCATATCCCCCACATCCTCTAAGTAATGGGTGGGTGGGTGGGTTTTGTTCTTCTTTTCTTTTTTAGTGTAACCAAAGTATTCAACCACATATTTTCTCTCATACTGAATAAAAAGACAGTCTTTGTAGTTCTGACATTTAGCTATACATTAGAAAACAAGTTGCCACATGCTTTACTTACAATGCATTTCCATTAACCTAAATTCTAAAAGTAAGATCCACACTACTACTAACTTTAAAAAACTGTATTAAATTCAAATAGGTCCCAAGGCTAATGGAAGCAATTTGTATACCAACCCAAACTGACTGGCCCACTTTTCAAAATACAGGTATGATAATCTTGTGGTTTTAAAAGGACATTTAAATTGAAAGACTGTGAATTTAGTACATAATTATACCAATAGAACCCTTTAACTTGTCAACTTGTAAATCTAAAAGGCTATCAATCATTTCTAAAGAGGAAATAAACCTTAAAATTCCTTGATTGACAGTGCTTACTTTTTATGTAAGAAAAAAAAGGAAAAAAAAAAAAAAAGGCTGCGTAAAGTGGCCAGAAATCCATTTACAAAAGTACATTGTTTTACATAGGTGAGTAAAAAGCCAATAATTACACTTCCCAAAGACACATAAATCAGAGTAAGTACTTTTTCCTCACTTGTATATTTTAAGTTGGAGTGAACTTCAGGTAACTTTTTATTAAAAAGATTTTTCCCCAAATGCAATGCTTATTGAAGTTGTTAATAGAGTAGCGTTTTCATTTAAGAGAATGTAATCATTTTTGCAAGTATGAGATTTAGGTATTTCTCTCTCTTCCCCCATTCTAAACAGTAAACTTTCAACCTGCCTCTTGTGGAAATTAACCAAAATTATCCCCAGGTGCACCAAATCTCTCTATCAATACCAGCACAGGAGTTAAGGCACAATATTTATTATTCCTCCCATTTTATGAATTACTTTCTAAGCCCTTGAGAAGAATCCTTTTTTCAAATTAGACGTCTAGAGAAAAAGCCATAGAACCCTTTATGCGGGGAAGCTGTTACTCGTAAAATCCATGGTATTTAATCAAGAAATGCATGAGAGTGACGGGAATAAGCACCTAGGTTTACGTTATATATCACATTCATCTCCCACTCATAATACTAATTGCCAACAAAGATGTTTAGCCATAAAAATAGCTTTAGACAATTAAATGTATCATTTTAATATCTGAAGACATAATTCAGCATCCTGAAAATTCTAATTCTTGGTTTTATTTTTCAGGCTAAGCCACCAATAAAACTTGAATTGTTGACCCACCCCTTCAGTTGTTTGCATAATAAATTAATTCCTACTGTGTCAAGAAACCAGCAGTTGTTAATTGAACGACTGTCTGATGTATTGGGGGGAGGATGTGTTTCTCTGGCCATACGGACAACTCACAGCGGAATGAGTGACACTTAATATCTGCAATTAAAAGAACTGATTCAAACATCATATGGAACTAATAGCTAAGGAGCTGACGAGAAGTCATTCTGTTGCCACAAAGAGTAATTGAATTAGATATAGTAAACTCATTATTCAAAGAAAAATAAGCATCTACTCTATGGAAGTACACTACGTGGGAGGAAATATTTCAGACTTAAGACAAAGGCCTTTAATTTATTTCCCATGCCTTTATCATTTGCTCTACGCTCATATTTTCAAATCTATTAACCTGACCTCAATTTATGTACTGAATATTACAATGGCGTTGTCCAGTGCTGTAGATGCAGATAACAACTAAAGATATGCAAGACAAAGCTTGTGGTATTAAATTTGAAGGTGCCTGATGATTTCTCTGATTGCACTGATTAGGGAAAAAAATTAAGCCAATTACTGAGTGAGAGGGGCCATAAAGAGTGTTACTTTAAAAGAATAACAACCTGGAAGATGAAATGTCTAGGGAGGAAGATGGTTAAATTATCTCACTCTCATGGAATGGAATATGATGCAGTCGTCAAAAGCAATGGAATACAAAAAAAAAAAAATCTTTACTGAAATAATATATATTGAGGTTAAAAAGCAGAATACAGGAACATGCATACCATACGATTATTATTTTTTTTTGAGGAAGATTAGCCCTGAGCTAACATCTGCTGCCAATCCTCCTCTTTTTGCTGAGGAAGACTGGCCTCGAGCTAAGATCCGTGCTCATCTTCCTCTAGTTTATATATGGGACGCCTACCACAGCATGGCTTGACAAGCCGTGTCATGTCCGCACCAGGGATCCGAACCGATGAAAACCAGACCGCTGAAGTGGAACATGTGCACTTAACCGCTGCACCACTGGGCCAGCCCCTGATTACTTTTTTTTAAATGAACGTACAGAAAACGTTTCTGTGTATAAACTGGCTAACAGTAGTCATTTCTAAGAAGTGAGTCTTGAAGTGCTTTTCTTCCTTCTCTTGTGCTGTGCGTTGTCTAAATTTTCCACAATGAATATATATTACTTTTATAATCAGAGAAAAAGGTTAAGAGCAAGAGATTGTGGCTGAGATGCAATTTGACCTGCTTGTATAAAGTAATGACATAAGAAACTATGCCTTAAAAGGGGTCTGTATACTCTTTAATAACCTTGCATAGGTTATTACAGACCATAAGAAAAATAAGTAGTATACTTTTGGCCAGTTGTATAAATATGTGACTATTCATAAACTTTCTGAAAATCAACAGAGAGGGTAACAGGGAGGAATCATAAAGAATGGTATATTTATTTCATCAGTGGGGGGAGTCGTACCTTAGGGACATACATCTACTCTGCAAGAATGTAATATAAAGTTAATCCTTCAACAAAGTGACCTCATTGTATTCAAGCATAGGGCTCAGGGAGCACCAGCAGAAAGGGGACTAATCGATTTTTTTCCTCTAAAACTTGGGAAAATTCCGAGAACCTAGTAGAGAAAGAAAAGAAACTTAATTGGGCATAATTAACCACAAATAAAGAAGCATGAGCATCTTAGGTTGAAAAAAGAAAAAACAGATGAAGCCGTAAACTGCAAAGGGAATGCAATGATGAGAGCAGCTTCTGTGGTCCTGCTTCTCAAGACCTAGTCCTCTCTCTCTGAAGAGGCTTTGAGAGGGTGTCATCCGAGACCAGTTAGCGATGGTAACAAAATAAGGGAGGTTCAGACGTTTAGAAGAAATCCATAATCCCAAATAAGAAAAGCCTCGAGTTTTAAATCAGCAGAATAAAATGGGATCAATGTGGGCATTTAAAAAGTTCCACAAGATAATAAATTCTCCACGGATTCAATAATCAGTTTTAGTGCCTATCATGTGTTCAGATAGCATTTGCAGGAACTGTTTTGTGTCACAACACCATAAGCCCTCAAAAATACGCTTTCTGAAAGGTGTACATAATCCAACCCAAAAAGATAGATGAACTACTTTTGTAGAGTTGCAATGCAGCTGCGACTCTCAGGACCCGGCTTCAGGAATCTATTCTCTTGCCTCCCTCATGGTCAGATGGTGGGTCACCATCTCCACTTCTGGTTCTGACATAGCCTTCACCAGGGTCACACTGCACTTAACAGAGACACATGGATTTCAAGAGTGATCAGGCTGTTGGGGAACCACAAACATTTGAATTCAAGATGTCTTCCACTGTCTTGTTCAAACTTAGAGGCAGATACGTATTAGCTGAATAAGCCTAAGTAGGACCTTATGGAGCTGAGTACATCTACTACAGTAGGTCTGAAACTGCTCTATGAACGCATAAGAAGCAAGATCAAATGCTTCTACACAGCAGAGCAAGCTCGCAGGGCAGGCTCATCGCTGAGATTTCGGAGAGGTCCTCTCATTCACAGCTATGGTATAACACTGGAGAACAGATCCTGGTAGCAAACAAGGGATATATGCATGGGCCTGGCATTTCAGCTGCATCAAAGTCATTATTTTTCAAAAAGTAGAAGTTAATTAAATGGTTAAAAAAATCAAACCACTTAATTGGCTTTGTGTTGGGACTGCTTATAAATGACTTTGGGTTCCTTCACAATCTCATAATCTCAGACTCCCCTAAAGGAAACCAGTCACTTTCTATGCAAAACCAGTCTCTGCAGAACCCTTCTCCTTTGGGCTTCAATTGAAGCTCTGGTCAAGACAGAACAGCTTTGGTTATACAAAGCTATTATTCACAGTGTCCAAATGTTCACGCACCATCAAATACTATATGCAAAGAAAATTTAGAATAATACAACTAGATTTTAAGCACTAGTAGTAAAGACAAAATTACAAAATGCATTTAAAACATCTGGTAATGAGTAAATCCTAACCAGATATATATGTGAATTGTGGCCTTCTCATGCCTTTAGTCTTTTTTTCTTTAATCCACTTCACAAACACATCAAATATAGAAAATTCTCTCTAAGGGGACTTATTTGCAAATTAAAATCATGTAGTCAAGATGAATGCATTCTCAGTTAGGAAAATGGATTTTTCTCTTTTCAGAGTTTCATTTTAGGGAAATCACTCCTCCGTCTTCCTTAACTTCTTGAATACTTATTCTTGGAAACAAAGGAAATGAGAGGGTGGAGAGTTGTGTTCCCAAACATCAGGGGAAAAGAGCGTTGGGTGCCATTCCAACATCAGCGCGCAGAGTTCCCTGCTTTTATAGCTCAGCCACTCACTGTAGCGCTTTAACATATTTCTGGGGTTTTAATTTCCTTTTTTTAATGGTTGTGTGACATGATGTCATTTTGACTGGAAATAAAAAGAAACGCAGATATTAGGAAGGTAATATTTATATTCTATTGCCATTTAATGTCCAAACAAATATCTAGACTCTATGCCAAGTAATAAATAAAACCTCATAGCAGAGGCAATGATAAAACCAGCACCTGGGTCTCCAAGCTTCCCTGGTGACTACTCTCTATTTGAACCAAAGGAGTAACAGCAGAGCATTTCCCTTCGAGGCAGATCCATTCTGCGCATGAGAGTTATTACATATGTGTTAGGCAGAGCCTTTTCCTTCCATAATGGCCCCATTTTTCCCTCAGTCACTAAATTAACGACCAGAGGTAAACAATAAAACAGCAAGTTATCTTCACAAACCTATCTTTAAGACTGACTTTAAAATATATAAACCACAAAATCAACCAGAAACCTAAACAAGAGCCAAAAATATGGTTAATGAAGAAATTTGTTACATTTCCAGCCATTTGGCTATTTCATTACCTGCCTAGATGTTTAGTGCTCAAGTGGTATTCCAGGTTGTCTCTTCTGTGGAAGGGATACACTCCTCAAGAAAACTAAAACCCAACCCCTTGCAAGTGGAGCCCCTGCTTTCAGCGCGAAATGCTTTTACAGCCCGGCGCCAGGCCTCAAGAGCCAGCGAGGTTCAGGAGAGCTTCGGGAAGAGGCTCAGGGAACTGTAGAAAGCTGTAACTGAACCAGAAGGGGTGTCAGGATGACGCCAACATGGGCAGAATTTACCAGTATAGGAGCCAAAGGAGAATTTCCAAACTGGCTTTGAACCTGCCCTGACTTCTTATTTGTCGTCTTCAAACCTCTTGATGTGTGGCAACAACTTTGAGATTCAAAAATCAAGCGAAGAAGTAAGACCTCTCTCCACCCAAGGTACAATCAGAGGTATTAGCTGGCTTTTGTGGCTAAGTCCTCTGTACAAAGAGGGGGACCAGGGGAGCATGCAAAGCAAAGACTAAGAGAGAAGGTGAGCTGGAGAGTGGATCACAGCCCAGGAGGAGGAAATGCAGGGGCTCTTGGAGAAAGAGATGGAAGACCCTGAGGAGTGCTGCTTGGAATGCAAAGAACGTGCCTAGGTTTGGAATTAATAACTCTTCCAGAAGCAAAAGCAATCAAGAACAGGAAGAAAGAATTAAGAGAGACTTGCCTTTGTTTTTCAAAGTGGCAGGAGCTTTACTGTTTTTCTAAATGTAAAAAGAATACATTCTTACTGTATAGAAATTACAAAAGAAACACAAAAAAAGGAAAAAAGCCCCATAATATCCCCACTCATATATAATCACTATTTATATTAGTATGTATGCTTTCAGACATTTTCACAATACTGTTTTATATAAATATAGATTACATATATATTTATATCTACTTTATTCTTTTTAATGGTTGTAGCATATTGTATTACATGGATGGCCATAATTTATGTAACAAATCCCCTGTTAATGGAGATGTATTTTTTCCCCAAAAATTTTCACTGATTTAAGAAGTGTTATAAGGAACAACACTCAGGAGAAATTCTTGGATAAAAGAATATGCACATTTCAAGTCTTTTGATACATATATTCCCTAACTGTCCTTCATAAAATTTATACCAAATTACACTTTGACAGGTTACTTTTAAAAGCATCTGTAAAAGAAAACTAATTTTTAAGATTTTGCATCCTGCACTCAATTATTCTCTAAGTTATGAGACCCTCTAAAGGTTTTTAATAGACCTTAAGATTACAATGATTACTTGTAGAAGTGTCATTTTAAACATATCCTGAGGTCACATAAAACCCTTCTCCCAGTAATATTAAAGTGCTTTATAGACATTATCTCATTGATTCCTTCAATAGGCCCTTGACATGAGTGTCAAAAATTATTACTCCCAATTCAAAGACAAGAAACTGAGGCACAGAAAGAGCTGGCTACATAAATCAGAACAGAAGCCTCAGTGTTTTATTCATTATTCAAGATGACTATCTTATTTTTAATACTGATGAATCTCAATTTGCAGTATATTGACAAGTCCTGCTACCAAATCAATTAAATGGCTCCTTTTTTGACTAGCTGTGAAATAGAAATCCAGCACTAGGAGGAATACTTGTGCCCAGACTCCTGACTTCACATAGGTGAACGCGTCACTTGGCCTGATTTCTTTAATTAAAGCTCACCCCGTCAACACACAAACCTTTTGGGGAGGCCACCCTGGTATTTTAAATTTGCCCAAAAAATGATCAAGAAAACTACGTTTATTTGGTCTCATCAGGTTCTATTTATAGGTCTGAGTTTGGATCTCAAAAGTTGATTTGTCTTTTGGGAAAAAAAGATACATAATGCTGTTGAGATACATTAAACCAGCTTATTTCATACCCCAACCAGTTGGTATTTTCTAGAAGATCCTTGGCAAGAAGTCACTGGCAGAAGTGGAGCGTCTCTTCATAAACAGACCCCTTTCTTGCCCTAGAGGGTTACACTCTATCTAAAATGGGAAGTAGGTGAATGCCCAAGAATTAGGGAAAACTGTACCACTAATTGTAATGAAGCTGATGAGAAAAGGTGTCCCTGTTATTGCATACGATGTGCTCTGAACAGCTTGGTCTTCCAGGAGTCTTAATTTAGATTTCCAAATTTGATGCAAGTTTAAGACTAAAATTAAATCCTTCAAGCAAACAGAAACTTGAAGGTCTTCATCTTTTTTTTTTTTTCGCCTTTCAATCTTTTCCACTTTGGATTTTTAAAAAAAAAAATTGGATCATTTATAATTAGGTTTCAAAGCCAGATTTGCTCATTTGAACAAGAAGAGGATGATTTTTGCTCTGTAATGGATGATGGTGTTTAAGTATTGAAGACCAACACACTGTCTTTCTTTCTTAATGTTTAAAGATAAATCCCTAATTTTTCTTCCCTACTGGCATATCTTCTCATCTAACAAGAGTAATATTCCTTCTATAATTGTTCTTCAGATTTCTTCCCAAAGAGTTTTGACAATAACTGTTATCAAGGGGGCAAAATCACCAGGCTGTCTTATAAACATGTTTTCTTGGTTCCCACCCCAGCGAGCGCTTGACATCGTTCTTTTATCATCCGGTGTGTGTTCAGAATGAGTTTAGAACAGCAATTGCCGGGAATAGGCAGGCGATAAACCGCATTGATTTAACACATCTTGTTTTCAATCATGCTTGGATTTTCTGAGCACGCATTTTTCCTGTACTCTGGCTTGTAGCTTTTATCTGACGAGCTGATCCCTTTTCACTGGAAAATGAAAAGGTCGCACAATAAGACACGGTTTACTGGAACTTGAACACGCACCAGGGAAAGTATTTTAGATAAATACTGTCAGACATAGTGGAGCTGAATTTCAACAACACAATTGCTAAACAACAATACTTATTACTTTCCAAGAACAAGCTACCAGCAACTTATGGCTCTCAGCAGGAAACAGCACTGAGTCAGGCTCCAAAGCTAAGAAACCTTCTCTGAGCCTCGTACTAACCAAGCACATGGTTCTGGGCCGAGGTCCTACATGAGATTGTTAATATTATGGTTTTATGAAACCACTCAAAAAACTACCCCCACTGTTCACAGTCATTCCTTCTAAACCAGTGGGCAGGTTTCAGAAGTTATAGCAGAGCTCTGCAGACAGATTGGGAAGGGAAGAAATTCCAACAAAAGTGATTCCAAATAATCCATTAATTTCACTAATAAGACAGGAAAGTACTTGTAACTGGAAGATACTAGAGGATTAAGCGATTATTTGGTTCCGTTTTAATGGACTCTAAGAGAACTTACAACAAGTATGCTATGTAGAGAGCTACAATGGTCTTGTAGATAAGCACGGATGTTATTATCAGCCTAAACTCCAACCTAAATAGCACCTGATACCAAATAAATGAAGTCGGCCTTCTTCAGTATTGACCCAACCTAAGTGATTATTATTTCTCCATATCATTAGCCTTAGATTCAGCTAGAAAGTCTCCTCTACCTGAACGTTTGAATCTGAAACCCTTTCCTTTTAGCCTTAACACACATTCTGATTAATCTTTACTCACTGTCTACTCTGGAGCTTCTCAAACTTTCTCAGTGGCAGTATCTTGGGGGTCTCAGCAATCTTTTCACAGTGCCTCTAAGCCAAAAGAAATGCCCAATAGTTCTGTTTATTAACCACTTAGCTCCCAACAGCTTAATATTTATATCCTAACAACTTAGTAGCCATTCGAAAAAAATATATAAAGAAATTGAAACCAAAAAAATCATAATATTTTTATTTCATTATAAAATAATCACAATCACTTACTAATGGGATGCGTGCTCCTGTTGTCACTGCAACACTTCTCAAAGCTTGGAATACGATCGGACGTCTACACCTTCTTTTCTGTCTGCATGCATCTGCACACGACGCTTCCTCTTGACCACAGTTAACTGCTGAAAAGTCAGCTTCGCAAAGCTGTGACACCACAGAAGGCAGTGCAGTCTAATGTTGATCTGCGAACTGCCTTGAAATGGGAGTTTGCGTGGTATCTGATAGACTTAAAGTATCACTGGTTTCCCTCAAATTTAAAATACCCCACAGCACCCCTGTAAGTTTGTTAGGGCACTTTGGTGCATAAGTTTAGAGAACATGGATCCACTCAGAAGCACAGAATTAATTAAATGATAAGATGCTACAAGGATCCACTGCTGTCATTCACTGTGTCTTTTCTAATAATAATAATGATGATGATGATGATGATGATAAGAGCAGCACCAGCTAACACTTCCTAACAACTTACTATGTGCCAAGCACTTCACATGAATTAACCTAACTTTTACCACAACCCTAAAATGAAGTATTATTGGTCTTCCTATTATATAAGAAGGAAGCTGAGGCTCAGAGGAGTGAAACAGCTTGCCTAAATTCACAGAGCTAACAAGTGAAAGGCCAGAGATTCAAATCCAGGCAGTGTGCCCCTCAAGCCCTGCTCTTAACCTCTTTGACAGAACAGCCAAATCAGAGCAACCAGGAGGCCTCCAGAACAGGTCTCTCATAATTGTGGCCTCCAGGACTTTTCCAACGCTCTTCTTGCTCCCCATATATCCTTCTAAATGTAATCTGTTCTAGTCCTTTTCTTTGTCTTAACTTACGTCCCGTGGAAACCTTTGTCACCTGCTCCAGGCTTCATTTGACTTCCATTTCTTTAATAGTACACTCTTCTTCCCTTTGTTCCAGCCCTTTTGGAGTAAGACACAGCTAGCTTTGCATCCAGGCTACATCACTGGCCAGCTATGTGCTTTCTGGAAAAGCCACATTCTTTAAGTCTTCCTTATCTGTAAAGTGAAGACGTGATGTGGTACTATTTGCACAGTGCTTAGCACATAATAAATACTCAACGGGCAGTTGCTATTACTAATAATAGAATTTGTGCCATGTGCTAGAAAGAGGGGCAGATGTGGGGAATACAGGATTACTCAGACGTATTTACATATTCTCCACTCTCAAGAAACTCCAGAGTCTAGAGGGGCAGAAAGACATAAACAGAATGCTAAAAAAAAATGTGATAAATATAAAATGAGGATGCAGTGTTCTGGGAGAACATCAGGTATCTTTCACTTGTTCAGGTTCAGCCTTTCCTCCCCCACTTACACTAATTTGAAAGTGTAGTTCAAAGAATTCCACCACTTCTGATTCTCAAATATTACCCTGAAATAAAGCTCTATCTGGAATAGGACACAATTGTTTCAAAACAATATAAATCTTGTGACCAAATGGGAACAAAAAATAGGTAGAAGATACCTAATTAAGATGGCATTTTTTTCCCCAGACTTGGGATGTTTTATATTGCTTAATTAATTCAATAAAAATGGATGCTTGCTACATACAGGACCATATGTTTAAGAAGATGAAAAAAGAGAAGTACAACCCAGGTTCAGTTTCCTATGCATCCCCATATGGAGATGATTCAGCTTGAAAAAAACTTCTAGGCACTGTGAGATACCCTTGAGGAGTGCATAATCCAGTGGAGAGACACGCCAGTAATCAGCTAATCAAAAAGATACAAAACTGTAGCATTACTAATGTACTAATAGCACACTGCATAGAAGAAGGAAAAATAATTCTCTATAGTGGAGTCAGGGAAACCTTTACCGAAGAGGTCATGTTTGAGCTGGATGTATAAGGATAAATGGGATTTTTCTACTGAAAAAGGTGGGGAAAGCATTTGAGGCAAAAGGAACAGCATGAGCAAAGGCATAGAGATTTAAAAAGACATGACGTGTTCAAATAAGGATGGACATTCCAGTTTGCGGACAGCATAGCTTATACATTGGGAGTAGAGTGTTGAAGAATAACCATGAACAACAGTATTCACCTTGAATGTCTTACTAAGAACTTCATCTGGTAGGCAACAAGGAATTATTTAAGGTCTTCCATATCATAGACGTGATACAATCAGATCTATTTTTAAAGGTATAACCATAGGAGTCCAATAAAAGATGGATTTTAAAGTCAGTACTATGCAATAATCCAAATGAAAAATGAAAGACCAACTAATGATGAAGCAGTCATGGAGAAAGGTAGATTTCAGAGATATTTTAGAACAGAATTTACATAACTTCAGTAACATCTTGGACGTGAGGGATTAGAAAGAATGGAGGACAACTCTGACATTTCTAATTTTTCTGACTGAGTGGATAGAGTGACCATTTAGCAGGATAAAAAAATGCAAGAAGAAAATTATTTATGGAAGGAAAAGATCATGAGTTCAATTTCAGAAATGCTGAATTTTAGGTGCCCATAGGACATTTATGTAAAAATTTAGTAGACAGTTGGAAATAAAAGACTGCAACTCAGGAAAAAGATCAAAGATGTCACTAATATTAAGGGTAATGTCAAGATATTGGCAACAGCTGAAACCATTGGTGCGAGAAGAGAACCAAGGACAGACAGCACAATGAGGAACACTAACAGTTAAGGAATAGTTAAAGATTCAGAGACAAAAAGGACAAAGGCAGGTCAAAACAGTAGAAAGACTACTAAGAGAGAATAACGTCACTGAAATCAAACGAGGACCTTAAAATTGTCCACACCGTCTAGTGTAGCTGGGTAATCAACCAGGAGAGGTTGAGGAAACGCTGTCAGAGTAGACCACTCCAAGATGGAGACTCATGAATGCTTTACCCCTAAGGCTCTGGTTTTCTTTTGTCTCACTCAATAATCCCCAATACAAAGATCTGAACATACCAAATAAGTAAGGGTGGTTGGCAAACCTGTTTGCCCAACTGAAGCTTAGCTAATTACAAGAGGCATAAAAAAAGAGTAGAGGACACTCAGTCCGAGATTGGAGTCACCTTAGTCCTAAAGAAAAGCATAGAACTCCAGATGCCCTGAAATAAAAGCTATGATGTCAAGTTCACTTTTAGATTTGGTCAATTCCTGTGAGTATAGTAGGAGGGGTGAGGATGATGGGATTTCCCATGGCTCTTGATTTTCCCTATTCCCAGTCTTAATGCTTGTCTTTTGAAAAGTAGATGGAACAAGTTGATCACTTGAGTCACTCCAATGAGGTTCTACTGTTTCCTACCCACACTAGATTTGGACTTGTGAACCATGGAGGACTGAGCCTCCCTCCTTGCCACAAAATATTGACAAAATACATTTGTATATGTAACCAGAATTCCATCTTCTCTTTTGGATGTTGGTGGTCTTAATATTGGTCTCTGATGACTTACAATCAATAGATGTTTAGTTAAGCAATTCACTTGTTTCGGAGTAACAGTTATTGTGTGGGCGATGGGTATGTGGCCACTTCCGCAATAACCCCACATCTCCTGACAGAGTGAACATTACAATCACACATTTGTTGCTATTAGCTCATGAGATGCTGGAAACCAATTTTGAAAAGCAAGTAATAAAGCACCACATAAAAAATAATGGTGTAATTACTTCTTGGTCAGGTTAAACCTACTGTGACGATAAAAACCAAAGGGAGCAGCAAGCATCATAAGTGGGTTTGCTGTAAATTTGACACTGGTTCTGACCTTCAGCAAGGAAAAGGCTTGAACCCACCTACCCAAGCCAGGTGCACAGGAGACTATTTGTGTCACATATGTTTACAGAGTCTCCGTTTAAAAGCACTTTAATGAATTTATCCCAGTAATGCCTATGTCAACTCTCAAGAGCTAAAGAGAACGGACCAGTCACGAAATTATTGACCCAAAGGCTTCTAGATTCCCATTTGAATTTAGGCCCCAAAGAAAGGGGACCTAGAAACTGCATCAGACAGCAATCACCATTCTGGCATAATCTGTTCTCTAAATGGAAGGAGAGAGAAGGAAGTGGGAGGTCTAAATGGAACAAGGACCAAACTGTCCAGGAGGTGAAGGAAAAGCTGGCTATTGCTGCCGATCTGTGAGCTAACACTCTGGTAGTCCACTAACGTAAACAGAAGATACAAACTAGCCTCTACTTTCAGGCTGTGATCTTTCACTTCTTGTCACAAGTGCTGGAGAGGCTTCTCCAATCCACATAAAATACCATGGGTGGGTGAGTGCAGGGGGTGGGAGAGAGGCTCAGTCAAAGTTATGCCAAGAGCTTTTAAGGATGGCACGACACAGTCCATATTTAAGTACGTCATAACTAACTTTTTATTAGTGCTGCTGTTGGTTATTTGCAGCTCTTGGGAAGACATTTGGTTAATACCTCTGTTTAGCCCTTCTAAGAGTTGCAAATGGTTCTCCTAACGGATGTGCATCATGAGCAGACTTTATGACAGGATGCTGCTGGAGAATAGCATTAGTCACAGACCACTGCTAGAGTAACACTGGACTAATTTTTACTAATAAAAGTGACTTCTACAGGTTAAATTCTCAATGACAGCAACTTGCATGGAGTTACAAGTACTCTTGTGTACGCTGATGGTTCTTTAGAAATGGGTACAGCTGTTTGTAGGGAAAATTGGCTCTTTATGGGTGGAGAGGATGACAGACTAAGTTTAGAGACTAAATCATTGAGTTCAGAGGCATCCCCAGAAGCAGGCCTGGCAGCCAAACAAACCACTTCTAACAATTCTAGTTTTCCAAGTGGGCACCACGACAGTCACCCCAGCCTTGTCAGCCTTCGGAAATGCCATCTTGTGTTTCAAGAAGACAATGTTCCTGTACCAACTCCCCTGGACACTCTGATTCCTTCAAACTGAAAGTATAAACTGAAGTTCTCCAAACTGAATCTTCCAGTTTTCTCTAAATTGATGGGAACGATGGAGCAACTTAAATAATAAATGGGAACAAGGAAAAGGAAGTGCCTTCCTTCTATATTCTCTCTCTCCAATCTGCCCAGCCCTACTGGAGGCAAGTGAATGTAGAGGAAACGGAAATACATATTTAACTCCATTTGTGGAATTTACTTTGCCTGAGGCCACTGTGTCAGATATTGTTGCTGGGTTTTTCAGGGGGCTGGGATATATCTGCAGGGGCAGAGACCAGGCTTGATAAACTGCTGACCTGTTCCTAGTTGGAAAGTTTTTATGATTATATTGGTACAATAGGTTCGGTGACCCTTTAAGAACAAAATAAAACATGTGGGATTGCATTTTTCAAAACCTACCAAAACAACTTTTAGGTAAGTATACACTCTTCTAAGTCTCCTTTCTAACTCAGGAATTTGATCTTGATGCGGTCAGGTAGAGGGGCAAAGGCACATCCATTCAAGCTACTTTGGAACTTTATTGCTGCAAAGACTCTCCTTTTACAGCAAACACAACCACATATGGAGACCCTAAGTGATGAGTGCAAGATCCAACAGCTCATTAACAGTTAAATCAGAATAAAAACTCAAATGTTGGAACCCAATCCACCCCAGGTCCATTGCATCAGTCTTGCACATTGGCCTGATTTAAAAATAAAGGATTGTTTATTGAGAAGTGGTACTTAGCATTCTATTTCTGTCAAATTTTTTTCCTTCAACATCCCAAGAGGTAGGTACTCCTATTTCACAGATGAGATAACTGAGGCTGTTAGGCTGGGGTGAGGGACAGGTAAACAACGAAAAAAAGTGAGATTAAATTGTACCTGTGGAAAAAGACAACCAAATCTGCCCTTCAGACAACATTTTAATTACCAGATCCATCTCCTATACTGCTGGCCATTTCAAAGCCAAATGGCCCTGCCATTTTGTAAAATGGACACTAACTGCAAGGAAGATCAACAAAGGCTCCCGGGATCCTGACAGTATCATGGAGCATCTCTGCGATATGTCTGCCCTTTTTAAACCATTGCCAATCTCTCTTAAAGTCTGTTTTTCAAACACCCCTGGGATTAAAAACAACAGTGCTCTGACTTTATCTAAATTCTTGTAATGAAAATGTGGTAAGAATTGCAGCCCATAGTAACTGATGCACAGTTACAATGTGCCAGAGACTGTGCTCAGCACTATTTTATATACCATTAATTCGTAGCCACCTCTATGAAGTCTGTACTGTTATCATAACCATTTTTACACATAAGAGAAGACCCTAAGGATGACAGAGAGGTGCCAGATCCTGCCCAGGTTTTGCAGCGTAAGAGCAGAACCAGGATTCAAACTTAAGCAGTCAGTCTCCAGCGCCCACCCACTGCCCACCTCTACACTGGACGGCCTTGGCGGAAGCATTTAGCTAATACGTTGGAAGGATGATGTTATCTTTCCCTTCAGGGCAACACAGAAGAAAACAAACAACAAAAGATGCCTCAAGCAAAACCATCTGGCTTCGACTTGAAAATATAAACGTATATCCACATCTGCTATAATAAAACTTGACTCCGATCAGACCTAAGTTTAAAACGGGAAACTTTTTACTTAAGCTCAAAGTCATTTTTGGTGAGGTGTATGGTGGTGATGTCACCCATAAAAAAGATGAGAAATGACACAATTCTCCTTTATCACCTCTTCTAGTTTATTTAATCTCACCTGGCAAATTTTCCTTAATCAAGTACCTTGAGAACTGGAATCTTGAGGCAGCTCTGGGTAACATGGGTGGAATTCTGATATGCTTTCTTCATTAACTTCTCATACCCCCAGAAATGAGAATAAAGCTTCTCTTCCTGGGGAGTCTTTTAACTCAAAAACTCATCTTAATTGAAAGCACACATCAGTTAACTATCTTCGGATTCACAAACCATTAATGCCCCATTTTCACAGTGTCTTCTCTGCTTTCTGGCTTGTGGGAAGGCTGGCACTCTCAGGGCTGTGCTTAGAGGAATGTGAGATTCAGCAGGAATGTGGAGGGGACAGGAGAGGGAAGGGAGCGCATTAAGCACTCGTCTTCACAAGCAAACGAGCATTCTGGGGCTGAGCAGCAAGAACAGCAAACAATGCTGCCCTTGCAAAACTGACACCCTCCCATCACCGCTCCGAGTCAACTGCCCTCTGAACAGCATTCTGCCCTCTGAACACCAGTTAAGCAGGCTTCAAATGTGCCTACTGAGGGAAGACAAGGCTTGCAAATAGAATCTCACGGACATAAAAGGATAGTATAATGATAAAAGGAGGGGGGAAGGAAAACTAATTGCACATTTTTCTCCTGAAATATTTGGCCTGTTTCAAAGTTCCACTTTTCTTTCTCTCTCCAGAGCAGAAAGATCTTAGCAGAGATTTGAAGTGCGTTCCCCAAAAGACTGTTGTCAGGTTGCTCACCGTAGCATGGCAGGTCCCTGTGGAAGAGACCCCAGATTGACTGCCCTTCTACACCAGGGGCAGCAAGCCTCCTGAGGGAGGACAATGCCAGTTGTACCTCTTACTGAGCATGTAGCCTCTTGAACTCAGAGGGGTGTGAGAGTATGTCTCTGATGACGAAGACATTGTAAAAGATATAAGCATATTTAAGTTCTTACTGTATCAAGAACAATTTGGGCTCTATTGAAATTTAAAAAATTGTCATGAAAATATCAGAAACCATGGGGAAGATCCATTTTCCAAAATATGCAACACTATCATTTTAGACAGCAGCCTGATTTTGCTTTTGAAATAAACTCAGAATATGACCATATTCTCTCTGGTCAAGATTCTAAAATCGACTATGACTATAAGTCTGTAAACACAGAAAAGAGATTCCTGACTTGCTACAGCCCTGACCTTGGGCTTTGGTATTGTAGGAACCAAATCAGGTCATTTGAATCCTGGACCAACCACCCTACAATGAAATCCACCCTTGGTAGGAAACAGTGTGAAAGTAGGGTTCCAGTACACCTGCTAGTAATGCCGTTAGTTGTGACATAAGCCAATAAGCTCCCACAGAGTTTAGGATTTGAAGAAAACAAAGTAACAGTATTACATGAGGGAGATAAACACACACTGAATATCAACAGTTATGAGTTTCCTTTACGTGGCAGGAATATTTTCTTGGCTGTGGGATTTAGAATGTCAACAAGGGAGGCTGGGCATGCCAATTCTCGGAGTTTCATTAGCCTGCCAGAATATTTAGAGGTCTGGGCAATGTAAACTAACTCTTCTACGTTTGTGCTGAAGGAGAGGTTTTGTCCCAATCTGAGTATTAAATTATCTTTCCTCTTGATGACACTAACATTGAAACTTTATAGAGAGTCTCTTTTATAGTCAGCAATATGGGGCACTGGATTTTATTTCCCTTTGGACAATGAGATTGTGGTTAGCATAACACCAGGGAACCCTACATCCATCCTCTGTCAAAAATAGTTTTATGAAGGCCAGAGAAAGGCTGGGCACAAAGGAGGCACACCCAGTTGTAGATATACAAACACTGAAAGAGAAACTAAAACTCAGTTCTGTAAACAGAAGTCAAAGCTTTCTTGGGGTCATTAAAGACCCACATTTTAATATTCAAACAATGGAATATTTACCGAATATCAGATCAATTCTTAAAAGAGATCTGGTCCCAGAGGGGTTTATTTGTGGTCCTCTGTCCATTAGACAGGGTCCTTGTCTTTAGTAGAGTGGATTCAAATAAATTCTAAGAGAGGAAATAGATTCCTTTCTCTCTGTTTACTTTATTACTATTGATTTCCGAATTCCTTCCAATCTCTTTCCTAACTGAGCAGATAATATACATTTAGTATCAAAGGTAATTATCCGAAATGAATCCAGTTTGCAGCTGGGTGATAAAAAAGAGAAAGGACACTGATAGATTAAACACTTCTACATTAAAAAGTATAGCTGATTGTATTACTATATACAAGAGTTTTAATATGCTCGTTTTATGGCTAGATATAACTCCTAGGCTAATCGTGAGTTCATTTGCACACTTGCACGTTTTATTTCCAGTATTCTGTATTTTACAGCATTATTTTATAGTGCAAATACTAAAATAATAAAAACAAAGTCATTTCAAATATATTTTTTAAAAGCCTACCTTCTACAAAAACTCTACTTTTGAATATTTTTAAAAATATTCAAAAAAGCGTTAGAATATTTACTTGCCAGAAATGACAATGGTTTTTAAAGCATCAAAGTTAAAAAAGAGAACAAGAAGTGTGTCATTTTAAAGTATATCTAAAACAACTTAAATATCCAGCAATAGAGGAATAAATAAATTAGTAAATCCATACTGTGGGAGATTATGCAGCCTTTTAACATTATGTTTATGAAGAAGTTTTAATGCAGAGGAAAATGCTTAGTAGGCTATGTGGAAAAAGCAGGATATAAAGCTATGTGTGTATATACACATACACAGCATAACCACAAATATGAAAAAATGTTTATATATATATTTGTTACGCATAGAAAAAGTATAAAAGAAATATATGAAACTGTTAGCAGTGGTTATGTCTGGGTGATGGGTACTGGATAATTTTATTTTTTTAATAATTTTTTAACTTTTTATTTTTTTAATTGCAGTAACATTGGTATATAACATTATATAGCTTTCAGATGTACATCGTAATATATCTCGAATTCTGTGTAGATTACATCATGTTCACCACCAAAAAACTAATTATAGTCCACCCCCACACATGTGACCCTAATCACCCTTTTGCCCTCCCCCCACTTCCCCTATGGTAACCACCAATCCAATCTCCATTGCTATGTGTTTGTCGTTGTTTTTATCTTCTACTTACGAGTGAGATCATACGGTATTTGACTTTCTCCCTCTGACAAGGTACTGGATAATTTTAATTTCTCTTATTCTAGCCTGTTTTTCTCCAGATTTTCTATTATTAGCATACATTATTTTTATATAAGGTACACTACAATGTAATCATCATAATTACATAAAAATATAATACTAAATTACTAAATTACTAAACAAGTAATAGAGAGATGGATGGACATCTTGGATTGGATGGAAGATTTGACACAATTTTTGTTTAGTTCTGGCTCAAAATTACCTGAAAGCCTTCACATGTCAGGGACTTCTGTGTTGGATCCTCTTTGAAAACCTGCCCATTTACAAGAAGGGTGACTTTCCTGCAGAGCCCTACCAGATGTATCCAAGTGTCAGACAATCAGGGATCATCACACTTTTAAAGAAAGTATACATAAATTTTGGTATAGGTAAATATTGAAGTTCTTCTGAAGGACGGCACAGTAAAGCAGTTAGGGGATGGATTCTGGAGCCAGACTGCCTGGGTCTGACTATGGCTCCTCCACTGCCACTTGAGTAACTCTGGCAAACGACCTAATCGCTCCATGCCTCAGTTCTCTATCTGTAAAATCAGGACAATAAAATACCTACCTCACAGAGATGTTAGGAAGTTAAAGGAGTTAATATTTATAAAACACTTCAAACAGTGAAACACAATAAGTACTTAAAATATTTGTTAAATGAAATAAATAAAACAAAACTTTGACTTGTATCAATCAGAATAAAGTTACAAATGAAGAAATGGACATAGTCAAAGTACTTGTAAAACATTTGAGCTTTTTAAGTTTTTTGATAAACTTGTCTACAGCAGGAGTGTAATTTTCTGTTGAACTTAAGTCAGTGCTCAGGGTTGCAGAGGTTTTAAAAGGTTTTTCCATACTTGCCAAAGATCAGTCCATCCACACATTTCTAAAATGGTGATGATGCTGCTAAGCGTATCATCATAGAATATTTCCCATGTGCCAGTACTGTTTGCAGTGTTTGTTTCACTACCCTACACTTAGACTCTAAGGTAAGACTTGGAAGTAAACAGATGTTCAGTAAATGTTTACTGAGTGAATGAAGTACTTCACCACGGCTGCATCAAGTTGTCCAAATATAGGCATAGCCCCACAAAGAGAAGTATTAAGGACTAAAGTTAAAGTGTTAAATTTCTTAGGATCTAAAACTTGTTTTTACTGTTATGAGGACACTGAGATGGCATTATCAGAAGAACATGAGGATGAAAAAACTACTTATTCTGAGAAAAATGTTGCAGCTCAGCACTTCAATGTCTTCAAGGATCCTTTTGCTAGGGAATCCATAAAGATGGAGGGAGTATTGGAAGTGGAGACACCAAGACAGCAATGGCAACCAGCAATAAATAGAAATAGTGTATCTGGCTGGTTCTGTGCTTTTTCCCCTACCAGGCAGAGTGTCACAAGAGAACGTCAAAGCAACTGAAATCAGAGACAATACTTGAAATACAGTATATAATGATAAATTTTACTATAATAAATTTCATTATTGAGTGAGGAAAACAACTATTTTTAGATACTGCCTAATGTTTTGTATTCATTTACTCTTCACGCATCTAACTTCTAAATTCATAAAAGTGTAACTTTTAGCATTTTGTGGAGATCTTGGCTCCAAAACAGCAAAAGAGAAGTGAAATGTCCCATGGTTGTAAAATCTTGATAAGTTCTCGGTGTCACTTTTTTCAAATGTGGAACTGCTCAAACCACATAGATAATTATAGATGACCAGATTGTAACTGTTTTATTGCTTCTTTTTCCCCATAAATTTTAATTTTGGAAAGTTAAGTGAAAAATGTGGTTTCAATTTCCTACAAATTGCACACAATTTGGTTTTAACAAGAAAATAGAAAGAAAGGGTATGTACTTTAAAGTGAATTATGAACTAGAGTTTGTTTTCTCTCGCTCAACACCACAAGAATAATAAAGTACAAAATTTAGAAAAGATGCCTTACAAAATGGAAATCATGAAGTAGAGTAAGAAAAGCATAAAGTAATTTTTTATCTAAACACGGTTTAAGCAATCTAACAGGATAATACAATTGAGCTAGTCTTTCTCCCTCTGGTGAAGCGAGCTAAAGTTAAAAAGGAAAGAAAGAAAGAATGAAAGGAAACAGGAGTAGAAGCTGACAACCTTAATGCATTATATAACAGGAAATCTCTTAATAAGAAAAGGCTGGGCACATCCCCATCTTACTCTCTCCAACAGTGCCACCGCCTACAAAAGAACGATTAAAAACAATTAATATTGAAATCATTGAAATGCACACCTAGGAACAGAACAAAAGACAAGAAAGAAACTTTTAGTGGAAAGAAATTACCCATGGTGGGTTCTGGCTATAAGCTTAGAGTTAGACCAACATGCTTTCCCTGTTCAAGGTAATGGTCAACAACCAGCATGTTCAAGACAGGAAACCCGCAATGTGTGTGTACCACACCAAAACCACCAACTGGAATGCAAACAATGAAATCAATCTACCAGTTGTTTTTTCTCCTTTGTGCCAAAGTTTGGGTTGAATGTATTCTTTTATTCCTTAAATTGACCACTGCTTTCATCTTATTAACAATGTACATCATGCCTACATGTTGGGCAAAATAAATTATTCAGATAATAAACTATTTCATCAAAATTATCAAGCTCCATCCATCAAATTCCCCAGGAAACATGTTACTTAATAGCACTACTACGGCTTTCTCAAATTTCTACTTCCAGAAGTGTTTACTTTCCGACATACTACAACAACCACAAAGATCACCTATACTTTATTTGCATCCTGCAAACAAGGCAGACCAAATGTTAACACAAGCATCCAGTATAATGTCGTACCCCTAGGTTTTCTCTTTTGGACAAAATGTAGTATTTGCTAATATTTTTCTATCTGGGGTTAAAGTTGCAAGTATAGAGTGCCTCTGACTGTTAGAACACTAAGTTCTGACTTACGAAGGTCTAGCTATAAACCGGGACTTGGCAAACTTAAAGTATTACTCATTGACTAATAATCCTATTAGTCAAGACTGCAAACTTTTGGTCAACTGCATATTTTACATATTACTCCATAAAGCTTGAGCAGAAGTTCACCATCCAAAATATCCTTTGAAGGCGTCACAATTAACAAGAGGTGATTTACTCTCTTGAAATATAGAGACTGACTTTTCCCATCCAAAAGTCAATAAATCTTTGGTGTTGGTGAAAAGGCCATTCCCTACCTGTAGCAATCAAGTTACGCAACCCTCAGGCAATGACTTTTCACTGAGCACAGACCTGGCTGACCACACTTTTCACATGTATTTCAGCCCCAACTTTTCAACTGATGATGTAGTCGGATCAAAATGATGGTGCAGTGAAATGGGAAGACTTCAAAGCAAAACGCTCAAAAACTGCAATAATCTAACTAGGGGGGAATTCACATAAGGGCATCTTGAGAGGGAAGCAAATGAGAAGGCTTACCCATAAATCAATGTTGAGGTGTTCTTCATTCATTCATTTATTATTTTGAAAATTTATCCATAAAAGCCCCCTCACTACGCCTCCCAGTCCCAGACTTGTTTCCAAATCTACACATCAGATTAAAATCATCAACTTTATCTCACAAGGACCCCCAAATATTTGGCTCATTGTTATAAACATCTTATTTCTCAGCATGAAAGAGTATCTGGGTGACACTACACCCAAGTCTACTCACTTTAGTGCAAGTAAATGTTCTTATTCAAAATTGAATTCAAGTGAATGTTCTGGATTTTCCATAGCAAGATGAATAAAATAAAAATATCCTAAATACTCTCATATCGCTAACGGTGAGGGAGATAAGAGGGCAGAGAGGAACAATGCAAATGATGAGCTTGGGAAATTATTTGTATGTGGATTATGGAATATTATAAAACATATTCTAACCAAGAGACAAAAATAAAGGGAGACACATGGTTGGGGCAGAGTTTTTCTTATAGTTTCTTATAAAATATAATTTTCACATATGAAGACTGCCCATTTTTAAGATGATGGAGCTTAATAACAAGGAGAGAAAGCACCAGACTGGAATTCAGAGGAATCCTACACCCCCAGTCCCCTGGGGAAACCCCTCTCCAGTCCTGAGTTCCTTGGACTCCCAGGTTGGGCTGCCCTCCCTGAACCCATTTACTCAGATTTCTACCAGAGCATTTTACCACTTTGATTAGCATCACGTGCTCACACAGCCTGTCTTCTATTCATTTTTGCTGTGCACCTGATTCATGTTTGTATCTCTAGTACTTTGCACCACACTTTGCACACAGTTGGCATTCAATAAAAGGCAGAGAATGAAACTCAAGAGAACAACAGACTTACTTCTGCTTTAGGAAGTTGATTTTATTTTTAAACTCCTAAATCTTCTTGGGATTAGTTAGCTGAAAGCCTACAGGCAAGAGAAAGGACAGGGATTGTGAGAATATTTTGAGATATTTGATGGATTTGGAATTCTCACAGAATTAAAAAAAATGGCTGAGACTCATAAGGGACCTAGTACAGTGCCTGGTACAAAGCAGGTGCATGTTTATCAGCTGCGCGCACACACATCAGTCATGGAAACAAGACAAGACAGAGGGGGAAGAACTTCAGGGAAAATGCTTGCCATGCAGGGTGTCAGGAGACTCTTGTGAAGCCTGACCTGGGAGTTTGAGACAGGGCCTACCAGAAGAAGTGAGCACTAGTATCCAAACATTCTATCCATAGTCTGGTGAAAGATCACTTAACAATCACCAAAGACTCTAAATGAAAGAGTATAGATCAAGACAGTTGGTGGCTTTCCTATTGAAAAAAGCAAGGTATGAAATCAGTATTTTCTTTTTGCCTGAGGAAGATTCTCCCTGAGCTAACATCTGTGCAAATCTTCCTCTATTTTGTATGTGGGCTGCTGCCACAGCATGGCCACCAACAAGAGGTATAGGTCTGTGCCTGGGAACCGAACCTGGGCCACTGAAGTGGAGTGCACCGAACTTAACCAGTAGGCCACTGGGGCTAGCCCTCAGTGGGTTTTTTAAAAATCTCTCTTCCTGAAATTTCTAACCTGCCAAAATGTCTGTGGTACTTTAATAGCTTAGAAAACTTAGTAGCAAACCTTCGCAAGTTTTGGAGTTGACCCAGAGTCCTAACTTACTGAGTGTGCTGTGCCTCTGAGGTGGGTTCACCCTGTCCAGTCATGGGTGAGCCTTTCAGATCCAGGCTCTCATTCTGGCGGGCTCCCTTCCTTCAGCCAAATCTCAACCACAACTAAACTTTCCCAGCCTCTGGAGATGAAGTGTTTGGACTGACTTCTGACCAAGTGTGAGATCGTTTTCTTCTGTTTATGAGATAGGCTATAGAGCTTTTCCCAGGATAATCAGTCATCCTGACTGGTGACCTCAGGCAGAGGCAGACGAAGCTGGGAGAGTCCAGATCAATGGATTTGTTTTCTAAAAATCACTGAATTCTACTGGGATAAATTTGATTTGGTTTTACTCTTTTTTTCCCCCTTTTTATTGAATGACTTACTCATTCTTTGAGTTACTTGAAATATTTTGCTTGAACTCATTCCTAATTAAAAATAATGTATTGAAGTATAAACATAATGGTTTTCTAATTCTCTTTTTATTCACCCATCCATCAATTCATCCATTCAACAACCATTACTGGACTTTTTACTATCTGCCAGGCATTGTGCTTAAGGTGATCAAAATGCAAATTCCATCCTTCCAGCTGTCTACTTTTTCATTCCTTAAATAAATATTTGGTGAATAAAGAAAACAAGGAACAAATGAACTAAGTAACAAAGAGGGCAAGTCCAAACAGGAGAAAAAGCAGAGTGGAGAGAAATTTATGCATGTGACATAGTTTGAACACTCATACCAATTCTTAGGAAATTCTGCCACAGATCTAAAATGTGGGCACTTATTGGTCACTAATTCCTGTGGCCCTGAGGTTGAGGTACCGGACATGAAACAGTTGGTGGGACTTTCTTGTAAAAAACATGACTTCTGACTGAGATGCTCAGAAAAGAAGCTAAAGTGGGCTCTTCCCAGATACCCTATCACCCTTCACTGCCTGACCCACAGGCTTGTCTCCTTACGGCTAGACTGGAGCAATGCTCTGTTCAGCTCCCACCCAGAGGCTGGCATGGTGTAGATTCAAGGCCACGCATCTGCTCACAGAATCTGAAAGCAGGAAGGGGCCTCAGTGGCATATCGGGCTTCAGAAGGCATGCATCCTATATTCTCTGAAGCAAAGGTGGGATGTATGCTGGGTAACCTCTAATAATCATTACAGTGCCACTCTAATTGTCTGTCATCCAAGGTTACCCTTGCACCCTAATTTCTGCACACATGTATAGCCTCCCTTCTATTGCATCAAGTAAGACCTCTAAGTGTCTCTCATTCTAATAGTCACTGGGAAAAGTATGGGATGAAATGAAATTTGAGGAAATTAGACCCATTAGACTATAATCTCCATGAGTGCAGGGACTATACCCATCTTATATATGGTATCTCCAGTAACTAACACATGGATGATGATTAATAAATATCTGTTGAATGAATGAATGATCATGGCACAATGTAGCATTTCACATTACCTTTTGTGCCTAAACACTAAAGATAATGCTATAGGCTCAAGACTCTGAAGCCAGTCAGCCTGTGCTCAAATCCTGGTTCTACCACCTTCTGGTTGCATGACCTTAAGCAAATTCTTAACTCCTCTTTGACTCAGTTTCTTCATATGTAAAGCAGGGATAATGATAGTACTCATCTCACAGTGTTTGTTTTTTATATGATTAGATGTTGAAAAACATGTCATATGCTTAAAACGGTGTGTGACACATAGTAAATGCCCTTTATGTGTTAGCAGCAATAGCCATTGTTATTTATTAATGAGAATCAGAATATTCATTCAGTCAACAAACATTTTTTGAGTATCTACTCTGGGCCAGGCATAGTACTAGGCATTGGAAATACACTGGTGACCCAAATTGAAACAGACTGTCAGAAAATCAATTCACAGATTGAGAACTACTTGAGGTCATCAATAATAAGTACTACCATTTCTTGAGTCCTTAATGTGCACCATTTATAATGTGCTAAGTGCTTTATTATCATATTACCTATTTTAATCATTACAACAAATGAGTGGGAAGATATGTTTATTTCCCCCATTATTCAGATAAGAAAATAGAAATTTAAGTGGTAAAAGGGCCAGAGAGTAGTGCTCTTACCCACTCCTTCATGCAACATCTACTGGGTCCTGCTGCATTCAAGATTCTGTGTTGATAGCAGAGAACTAACACACATAAAATCACAGTGACAGTCACAAGCTTGTTTTTCAATAATCAGCCTGTCTCAAATTAAAAGAAGTAAGCAATAGAGAAGGAATATAACAGATCAGCTATGATATGACATTTATCTTCATGAATTTGGGACACCACTACAAAACAACCAACAGTTCATTTTGACAATCTGTTTGCCAAAAGGGAAAAAACAATGTTTTAAAACAACTCAAATGCACCTGCCATTTAAAAGCATCAATGATTAAAAAAAAACCATGATCTATTAGAAAAGTAATCTTAATGTTCTTCTTAATTCAGGCACTACAGAAGCTAAGTAATCACTGTTGCAATTAATTGCTTTCTTGTTGCTTGCCACTTTCCTTTCATTACAAGAAATTAAAGGGTAGAAGCAACTTATTCAATATATATATACTCAAGCTGAGATGAGCTGACATCATTTACTACATTTGTACTTCCCAAACATTGTCTGGTTACTCTTTTAAAACTAAAATTCCTCTAGCTCCAAACTGACTTAGCATACTCCCTGCAGTGATACATTCGATAATCATGACTCAAAAATGTGGAGCTAGAAGGGACTGAGATAATCCGTTGTCACTCCCATATTTATCACCACATTTCCTGAATCACCCAGCTTCGTAATGATGATTTCTTTCCGTTCTTTGCACTGTTTGGCAACTACATGTTTTGTGAATACCTAAGAATGCTTATAAATATTCTCTTTCCTTGCAGCCAATAAATCTTTAAAATTAAAAGACAAAGTTAAAATGACTTCTGCACTTCACCAACGTCTCTAGTAAATGTACCATACATCCTGCAATTTCAATATTCACAGTTTAAGACTCAGTGATGACTTTCAATCTTACTTTGTGGATAAAGAAGGAGGGTATGCTTTGCAGTTTATTGAAAGCTATTTTGGGAGTCAGTCTTGATGGTTAGACGTTTTATTCTTTCTGCTTCTCCATCCTTCCCTCTCCATCCTCCTTTACTGACACCAGGCATCAGCCTCTTCTTCCATGGAACTCTCTTTTTTTTTCTTTTAGAGTCACAAATGGGGAGACAAATATTATAGAAACAACAATTTCAAGGATCTGGTGCAATGACATGGATCAATGCTTATTGAAATTTCAGGAAGCTTGATCTGCTGAGAATATAGTCAGCTGGTATAGCTCATATTTCTAGATAATGCTCACAGAGTGGCTGGGGGATGGGTAGGGAAAGCGAAGCTTCTGGGCAAATGACAGCATGGCTTTAGCCCTGGGGAAAATCCACAAATGCTCAGAAATGAAAACGTGTTTACTTGGGTGATGCTGTGCAGGCTTGATGTGCTACCCCCTCATATACTGCCGTAATTCTACTGTGCTAATTGCTATTTAAAGAGCCCTCCGGCCCCCAGTATGCTCTACCAGATCACCTCTCTTATTTCTTTCATACCACTTTTACCGATCTGATAATTATCGTATTTACTTCTTAACTTCTGTATTGCCTTCCTTCCCTTACTAGAATACAAGTGTCTTGAGGGCAAGAACCTCACCTTTCTGGGTCACAGAGCCTAGAAGGTGCCTGGAACATAATAGGTATCAAAACTTATTTATTAAATTGAAATTTCAATATTATTGCATCCTCTCCTCCAAAAAAAAAATGAGAACAAAATATTCGTTTCCTCAACACTACTTATAGAAAAATCTTAAAGTCTATAAAGAACCTAGAATTCTTCAGCAGTGAATACAGTCTGCCATTTTAAGGAGTTTCTGTGATGACAGCACACTGTCAAGTTAATTTGTCATTTAACATCTTAGAAATTATAGATAAATTTATAAATTCATGATTTGTGAACATGAATTTCAAAGTTTCAGGCCATATTAAAGATATTGCTCAGAAAATACGATACTCCCACCTAATCCAAAAATTGTCTTAAAATATAAAACAATGCCACGTTGAAGCAAAAGCCAACATTTTTCATAGTCCAAAGTGGCATAAATGTATTCTTTTCCCTTTAATGACTTCAGAAGAAATACAACAGACGCATGCTTCTTCAGCCAAGACAAGAATTGCTTCCAAACACGAGAACCCATTATATCAGACGAAGATGTGTTTGGTCCCTAAATGAACCACACAGCACTGGAATTGTCATTAGCTACCATAAGGCAATGGAGAACTTATAAAATCAGAGCCAATGCGTTATTAAGACCAGGCACAGTGGCTTTAAGGCAATATAGATTTCTGAGCTATTTATTTATTTATTATTATTATTGAGGGTCCCACTCTCCCAGCTGCAACAATCCCACCTCTGCAGGGCCCGTGTAACAAGGCGATAGTATCTGAGAAATAATGAGCGAAGGAATGCTCTTCTTTCTTTCAGAGCAATCTCAGGTGCGATCTTATACCGTAAAGGACTGGATCAATACTCCCAGCAGCAAGCCGCTCAATACCCCCTGAATTATTGCTTCATTTTTCTTCTTATTATAGATGAGTTGTGTTATTATTTTCCCCAAATCGATATTTTACAACCTTTTTTATCCGTTTCTCCATAAATTTTGTGATTACTTTAAACTGGGAATTCCGGTACACTAAATAAGATGCAGTATCTGAAAGGGATGGAATGTACTGACATGTTTTTTGTTTTTGCTTTTGTTTCACTCTTTTACACACAATGCCTTGTTTAAAGGCACATCATAATCAATAGCCAAAGGAACATTTTCATGGAGAAAAGTTTAACATAACCCTGTGCTTGCAAAATAAAACTGTAAGTCCTTTCAGATAGCAGCAGCCCAAATAACACCGAGCTGAAAAACACAAAAGGAGGCCCAATTGATCAGCACTTTGCATCTGAAATTTCATTCCTAATGCTTCTTCTCCCCTCCAATTAAAGGGCCAATGCAATTCCCTTAAATTGTTTCTCAGAAAGGAGATAACTCTATGCACCTTGGAGAGATTTAATTGGCTTCTATAGCTGTCTCCTGCTAAGTGTTTAAAACATCAGCAAATCAAATCATGTAAACTCATACTCTGTTCTGCTGTCGGTTGCTCCAAGCTTGATTATTCAGATGTTAGCATTAGCAGCGCCTACATTTAACGAAAGACATCGGGAATATATTCCCTCTGTGAGTTCCGGGATGACTTGAGTTAATTCTATGCTTCCTATGAAATAATGTGTGTTATTTGGCAGAGAATGCTCAGTGGTAACTAAATAATCATTACAGTGCAGCCTGTGGTAATTACATGGTAATTCACATTAACTTCATAATAAGCACTGTATTTTTCACTATATCCATCTGAGAATGAGGCAGAATCATAGTCTTTCATTTCTTTTTAATGCCACCCAAAATAAAAATAAAGTAAAATCATTTTAAGGGCAGGAGGACAAGGAATATAATCCTGGTGAGTTAAGCTACAGATTTCATTAAAGAAATACTTAAATCCATTAAGTCCAATTAGACATGACATCCCAGAATTCACAAACAGTAGTTCTAATAAACTCATTAAAAATTTTTGGTGGCTTCTTTAGAAAATGGAAGAATATTATATTATAGGCTGTTATATTACATTAAGGTTTTATAATTTTATATGGGCTCTTCTCTTTTTATGTAAAAGCCTACGAAACTTTTATAAGAATAGTTCTGCTTAAATCAATGAGTCTTAAACAACAATGTGCTTCTTGTAACATGTACTTAATAATGCAATAAACTATTCTAAGCAGTATAGAATAAAATGGGAAAGCACTTTATTCTGATTGGCTGAAAGGTATCAGGCTATAGGGACTCAATTCCTTATAGTATTGCAGTGCACAATTTATACTCAAATCTCCATTTACATGCCTATTACTAAATTTGAGCAATTATGAAGTCCTAAAACTGCTTTTCCATTACAACCTGGACCCTTAGAAGGATTCACACCATGAACGCATCACATACAAGTATATGAAAAAGTATTCTGAGGAGAAGAAAGCAGTGGGAACAACTTTAATTGAATACTTATATTAGCAGATTAAATTAGGTCTGTTTTTAAATGAGCCACCCTTAATTAGCTGCAGTTAGGAAAGTGGAATTAATATATTTTAGTTTTTACTCTACTCACTACATTTAGCATCAATAGACAACTGGACCGTTTTTGCTTTTCACGAACAACTGAGTGCCTTTTTAGGAAAGTCTGAAAAAAACCTCTCTTATTTGAATTCTAACACAAGCCCCAAGTAAAGCTTAGAGATGAACCCCTTTATACAATCTTGATTTCTCTTTTATGAGTTGGAAAATGCCATCGCTACAGTGATACCCTCCCTCACTGATAACTGCAGGACAGGCCTGGCAACAAAGCACGTACTCATTCATTATCAGCCGGTCAGGCAGAGGACTCTTCACTGTGCCAGGCACACAGCAGAGATCTCTTCCCAGGCAGGTTTTAATCTTGTTCCTAATTACCACCATCTTGCAAATGTTTCTTTCTCATGGACCCTGATGATGATGATTTTGCCTCCAAACTCACCAAGCAGAAGATCACTAAGCAGCAAAGTCTAACACATCCTATCTCCTCAAGGACCTCCAGCGAACTGAGATTTAAAGGCAGAATGGAGGGTCCACAGATGCCCTGTGCCTGAGAGAGAATGTCCCGATAACTCCTAACAGGCACTAAACACAAGAGTGTGGCAGGGGACAGTATATTGAGGTGGACTCCGCCAAGTCCCTCCCTGATCTGGACTGTGGGAAAATGAGCCTCCAGTCCCAATGAGGTCTCCCAACAGCTTGCTGGTGTCCGACAGACGTCCTGCTCTTTCAATGGACTTGCACAAAAAGATAGGATGAAGGAAATGCCCTTAACTTGCATGACTCCACTTCACCAATGGTGAAAACGGCCCTTGACTTTTCTGTCAGAATTTGAGTTACTCAGATGTGAAGGAAATCTCCTTCTTTTGTCAACAGGACAATAAAGACGTAAACAGATCAGAACAATGATCATGACACTGGTTTTTAAATAGATCATATATTGTAGGCCCAAGTAATCAAAGAGGCTATACTCTCTCACCCTTTCTTTGAGAGTTTACTCAAAGATTTATGACTTTTACAAATTCAAGAAGAGCCTGACAAATGACCATGGTGATGTCAGTTGAATGACTTTCATATACATGCAAAAATGTGATGTCTTTACATATTTGTAAATGTGAGAGTCCACTCACAAAATAATTAGTAAATCCATTTATATATGATTTGTTATGGCTCTGTATGCAAATCAATTCTGTGCTGGTTTGGGAAAGGCTTTCCTTTGTCTGAGCCTTAGCTGTCTCCTCTACAAAATGGGAAGATTAGTCCAGGCTATCTCCGAGGGCATTCCATCTCTAGAATTCAGGCTTACAGGAGTCTGTTCTCTTGAATCCTTTTTTTGATACAATCTATTGCTAACTGAGCACTTACTAGATGCTATGCTCTAAGCAAAGTTTTTTACATGCATTGTCTAATTTAACCCTCACAGCAATCCTGTGAGATATTATCATCTCCATTTTACAGAGGAGCAAACGGAGTCTCAGATTGGTTAAGAAACTACCTAGAAATTGAGAGCTAGAATTCAAATGGGGGTCTGTCTTGACTCAGAGATCTATAGTCTTACAGTTTCTTTATAACTAAACGAGCCTAAGGGGAATATACACAAATATACACTGTTTGGAGACTAGCTCTTAGCTGGCAGGCTGAAGAAAAGGACTCTGGTACAAAGATCTACCACCAGCTGAGTGACTTTAGCCAAGTCTTTTAAACTATGTAAGCTTAGTTTTCATCATCTATAAAGAAGTCAACAACTTGGGTAACTAGGTTATCTTTATGGCTCACATTCCATAAATTTATGGCCAAGTGTTTCAGTCATTCCTTCATACAGTCTTCCATTCATTGATCTGACTAACACTGATCGAGTGTTCCCACTCTGCGCTAGGCACCATATGACACACTGAGAATAGGGTGAGGAACAAGACAGATAAGGACCCCACATATAACCTAGGGAGAGACACAGACTATACACAAGTAAACAAAGAAACAATCCCGATCATAGCAGCTACTGGTAAGTGCTATGAATAAAAGTGTAATCAAAGTATCAAAAGTAGCATAAGACCATTTTGTAGATGTAAAAATATGAGATACTGAAAAGTATACTCAATTACTTGGAGTACCATAAATCTGATATGCAGACCCATCACTAGGTGACCTAAATGACCTTAAAGGAACCCCTTTACCTCTCTCTCTCAACCTCACTTTTCACACCTGAAACTGGGGTTAAAAAATTCTTGTCCTTCCTACCTCACAGGTTAACAAAAAAGAATTGAATGGGAAAGGCTTGGTCCACAGTTAAAGACTGCATTTAAGTAAATTTACTTAATTAAGCAGACATAAGACAAAGACGAGCGTTCAGAGGCTCAACAGCCAAGCCTGCACTTTGTCCCCTGACATATAACTTTCTGACAAGTCATAATAGCTTTTAAGCTTTGATGCTAATAATTTTATTAAGCAAAATTTCCAAGCTTTTAGATGATGTTCCTATGTCTTCTGAGCTAACCAGAGCAAATGTTGCATTTTTCTAGTCTTGAAGAAATTGAAGAAGTACAGGACCTAGCAAGTTGGCTCAGATTCTCCAGAGACACTTTCCTCCACCCAAACCTCCTAATAACCTCAAATAGTCGGCCTGGCCTCAGTGAATATTTAAAAAATCAGTTAACACTAAAAGGAAACAATGCACATGTGTAGCATGACTGGGAAGGCTTTATTCTGTGCAGATATTTAAATGTGAATATATTTTTGGCATTAAACAAAGACCTAAATTAATTCCATATTAACTGGGAGTTGAGACTTCCTGACATTAACCACGAGGCTGATCCCAGGTGGCTCTGCCCAGCAGGTCAGGCTTTCCACCCGTGATGTAAAGAAATGAACTACAGTTGACGATAACAGGAAGCAGATGAACAACAACACTGGGAGGCTGAAGAGCAGTGGGTACAGGGGGAGGTCTGCTCTCCTGCTGTCGTTTCTGCCCACGACTTAGGGAGTCCCAGCTTCTGTCTACCCCTTCACCATTGAGAGGTTTGGGAGGAATTCTCCAAACTGACATTAATGGGATGATTTCCACCTGGACTTTCAGTGCCCTGAATAACATCAGGTCCACTTAAGAGGGTGAACATACGTTGTTCAAGTCAAAAATACTATGTGGTATAGTATTCAGTTCATAGCAAGGATCATATACAGCATATGACCCACCAACAGGAAAGATATATCGACATACGGAAATAGAGAGAGAGAACATTCCTTTCAAAAAACAGTGCCCAGGGGCCAGCCTGGTGGCACAGTGGTTAAGTTCACACATTCCGCTTCAGTGGCCGGGGGTTCAGTGGTTTGGATCCCAGGTGCGGACACGGCACCACTTGGCAAGCCATGTTGTAGCAGGTGTCCCACACATAAAGTAGAAGAGGATGGGCATGGATGTTAGCTCAGGGCCAGTCTTCCTCAGCAAAAAAAAAAAAAAAAAATAGGAAGATTGGCAGCAGATGTTAGCTCAGGGCTAATCTTCTTCTTCTTCAAAAAACAGTGTCTGTGTTATCTATTTGAATAATTTTAAATCTCTCTTATGACAAGGTGCTTTCCCAGTTATGTTATTTTAAACTAAGTGCATACTGTTTGAGGCATAAAACAACCATAATCGATGGTGGTTAGGGGATGCTTACAGAGGTCACTTGAAGAAGTTAGCCAAAACAAAAAGGAGGAATAGAAAATTAAATAAATTTACTAATTTTTCCTAGGGGACTATCCTTTCACCATACAAATGTTCTAAAGATCAGTTTTTAAAACATTGCTGAAAGTGGTTATGTTTGGAGATTTAAATATAGTAAATGGTTACTTATGATAAAATTTCCAGTGAAAGCATCATGCACAGGTTTAGAAAGAGCTATATCTCAAACAACTTAGAGAGAAGGAAATATGATGGGATTAAAAATGGCTCTGGTTTTGATAAAAACAAACAAATAAAATGCTGATTTCAAAGATGGCTGTAAAGAGTTTGAATAAAAGTATAAATTCTGAAAGTGGGAAAAAATTTGTAAATGTAAATTATGTATGCAATTTTAAATATGTACATGTAAATAAATTAATATGCAAAATATTCTAAGTAGATATTTGATAATTCATTGGTATCTATAAATATGTACATGGTTAACTTAGTCCTAAAACTTAAAAACTTTTCATTAGGAAAATGGGGTAACACCTTATATTCAACATCATGCTCTATCCTGCCACATGTGACATTAAAATTTCTATGAAGGAAAACTGTGGCTATCCAACAATAGGGGGGTGATTAAGCAAATTATGATGCAACCATGAAATGGACTACTATATACCCACTAAAATGCATTTAAGAAGAATTTGAACTAACAGAGGAAACACTTATTTTACAATTTAAATTACCAAGTAGGATGCAAAATTATACTACCTAACCCTGGGGAAGTCACTTCACCTTTCTAAGTTTTCTTATCTTTAAAAGGGCAAATAATAGAGCCAGCCTTACACAGATTCTCAGGGGAAAAAACATTTTAAATTTCAGTAATGCAGAGAGGAAGGTAATTAAGAAAGAAGCAGATAATGTGGGGGAGAAAAGCACAGAATATGAAGGAACCACAGGATAAAAGTCAAGAAAGGCTGCTGGAAGCACACTGGAGTGGAAAGGCAGTAGGAGAGAAAAGTAGGAGAGAAAAGAGGAGTTCAAAACGACAGTGGGAAATGCAGCTATCCTAGAAGGGTTGTGCAGGGAGAGACCTGAATTTACCCACCTATTGTTATAATTTTGGACTTAAGTTTCAGATACGTTAAGCATTTTAGATGAGTTCCCATCTTTACTTATGAAAAGTACGGCACTGCTTCTTATAGCAGAGGGGAACTTACGGACTTCATTGATCCCCAGAGGTGGTTCCAGTTGAAAACACACAGCCCCATGCTGTAGTTGAATGTATGTTTGGGAGCTGGTCCCCACCTCTGAGACGTCAGGCCCTCTGAAATATCAGACCCTCAGAGCTACATACACTCACTCAGTTGGGGATGGCTGATGAGTCCCAACCAATGCGGCCACCAAACGATGCAGGTATAGGACTAATGACCCTGTGCTGTAAGTCTTTCAAGAACAAAAAGAGATGAGAACCCAAATTTAAAGTATCTATGCTTTAACAAGAAAATAAGGATATATCTCGTTATAAGATTCTGCTGAGATGTGACACGATTATTAAACACTAAAAATTGTTTTAAATTCATAACACCCTGATGTTTATGATATATTGTTAAGTAAAACAACAAATTAATATTATGTAACTTATCACCCTATTTTGGTAATGAGGCAGATATATGCACAGGAAAAAGACAAGATATATGTCAATAAAAATAATATTAACAGCTAACATTTAGTGTGTTTATGTTTAAAGTACTGGTAGAAATGTGGGCAATTTTGATATCATTTTAATTATTTTCTATTTGGTGCTTCCTAAATTATCTGAAATCGGTATGTTATGTATTGCTTTGCAATAAAGAAAGAAAAACAAGTTTTAATGCTCTAGTGGGCGCCACATCACTTAGTTAACAATAAACAGAAAGACTAGTGTCTAACTATCACTAACTAACACTGCTAACCACTAACCACTAACAACTGCTGACACGGACAAATAAAACAGAAAACAATCCACCATCAAACATTTGGAATAAATCTTAGGAAAGGAGAAAAAGAAAGAAATTTAGTTCAGTTTCCCTCCCACCCCCCCTCCACCCCTCACCCCTAGGATATTAGAGAAAGTTTCAACATATATAGCTTAAAAACTGAAGGGTTAATTTATCATGATGTTGGGTAAAAACAAAAACAAAAGCCTTGAAAACCTCCAAATAGTTTATTGGCTTTGAAAACCAAATCATGTTATATCATACTAAATAGATTAGAGGTTCAAGACTTTATAGTATTGCATTATGTTGGCAAGAAGACATATAAAGCTCAGTTCCTACCTTTATTGTTAATAGCTTTCTAATCCCTGACCAGAAATTTATAGTTTAGAAATGGCAACACATCTTAAAGATTAAAGCCATGTGACAAATAGTTCATGTCCCTTAATAACCAAATCACATGCCTTAGATTGGGGAAGCTTATCTGCCTTTCCCTCTATACGGTTTCATTGGTAGGAAATACTTTATATCCCTATTACATGAATGATGAATGGGACCGTTGGTTATGGTCTGTTATTTGCTTGGCTGTAGTCAATATGTTTTCTTTGGACAGGGATTTCTGTGATTTATCTCTCTCCCGGCCTTATCACTTATTAACTCTGGGTAGACAGGAAAAAGCCAAGGTTGTATATAAGGCCTAGTGGCCATTTAGACCTCTAATGTCAGTGAAAATATCCCTTTTAATGATCCTGTTACACTAGCTACTCAAGTCCTGATTACACTCCACTCCAAATAGGAAATAAAGGTCATATTTCTTGGAAAGTACGTACATAAAATATGCAAAATAATATGCTTCCTTCAGACCAGCTTTATTCTTTGCAGAAATGACTTGCATTTTATAGATGTCACAGAAGTACAATGGGTACTTTTAGTGACTCTCGTTGCTGTTGTCCCTGTTATGGCACCAACACTGTTTAACTTTACAAACGCCAGCGGGTGCAGGATCACCAATAATATCAACATAGATCAGATCAGGAGCAATCCTATTTTGTGAAAAAATTCCCTTCAGCGGAGAAGAGGCTTGGGACCTACCCTTTGGATCACAAAAGCAAAAAGAATAAACATTCCCTCTGCCTTGAATTCTTTTCTTTGTGTGTAAATGGCTCATTTGGAGTAATATTCAAGACATGTGGACAGGAGCAGTCTGTTAATTTTTCTTTCTTCTTGGGTCTTTTCCAATTAGGACGCTGCTAAGGCAGAACTGCTAGTCAAGTGTTCATTACACAGCCCTCCTTCAGCTGAATCCTAAGTGAAAACAATCTGATATAAAAGAAAACACATTCTTGACTTCCTTTCCCCAATTCTTCCTGAGTTTGCTTAGTCCTGTCTTTATAACAATTAACATATGTGTAGAATATTACCCTTTGCAAAACATTTTCATGCACATTTGTTCATTGATACTCAAAAGACCCTTGGGACACCCAGAGGAGGAATGGCCCCACCATCCATTAAGCCAGAAAACCTAGTAGCCTAAGCCCTCTGTCCCCCTGATCCCCACATCCAATCCACCTCCAGATCCTGTCCATTCTTCCTCTTGAATACTCTTGAATCCTCTCACTGTATTCCATCTCCACCCACTACCACCCAAATTGAAGTCATCAAATCTCTGTCCCAGACTAATGCAAAGGCCTCCCAATAGGTCTTCCAACATCCACTCTGGTTTCCTATGCTCCATTCAGCCAAACGTTTTTTTTTTCCAAAATGAAAATCTAGTCACATCTACCTGTCATTTCTGACACTTTAAGGACTGTCCATTGCTCTTAAGATGACAAACTTTTCCCCATAGCTTAGAAGTCTTTGCAGAGGCTTGTCCCTGCCCACTTCCCCAGCCTTCTCTCTCACCATTCTCCTCCTCTCTTGACTTTTCAGCCTCACTGGATTTTTTACAGCCTTCCAAGATGCCACATTTCCTCCCATTCAGTGCCTTCTTACATACTTCTCTCTGCTGGAACACTCATTCTCTTTCCCCATCCCCACCCTACCCCTGCACTTCACCAATTGCCAGGTTAACTCTTAATCATCCTTCAAACCTCAGCTCATGAATCTTTACCCGAAGAAAATATCTCTAACTGACGAGTTGGGGTTCCTGTGTTATATGCTTGTCTGAAACTCTGTTCCTGTTTTTCTGGGCACTTACCAGGTTGAAATAGTCCACTTATGAACATCCATGTTCCTCCTAAGACTGTAAGAACAGAGACTGTGTCTGATTTTATTCAACACTGTTTTAGAACATTGCCTAGAACTGGTTTAGAATGTTGCCCAGAATAGAACAGGCAATCCACAAATATTTGTGAGATGAGTGAATGAAGTAACAAAAGAAAGTAGTAAAATCAGAATTAGAACCCAGGTCTTTGGATTCCTACTCTAATGCTGAGAAAGAATCAATTTCTCTAATCAAATGAAACCTAGCTCATGTATAATACCAACCAAAATGTGTTCTAATGACCAATTCTTTGGATTTTCAAGAGAAACATTCCCATTGTCTGCTTCTCTGTTTTTGAGTTTACCGTTAGGGAGTATTTACACTGTACCAGGTGCTATCAGGACTGCATTACATACACCGACCTATTTACTCCTTAGATGCAGGTACTATTAAAATTTTCTCATTCTACAGATGAAAACATTAAGAGTATTTATAATATAGATTCAATTCCATCTTTTCTTTACAGAAAGCCCAACTACTGTGTTCTCTACATGTAAAACTTTGAGCAAAAAGGTATAGATTTTTAATTAACAGTGCTTATTTACATTCTGTGTCATCCAGGGCACAAAAATCAATGAGGACCCATTGATCCTGGGCAATACGTCAATCAATTGTTAGGGAATACCTATTGCAAGTAAGATACTGAGTCAAGGTGCTTCAACACAGTGTACAAACTAGTATAAGATAGGGGAAGGGTAGCTCTTTCCTCTTGGAGATTATGGACTTTTTGTGATGTGTCTACCTAGGAACAAGAGAGCTAAGGGCATAAGGAAGTGAATGATGAATGAGTGGTCCAAGCACACATGACAAAAGATCCAAGGACAGAGACTCTTCCAGCCAATGAGCCATTGGGAACATCGAAGTCACCTAGTCCAGTTGGCTTATTTTACAATGAAGAAACTGTAGTCTGGAACACGTAAGCAACTTATCCTATGTCTCATAGCCAGTTAGCAGCAGAGCTGGGGCTAGAACACAGACCTCCTTGTTCTCAGCCCAGTGCTCTGTCCACTATACTACAGTGGCCAGAGAACACTTCAGAGGGGAAACAGAGTTTGAACTGGACCTTATAAGGAATTACCATGTCCAAAGCTGCTAAATATGAAGTGAGCTTGAGGCACAGCAAGAAGACTGATTTGAGTGGAGCTGAGAAAGCACCGGGCCCAGAGCACAGTGAGCTGTGAGTGCCAAACCTGGGAGTTTGGGCTGCATCCTACATACAGTGAGCAAATAGGGAATGCTTCTCTGCAGGGTAATGTTAAGAAGGTGACTTTTTCGAAGCTTTATCTGGCAATGAATTAGTGTAAGAAGAGGCTAAAGAATGCAAGATTCATTAGGTGCTAACTCTCCACTTCTCCCCCAGAACTGATGACTTTGTTTATCCCCAGAGTGGAAGCCTTCATTTGTGGAGGAGGTCTTCAAGAACTAAAAACAGAGCTTTCTGGCCTGAAAGCTCTTGAACCTGGAGTTGAAGCTGATTATAACCTAAACATCTTTGAAGGGGGCTGGTGATAGACGGTACCCATGTCACTATGGCCTCCAGAGGAAGGGTTGAAGTTTGAGACGGAAATAAGAGAACAGGCATGTGTTGTTCCTGAAAAGTCAACACCAGAGAACGTTATAAATCAGGGCTGCCTTATTAAAATATTCATTGTTTGAGGCCATTCCTGAGAAAATATTTATTATATCAAAATTGTTATATTCACATTTATAAATCTTTTTCTTGCTACTTTATATTTTGCTCTTTTTATTTATGGTTGATTGGTGTTACTTGTTTCTTTAATTTACTGATTCCTACAGTTTTGCTACTAAAAATCCTAAAGGACATTTATTGGACCTCCAGGAAAATGATGAGAAGATAAACAATACTACACGTAAAATATTTATACCATGGTAGAGACTCAGCAACAGATGAATGGATGAATAATAATAACAGCCGTCAGTTATTAATGGGAACTACTAATACTCATGCTAGCTCATGCTGGGTGCTTTACACACATTTTCCTGATACTAAAGAGAATCCATGCAAGGAATTATTCCCTTGTAAAGATGAGGTGACTGTGGTTCAGAGCCATCATATAATGTCCCCAAAACAAACTCTCTAGTAAGTGGTAGAGCTGAGAGTTCAATCTACAACCACTGTCTCTTGAATCCAAGGATTCAATCACTGCTATATTGTCTCCTTGGAAGTGAGGAAGCAAAGAATGGGGGGGGGGGGGGAAGAAAAGAGGGTGAAGGGAAGAAGAGAGGGAGGGGTAAGAGGGAGAACCTAAGAAGAATGGGGAGAAGAAAGAAAACTTGAAAGACGTGGTGGTACATGTCATCGAGTTTCACAAAGCATGTTCAACCGAAATGGCCCCTTCTAATGGGTCATGATTCTCCATGCAAAGTTATTTGGGAATGAAGTACAAGCAGAAAGTATTTCCAGGAAGAATTTTTACTTCAAAGTTAATTCTGAGACTAATATACAGGGTATTGGTTTAGTCCTTCCACAGGGGCAGGGAGTTTGGTGGAAAATGTTTAGAACAGGAGAACCCAGCAGGAGCAGGGTCTGAGATGTGACCTAACCAGACACCTGAGCTGTCAGATGATCATTCATCGGGACTTTCACCAACTTGCTGGGGAGCAGGCAGTATATGGATCTCAGGCATACTAAAGCTGGCCAAACATTGTCCCGGTGGCCCATTTGTCCAGTCACATTTTCCCCAAAGATAGCAGTCTCTCCAATGGAGAAATAACGGGAATGAAGGTAAAAACTACATTTGGATTTGGCCACTTCTTATCAGGAAAACCAATTCTAAGAACTTTGAAGAAGCAGTTAAAGGCTCCTAAGAGTCTTTTATCAGCTCCCAAGGTTACTTAAAGCTTAGCAGGAGAGATTACAATTCTAAAAGATCCAAGTCACTTAAAGACGTAACAACTGCAGAAAAGCAAGCCGTGAGAACAACAAAGGTAGACCGCCTTCCATGGCAGTGGAGGTTTATGGGGATTTACTTCCGATTGGACTGACTGATCAGACACATGATTAGAGGGGCTTTGAAAACAGTTTTGTCATTTGAAAGGGTTTTTGTTTCCTTCCATTAGAAAATATTACTTAAAATTTAAAGTCATCCGTGCTCTGCATTTACATAGGAATAACTGGCTACAATAAATAAGATCCGGGATGTGCTATTGAGCTTCTTTGTTCTGAGCTGGGGTTCACTTCCCTCCTTCACTCCGACTGGGCAAACAGGGGACCGCACATCTGGCAGCTGAGAAGCCCTCCTGTGTCCTGGTCTGAGGAACCAGTGACGGAGAGCCGCCCTCAGTCCTCGCAAGTGGAGCCAGCTTGCAGGCAATCTGTGTTTAGTCAAATTCCTTCCTCCTTCCCCAAAAAGTCTGCCTTTATTTGCATAGATTAGGCCATGCTGTTCCCGTCTCAGGTTTTTTTTTTTTTTTAATGATTATGGATTTTGAGAGACTTCCACATACACACATCCAAACTCTCTCACACACACTCCCCAAACGGCAACAGTGCCTTAATTTGGGTCATTATTTTTCAGTCCTAGGATATTTCTTTTTTTTTTTTAAGGGAAAAATTCCAAGTGACATTCCACTAAGAAACAAGAGGGTTGGCTCATCCCATCCAGAAAACCAAGCCTCACATCTTGAAATGCTGTGGATGTTAAAGAAAATGAAGTGTGAGCTTCTGTGGATGGACAGAAGAGGAGGACTGCACATTTACAAGGACCTGAGCAGTTGTTTGGATATAAGGAACAGAGAGGTTTTACGACCCATCTCTATGCCTTCGCTAGTAAGTGGTGACAAGCAGGAGGTAAACTGAGCAAATCACAGGGGCTGGCAGCACCAGCCACCAACAAGTGACCTTGGTAGGGGCATTTAACGCTAATGATCAAGAGGCCCAAATGGGGCTCACCAATTAACAGAGATTCCCTTTTGTTAGAAACGATGTAATGTCACAGCGACTATTAACAGCCAGCTACATCACTGGGGAAGTTTTTCTGCCAATTTCTTTAAAATTTTATTTTTCTAACATGGGGAGAGGTGAGACTCTCTCCTAGAATACTTAAAAATTAAGTCTTCTTGTCTGTTGGCCACAGTTTGAGGCAAGAGCAGCAGAAGCGTTTTTCATACTTCAAATTTCCCGCACACTTACACACGTCTATGCACACCAAGGATTTCTCTCTCTTTCTCTTAACTACTTTGCTTCTTAGAATTGCAAATCTGCCCTTTTATCTTTGATCTTAATTCCTGCATGATACAAGTTTTCCAAGATGTGATTTCTTAAATTGACGGCAATTTTTTTTAATGGTTAAAAAAATTCCAAATAATGATGGGTCCCTAGCTATTTTCTTTTGAGAACTTAAGTAATTTAATGGGGATGATTTTTTTTTTTAACTTTTATGGCCAGGTGGCTCAAGGGGATATTTTGTTGAACACTGATTAAAAATAATTTCTTCTAAATGAGACCTGACCACAAAATGGAACCATTAATGGGCAGGGACGTTGTCACCAAAGCGGAATCACGCCTGGTTGCCTCTTGTACCTCCCACCACACGAGCATTTTCTTCTTCTTTTTCTTCTCCTTTTCTTGTTCTTAATAGCAGAGTAAATAAGCAGCCAGCGAGGCCTAAATGTTTTCGGCCAAAAACAGAGTCCAAACTCCTCAGAGAAAACATTTGGCCTCTGTGGTTTTGTAATATGTTCCAGAACACCGAGTTCAGTGAGGAACATTGTGAAAAACTCCCATCCATCGGAATGATGGTGGGGAATGTTACAGTATCAGAAGTTTCAATTGGTCCTTTTCCTGCAGGCCCATAATGAGGCTTGTAAAAAAAAAAAAAATAGTGCTATGTGGAAGTTCTCATGGGAAAAATGAATGGCAAGAAATCCTAGCTTTAAAAGAAACAGCTAATCTGCTAGTTTGATTGTTCTTCAAAACTTACGCTGAACCAATGAGCCTAATTAAAAACACTTGGCCTACTTCTATAAAGCATCATAGCTTTCTCTATGCTTCGTTTGTATACACCACAAAACTCCAGATAGACTATTATTTTTTCAAGTGCTCACTAACAAAGTGCTGACTTTGTTGGGATGGCTGAGCTAATTTCTTGAACTCAGTGTGAAACCTTAGCTAAACAAAATTGTGGTAATTTTCCTTAATTTGTAAAAGTGATTGGAGTGCAAACAAAATTTTCCTCTTGGGTCAATCCTATAATTTTCAATTAACTAAAACTAATCGTCAGGCAGGCACCAAACCTGCATTTTGTTTAAAGGGCTGGGAGGCATTTCCAAGGGTCAGGATGCATTAATTGTTTTTATAATTTTGAGAGAGAGAGAGAGAGGGAGAGAGACACTAAGAAGCATGGTTGGTTTTATTCCTAGTATTAAAATACAAAAGGAAAGATGCTTTGAGGTAAAATGTCACAGCAAAATAAAATCTGTCCATTTAATGGTACAGTTATAATCAGGATGTGTTAGAGTTATCGCTTCGCTGCTCTGAAGTCTCTGTGTGAAAGCAACTTCCACTCTGTACTTAATGTGGCCTTGTGGTCCCTTATTGAATGAAGAAGGAAACGTGGGACTAGTTCCTGGAGACAGTTCCCCGATGAGTGCTACTGAGCAGAGGGCCCAGAATGTCACTACTCCCAGTGTGGTCCTTGGACCAGCAGCATCAGCCTCACCTAGGAGCTTGTTAGAAAATCAGAGTCTTAGGTCCCACTCAGAGCTACTGAATCAGAATCCGAATTGTAAAAAGATCCCTGGCTGTTTGGTTCGCACGTTGCAATCTGAGAATCTCTTAAAGTACACATTGGGCACTTAGACTGTGTATTTGATGTATTTCCACAGAGAACCTGCCTGGTTCTCTCCATCTGATGCAAGGGAATTCACATTCACCCTGTAACCCTAGCTTCTTACTGCAGGGTGGGCCCAAGTGCCAAGGCCGTTTGGGGAGGGCAAAATGCAGCTTACAGGCGAAGAAAGTACCAACCCAGAATTAAATATGAAAACTACCAATTGTCTTTAATACAAATGCTATGATCAGGTCAGAAGAAAGTCGTACTGTTCACTAAAGTGCAACTCTACTCCATAAAGCAAACAAACCCAACACAGATGGTTAACATCCAGAGAGACTCAGGACTGTCTAGCACTTCCTTCCCTTTCCCTTGTTTCTCACACTGCTTCTTTAGGTATCCAACCAGTTACTTCCACTGAACATGTCATGCAGCATCCTGTCATTCAACACCCAATGAATTCTTAAATAATAATAATAACATTAAAAGCAACTCATTTGGTCGTACATATGGTGAAATGGAGAAAGACAGCAGGTCTTAACAGCAACTAGACTTAAAAATAAAACACAAACTGATACATACAAGTCAAGGTAAAAGATCCACAAGGCCAAGGCAGTGGTTCTTACCTGTGTAAATGAATCTTCCCGGTGTCCCTTTGCAGAACTGTTTGGATTTGTAGGACAATGTGACTTCTACAACACCAGGGATGTGCCGAGGAGGGGTCTGCACACGGATGGCATGAGGAGTAATCAACTGGAGGAGACATTTCGGGGAAAAAAATTGTCATTGCAATATGTAAAAAGACTCATTTCATAGCACTCCTATCAGATCTCAATAAGCAAAGCTTTAAAACACATAATTAACCTGTCAATGTCTAAATACAATCTTAATGGAACCTGTATAAAAGACATTGACAACAATATTTACAAGTGCTCTGAGTACAGCCATAACAACTTTATCTGAGTTTTCCTACACGGCAGGCACTCTGCTTCCTGGTCTGAAAAGTGAACCTGGCCTAATGAAATGATTTATCTACTACAGGATATCCTTTGGAAAATCTCTGTTTGAAGCAGACATCCAAATCAGTGCTGAGCTCTGCCATGCCTGTCCAGAGGTTGGTGGGTCTGGTGTTTGAACTGAGCCCCTAAACATGTGGGAAACACAGAGGTAGGAAATCAGTGGGCCAAGGCACTCTGATTAGCTGCAGAGCACACGTATGAAATAGCCCCGAAGACCACTTGGTGCCTTAACTACCAGAGGCACAATCAAAGAGCTTTCAAGGAGAAACCAAAGAAGCTGCCTCCCTGGAATAGCTCACGGATCTGGCAGAACTAAGAACTGTCCATAAAAGGGAAATGAAAGGTTGGGGAGGGGTCTGCAGAATGATCACTGGTCCGTTACACAATGCCACGTGCACAACGAGAAAGTTCCCTTCTGAACTCTGTTGGCAATCAGATTACACTGTAAAGCAGAATTTATTTTTTATTACTCTTATCTTTGTTTATATAACTAAAATGTTATTAATGGCCATAAAACTGGCATTATCTGGTTCTTTGAAAAATCCAGCCCTGGTATTTGACTAGTTGACCTCTGATGATGCTGGATTCTACATGTTCTCTCTATGGTGTCTGCAAGTGCCCACTCCTTGATCCTTTCAGATTCACTTAGCTCAATATTTGTGATACTGAGTCAGTATACAATGGGTTATCATTTGAGTTTGTACAAACTTATGTTTGTGCTGTTCTTATGGGTGTAACTTAGAAAGGGCTTTTGTTTTAACGTGCAAAACAGGCCCGATTCAAATGTTTCCCCCAGAGAATCTAGGTGACACTCAAGAACGTCAGCCCCTGGGACTCATCTGGGTAAACTGTCCTAACACCAAGTCCTGGGGAAAAGAACGTAAGAAAGTTGCTACTGCTAAAGTCCACAAGTAATTTCTGTCAAATGCTCTTCCTTGAAACATAAAGAAAAAGCCATCTGCATAAAAATCATTTTAACTAGATACAGATAGAAATGCCTATCCTCTTCCATAGAATGTGTGGAGCCTTAGCTTATTTGCTGGAGACACACAAAAGATATTTCTGTAAGACCATGTTTATGTGAAACCCCTGAAGACTGAGTTCATCTCCATGGCTGGGTGTTTTGGATGGCTATGGGTTTACCCATAAAACACAAAAAAATTCACTTAAAATTTCGTTCTTCTCATACTGAATTTCTTCCAAAACGCATTGTAAGTTTTCTACTATAAACAAAGTTTATATAAGTTAATTTAGCCTTGATAAATCAAGATCATCATTTGGAATACCCCTTATTATATCTTGCTGTAATACAGAAAAGCCTTAAGGGACTACTGAGGTATAAGGGATCATTTTCCCCTAAACTAAATGGCCTCAAATAGCTGCGACTTTTAAATTGTTTCTATATTATTCAGTTCCTTTGTCTTTTTCCTTCTGGTATCCTTTGCAGCTTCTAATCTGCTCTTCTAATTTGTAAGCTTTGAAATCAGGAAATCAAATTTACTATCACATAGAGGATAGGAGAAGGAAAGAAGCTCTGAAGGGCAGTAAAAGATGATCTTCCAAAATCAAGTGCATGTTTAATCTCAAGTGCTCAGAGAGTGTTTTTGCAACACTGGGAATTAACACTTGTTGAGTGCCTAGGAAGTATCTATCACATTGCTAAGGATTTTACATACGAATGTGAATTTGGCCAGAACACTGGCTTTTATTATTATCCCTTTTTTTTTCAGATGTGAAAACAGAATCTTAAAATGGTTAAGTTGCTTGCACAACATCACCCTTGTTAGAGCAAGTTAAAGCAAAAAGTGACATCGATGCAGTTCAAAAAACGGCAGGGACAAATACTTTCTATCTAATTATAGAGAAGCAATTGTTCATAAGGAAAAATTTTAAAGGCAGAGACAAATTCAAATTTTTCAGATGCAAAGACTGTGCGTGTGCTTTTTTCTACCTCTGCACTATATTCATTTTTCATTTATCACCTGCTCCTTGGCTGTGTTTCGGATGGTGGAAGTCATCATACTGTTATATTCCAAATAGATGGTATGCTTCTATTTTTGAGTTACTTGGAATGTAGAGTAACATTAATTCACAATAATACTTAGGAGAGCTTTCAGCCAGTTAGAAAATACTTCACCTGCCTTCCCTTTTCTCCAGGGGAATAAATTTTAAAAGATGTAAAGATATTAGTAAATAAATGAATGGAGACATCTTTTTAAGTATGAGAACTTACTCCTTATGAGTTACTACGCTGAAGAACAAAATTCACGGGCTTTATGAATTGATAAGATATGACTGCAATGAAACTACTGACGAGAGTAGGGTGCTGGCATAAGCATCAGGCTCAGGAAATTGAAATAAATTTTCATTTACAATTTCATTTTCAATTTTAATCAATCACCCTAACTAAGGCAGAGATTCCTTCTTGAAATAACTATCATTCATAAATGAGGTAGAATATGAATCATCATTAGAGAATGAATGTGTTGATGTTTTCCTTGCTGCGGATGTTAGTCTGGGAACAACCTCTGGAACTGACACGTGATATTGATGGCTTGCGGAGGAAAAACATTTTATCTGACTTTTGTCAATTTAAAAGCATAGGCTTATTTACTAATCACTCAAAGAATCATAGAATTTGTTGCTGCAGGGAATGCTATTAATCATTTAAAACTAACACTCTTATTTTAACGACTAAGGACACCAAAGTCCAGAAAAGTCTAGTGGCTTCAAAAATTGACCCAACATCTTAGGGGAAGGACAAGGTCTAGAGCTGGAAGTCTAGAATCCAAGACCCCCAACCTCTATCCCAGGATAAACTTCCCAACTTGTTCTAATCTGGTTGAACTAAGGCAAGCCACTCTAAACAAGAGAAGGACCAACGGTTCTGCTAAGTCTAAAACGTCCAAACTTCCATCATTGGAATGCCACTTTCTCAGTTTGCCATATCTTATATACCACCTATACAATTATGTACTTAACATTTTAAAAATTTATTACCTTTTTGTTTAAAATAACATTTTAAAAGGAAACTTTGTATCACTACTGCAACTGGAAAATTGGTATCCCCTGCCAAAATAAGAAGGTACTGTAGGTGGTAATCTTAAAGTTGCCATGATGTTGTTAAATTCTAGCTAGATAATGCTGACAACCTAAAGCAGTTTACCGAAAAGGGAGATGTGCTAGTGTTAGATGTTACAAACTTATTAGCCTCAACTGAGTCCTCCTCCGTTAATGTAAATCAGAAGGATTAAAAGAGAAACAAAAGGAGAATAACTTTCTCATTATGTGATTCAGTTCTACTTAATGTCTACGTCAAATCGAAAACTGTTTGCTCTGCTACCAGGGACACAGCCCCATACTTTGGGAAATACGGTTCTAAGTGATTAGAGAACAGATTCACTCTTTTGACTTAACTTCCTTAAATCACAAACCAAACAATTTGAGCTAAAAATAAATATTCTTCTGAAACTCTAGCATCTGACACTGCTTTCTCCCTTCTTGGAAGTCTCCACTTTCTTCACTTCTGTGACGCTAATTATCAGACCCAAGATTTGCAGAATGTCTGATGGTTTACCAAAGCACTTCCACATTCACCGTCTTTTAAAACCCATCCTTGTGGGATATGTATTCCAGATGAGAAAAGTTGAGGATCAGGCAAGTTAATTAATATTATTTGAAACATTAGGAAGAAAACCATTCTCTTATGCCTGTAAATAAGTGTTTTCCAGAGCTCTTCTCTTATTCATTGGTTCCTGTTTTCCTCATTTCCCGAATTTTCCTTTCTGCCAACTTGTTAAGTGTAGAAATTTCACAAGTTTTGTTCTACATTTTCTTCTCTTTTTACTTGCCTAACATTTCTTGAATTCATCCATTGGCTCAACAACCTCAGCTAAACTGACTTCCAAATCTACACCTGTAGCTTTGATCCCTTTGGCCAAGCATCAGCTTTTATGAGCAACAGAGTCGCAGAATCTCCCCAAACATGTCTTATTGCCACTTCAATCTCAACATGACCCAAGCCAAATTTGTCATCTTACTACTTATAAATGTATTTCTTGCTCCTGTGTTCCCTCTCTCAGCTAAGGGAATGTTATCCTTTAAGTCACCCAAAACAGAAAACTTGGGATCATCTTTAGTTTTTCTCCCTTCGATTTTTCTTTTAGTCGTGTTGATTCTACCCCACCTCCTCACCCATGAATGAATTCCACTGGCTCTTTGCTTCTCCACTTTCTCCTGTTCAGGTTTTCACCATTTCTTACTCAGACTATTACAATATTATAATTGCCTTCTAAATGGTCTCTCTCTATCTCTACTTTCTCCATGAAAATTATCTTCTTCAAATACAACTCATCAGGTCATTTCCTGACTCAAATCCTCAACTGTCCCCTTTGCATACAATATAGTCCAAACTCCTGGGCATAATTTTTAGGGTGTACCAAGGCCTGACAGCAAATCTCCTTTTCTAGCCATACTTCCCACTTTGCCTTTCCACATTCTGGAAAGTAGGGCAGGTGGAGACATGAAAACACCGCAGCCTTGCCCAACATCTTTGCCTTGTTCATGCCATTCCTTGCCTAAACATTTCCCTACTGACACTCTATTTGTTCTTTAAAACCTTGACCATATGTTCCCTCTTCCAATAAGTTTTACCTGATCCTAAGAGTCAGAGTGACCTGCACCTTTGTAAGAATTTATATAATTACGGCATTTATACTGTAACACTTAGCATCCTATTTTGCTTTGTGCCATAAATATTTTCCTACCCATCTTTCTCCCAGTAGACAGTCTCTGAGATCAGCAAGAGGGTCTAACTCCTATTTGTATCCTCTAAACTATTTAACCTAATGCCTTACATAGAGGATATTTCCGAAATCTATCTGGAATAAATACCTACATAAATTAGGCCAGAATTCTACTAGATGTTTGACTCCATTAGGTATAGTAATCCCTATTCATATGAACCCACTGTTCTTAACCTGATAATATTTAACTCCCATTCCCTAGCTAAGCTGCTCTTAAAATTAATTATCCAATTGACCCAGCACTCAGGTCCCTGCATGAGACTACTGCTCAGATTTCATCTAAGCGGTGGAAAAGAAGAGGATGTCTAAAGGTCTGTGACTCCAGTGAGAAGGGATAAGATGAAACAAAGAAGAAGAAAAAAGGTTAAGAAAGTGATAGTAAAATAGTACTAAAAAGCAGCCCACAAAAGATCAATGTTAAAATGTTAATAGTGTTTATTTCTGGACTGATGACATTAGATGTGATTCATCTTCTCTCTTTTCCTCCTCATGTGTCTGTGTGTATTTGTGTGTGTGTGTGTGCATTTGCACAGGAAACAATAATTATGTAAATAATTCTGGAATAAATTAATTTGTACATTTTCAGGTGTTACTTTTATTATGCAAAAAATATTACTAAAGATCAAAAGTAGAATAATATCAGTTTTGTGCAATATGTATTGCATGCAATTATATAAAAATTAGATATATATTTGAATGGAAGAAAGACTAAAAGGAAAATCATTAAAGTGTCAAGAGAAGTTACCACTAGATGGTAAAGTTACAGGTAATTTTATTTTCCTTCACATATCTTTCTAACTTCTCAATAGTAAGAAGGTATTAATATTATAATCAGAAGAAATAACATTTAAATGTTGAATTATAGTGAACAAAACACACATGGTCTCTGCAAGGTCCCAGGAGGGGCTGCCAGCACACCAAGGACATGTTGGGAGTGGTAATTATGCTCCCTCTGAGCAGCTTGTGTGAGCATCTTCTCTTCTCCTGACTCAGAGCACAAGACCAGAAGAGTCCTGTGGTAGGTGGCCAGATGAGGCACGCTTGCTGCGACCCCTGGGTGCAAAATGAAGCTGCTACGGCCATTGAGAGAGACGGATGGAGCACAGACATGGGGGTGGTGGGTGGGGGCTGTCCTCCACATAAGTGCAAGAAACAGGAGAGAGGAACCCCTCAGTGGATGCACGGAGGACTGTGGAGGAGGCATGGAGATGGAGGCAAAACTTCAAAGAGGTAGTGTGCAAAGTCTGGAAGCCCAGAAGAGGGGTATGGGAGACAACAATTCTCCAAATGGTTTTTATAAAAGCCTCCTGCAGTATCAAAAGCATGATTCGCATGGTAAGTAAATGAGAGTACCTGGTACTTAAAAACGTTAATGGAATCATGTCATAGAATTATGGAGAGAAAAGGCAAGTCTTGGGAATTACTTTCTTCTCTGAGAGCCAGTAGCACTTATTATCTGTATCACTCAGCTCACACTAAATGGACAATGGTGATGACCTTGGTGGTGACTTCAGCAGCAACAACTTTTCATCGTCTTCTAACTACATGCCAAGTACTGTGCAAAGCTCCTTCAGTGATTTCTGTCCTGTAGTAGTAGGGGCAGGTATGGGTATTAGCTGGTTCACAGACAAGGAAAATGAGTTTCAAGAAAGTTAAGAAATGTGATCAATTAGAAGTGGCGCGTCTGCCTGACTGATGACTGCCATTATAGATCCACGGCTGTCCCTCCCTACTGCTGTTCATTGTTTTCCCACAATTCCTGGCACTTGTCTTGTACTTTTCACCCTACCTCCACTGTTGACAGGGTCGACTGGGTCCTCAGTTTCTCCTAGAACCTCAAAGGTTCTGGGAACACAATAGGTACTCAAAATAACCTTTCTCATTGGTGAGAGGCTAGCTGAGAATTATTCCTCAGGCAAAACAAGAAAGCCATTCCAAGATAAGCCTTTATGCATGTTTTTCAACCAATGGGACTACATGAAATAAATGTAATTTGAAGTTCCAAGCCACAAAGCCAAAAAAATAACTGGGATTACTAGAAAGCACACAAGTGATTTTTCATTACTAGCCTTAGGATTTAATATTTAGCCTTAATCACTTTCAACACTAAAAAGTAAAAAAAAAAAAAAAAAAAAAACCCAAAACAAGCACAGACTTAAAGAGAAGGAGCAAAAGGAAGGAAAACTTTCTTCTCTGGAAAAATAATTATATTTATGACCAGAAAAAGCCCAAAGCGGGCACTGGTACAGTGGTTTTTAGGTGTTAACCCATCCAAGGGTCTGGGTTCTAAGGTAGGCCGGCCCATTCGTCCACTGTCACCCTCTGTGCCTCAGTTTACTGATCTCATACTGCACTGACTTATCTGCTCTGCGGGAGTACTTATAATAATAATGTTAAATATGCTTTGTGTTTGGGTAGAGCTTCTCAAGGGACCCTAAAGCACTTTCCAGATTAATTTTTTAATTTATGTATTAATAATTCTCACAGCAACCTGCCTCCTCCTCAATTGGTATAATAATACCACCTCTTTTGAGATAGGCAGGGGGTGCTGAGTGATGGACATGAAGCAGACACTTAAATAAGGAAATGGTAACATGAAAGCATAATTAAAGCTTTGAAACCGAATAGACAAAGGAGTTTTCAAATGACACCAAAGTGGCAGTGACCACACAAGCAAACTTATTTTCCTTCCAATCTAGAACATTCATCTTTCTGTAGTTAAATATGGCATTTAAAAAATATTATTTTCAGGAGTTCCTGAAGGAAGTTGAAATATGAAAAGTGTATATTCTTGGTGAATGTACCGGCTGAACCTCCATATTCTATCTCTATTCCGCTGAAGTGGATACAACATAAATCAGGGAATGCCGGCGCTTCTCCGGAGTTCCTCAGTGTATTCTGGTTTGTTCCTTAATCAGAGTTCTCTGGGTTTCGTAACATAGATTTTTTTCATTCCCAAGAACTGCCTGTCTCCAAGGCAGTATATGATTTCTCAGGGAACGTGAGAGAAAGCCAGTGGAGACATTTACTGTTTCACAAACATTCTGGTTTCCTTTTGTCCTTTCAAGAAAATAACTTTAAACCAATGTTTAGCAAAATATGTTGGGTCACATGAATTCCCAAAGATAAACTTTATGTATGAATGTCAGAGGAGACTCTTGAAAATAAAGTCTCAGGAATTGAGTTAAATGGGAGATTTAAAACCTAGCTTTTGAACAGTCAGCAGTATTTCTTAAAACTGCCTGAAATTTTTCTCATATAGATATGGCCACAGACATGGACACGTAGTAGAGAGATGGAGATATATTTTCCTATTGATTGTCTGCATCCCTCAACTAGACTATAAGCTCCATGAGGATATGAGCTCTGTCTTGTTTTCACTACGATTTGCTCCCGCAATTTTAACAAGGCCCGGAACTAGTAAGCACTTAGTTGAACACTGCAGTTGCTGAACACTGAATGAATAAATGCCATGATTCCATTAACCACCACTAATAATTAGGATAAAGATTCAATAAAGTTCCTGATAAATCTAAAACAACGAAATAATCAATACCACTCCATTCAAACATCAAACCCATTCAAAGAAAAAAAATCTTTTTTACTTTGCCCCAACAAACTTCCTGGTATTCTCATTAAGCATTCGCAAAAATATACTATTCAATTCTTCTGACTGAGAAACTAACCAGGTCCCTAAATCAATGCAGTTAATTGTATGAAACAAAACAGCAACAAGATCATCTTTCAAAATAACAGATTTGGGAGAAAAAGGCTAAAATAAATACATTATACTTCAACTACCTTTGGTTTTGTGGGTAGATTTATTTATTTATTTTTTGATAATTTATTTTTTAAATAAACTTTCTCCAGCTCTCTTCCCAGGATGTAAATCTTGTGCCAATTGGGCCCCATTAACGACTGGATCCCATCCTGACCATCTGGGAGCTGGAAAAGCGCTGGTGAGTTCCTGAGGTCCAGAGTATTCCAGAAGGAGAGGACTGGACACCAGTAACGCCAGCCCCTGTGGTTTGAAACTGCACAATGAGCTCTTTCTCAAGGCTTGTTTTTCTAAATTCAGTCAAGAATGAACATCGTTCCCTACTCAGGCCTGGCTTAGGGTCCTGGGTTGCTGCTTGTTTGTTTAAAAATTAAAATATAAGAGAAAAAGCAAAGCCAGATACATTTATGGAAGAGGCTGAATGTTATCAAAGTTGGAAGTTTGCAGGGCAGAATCTTTGCCTATGAAATTAGGAAAGAAAAATATAAGAGCCAAAAGACTGATAGATGGGGGAGCAGGGAATAAATTCACCTTTCACAAAAAGACTTTTAGGGTCTTTCAAAGCTCTAACAAAAGAATATCAAAGTTATAAGACACTAAACTGAGACTCATTCTAACATTTTTTTGTATAGTTCATATTGCATACTGTATACATTGATACTTGCCCATATATTCAGCAATTCCTCATTTAACATGTCTCTTCAAGAAGTGAGCTCTACAGAAAACCCAAGGCAAACCCCTTTTAATACTGTGCCACTATAACGGCTTTCACTGGAAGTCTTTCGAGAATGCATTACACACATCTCACTGTTTTAGAGAGAATATATTGAATATAATTGCCATCTCTTTCTTGATGACTCAGGGTCACTGTCATTATGAACAGTCATTAAAGTGCTGCACAGTAATATAGTTCTGCATCTGCTTTTTAGGTTTTCCATTTCTGCCCTTGACATTAAGCTGTCACTTCTGCTGTCACTGAGCCTGCTTCTAACAACTTGCCTCTAGTTTGCTCCTTCTAATTTGCTATGACCTGAGAAAAAGATAACACAGTTTGTTAAAAATAACTGTTCTGGTTACCTCAAAGTCTTTTATTTTGTACACTTACTTTTTTTGCTTACTTCTGGTTTCATGCTGAATTTCCCAGAGTTAAGTTTGTTTTAACACTCTTCTCTGGATAAATGAGGTTTTACCACATTCTTATTAGATGGTGAAGAGATGACTCCAGAGTCAGATGAATTTTGGTTTAAGTCTAAACTTTGCAAATTATCAGCTGCGGGACTTTTGCAAAGTCATTCAACCTCTCTGACCTTGAGTTTCATTATCTGGGAAGGGAGTGGGATGAGGGGAGAGGCCTAGCTATCTAATTAGTGTTATTATAAGGATTAACGCCTGGAATGAGTTTAGGAGAAGGCCTCACTGATATCCATCATTTGAAAAAAGTGTTAGTTTTATTACTACTTAATCCTCACCATAACCAACAGATTTACACTAAGGTATTTATGTGCATCCTTATTGCACAATAAATATATCTAAATATATACTACCTAACCACACATGCATTATCGAAAACTAAACTGCAATCTGTCTATCTGGTACTGACACTTTGAAACATCATGAATACAACAGATGCGAATAAGGAGCATTCGTTTGAATGAATGAATAAATGAATGAATGAGTGAATGAAAGAAGTAGCGTCATTCAACACCATTTTGTATAAATTTGTATGAATTAATGCCTCTGATGTGCAAGGCTCTGTGCTAGACACTGTAGGAGACTGAGCTGAATTTAGCATGAATCCTACCTCCAAGGGAGAGAGCACGCCCTTAAATCACAATAACTAAAGATAGAAAGTTATAAGGAACATGACATGGTATGGATAAGGCCACATAGGAATTTAGAAAGAAAAGAATATATTCAATTCCTAGAGCTGTGAGGGAAGATTTCACAGACAAAAGTTGTAATTTACTGGATCTTAAAAGGCAGAAGGATTTGGGCACAGAGAGGAGGGAAAAGCATAGTAGAAGGAGGAATGACGTAAGCAAGACAAGAGTGCAGAGGTGAAAAATCACTAGGGGCATAAGGAGCAGCTAACAACTCAATGTGACTGGAGTGTAAGTTAGGATGATTAGTGGGCACGGATGCTGAAAAGAAAGGCCAGAGCCTTAAAGGGGCAGGCTTGAATCCCACACTAAGGAGGTGTGGCTCTAGGAAAGAGGAAGTCAGTAAGGCTGCATAAAGAGGAAGACTTTAGTTCAGAGCATCAGGGAGCCATTCCAGCAAACAGCATGGAGCACACGTATGAAATGGACACAACACCACAGAGATATTCATTCTCTTCATAAAAGTCACGTGACTGCACCAGGTGTGAATTCTGTCTTCGACTCATGTTAAAAGTAGAAATGCATCACACTTCTTTGGTCTCCATTTTCTAGCAATAGGCACTCCCGAATGCACTGCAAACAACTAGCTCAAAATGTCATCCCAAAGTCATCCCATAATTATCAACGTGGAGGACAGACTTCAAGTGCCTTAGTCATTAAAAATAAAAATATAGACTCAAGCATTTTTAGGAATAAGGTGAGCATGGTTGTAACTACGTAACTGTATTAAAAAGGCCATTAGACTGTTTTGTTGTTGTTGGTGGTGGTGAGGAAGATTCGCCCTGAGCTAAGATCAGCTGCCAATCTTCCTCTTTTTGCTTGAGGAAGATCTGCCCTGAGCTAACACCTGTGCCAGTCTTCCTCTATTTTGTATGTGGGCCACCGCCACAGCATAGCTGCCGAATGGTGTAGGTCCACACCCA